>NW_026623318.1:1012508-1168448 GCF_030028575.1 Malurus melanocephalus
TCCCTTCCCTTCCCTTCCCTTCCCTTCCCTTCCCTTCGCAGGAAGGCATCTCAGGAAGGCCATCAGTTGGCTTAGCAGCCTCTCATTAGTGACAAGTGACATTTGGATAATGAAAGCTGCTGCTTCTCCTTGTTGCCATTAAAGAGTTCATTAATGTTTCCCCAGCTAAGGCAGGATGGGCGTTGGAGGAGCTCCAGCCCTGAACGATGATTTCATAGTTCAAGACTTGACTCTGTTCTTAGTGCTCCTTGTGTAATGTGTGTGCAACTGAGTCTTTGTGAATCTCAGATCATTGAAAATGCCATTTGTGGCCTATACGGTCCCAAAAGATGCAGGCTGGGTAACGCTGGCAGAGTGTGGGTGTGGGGATGTGCTTTGACAAATAAAGCAGAAGACAGGAGTCGCGGTGGATCTGTATTGATTAGACAGAACAGTAGGAAGAATTCCTGAATTTGTAAACCCTCTATTTTTAGATGTAWTTCGTCTGGGCTGAAGGCTTTCTGTTCCCTGAATTGTTCCAAAAATAAATATTTCAGAAGAGGATTAAACTTGAATGTGAAAGACAGTGTTTTTTATGCATCAGTGTTCATGGAAGGAGCTGGTCAGAAATCACTATTCTCCTTAAATTTGCATGCTCTCAATCCAAATTAGAGCTGTTTTCACCAAAACTACTCATCCACATGGGAGGCTTGAGGTGCTGGTGAGAATGCAACAGTGAGAGCTAATTTTAGCTAATTCAGTCCTGTGAGCAGCAGAGTCCTTCAGCTGTGAAGAGAGACACTTCGCTCTTGCTTAAATCACTTTCTTTTTTTATTGAGCTTCTGCTGAACAGGGACAGGCTTTGCTGATTCTCACCAAGGGCAATTTCTGCCTTGAGTTTTAGTGCTTTTTTTTTTTTTTTTTTTTTTTTTTTTGAATTTTGTTTTTAAGATTTTTTTTTTTTTTTTGACACTTCAGAAGGATCTCTGAATCTTTCTACGCATTGCTTGTGTCAAAGTGCTCCCTCTCAGCCTTCTCGGGGTGTTGCCAGGCTCCTGTTACGAGTACTTTGTGTGTAACACAGTCTTTCCCACCCTTGCCACCTTCCTCCGTTGGACACTAACAAACCACAGGCTTCTGGAACTTTCCTTCCCAGGTGAGTCCAGCCCTTGCTGCACTGCCCAGCACTTCAGAACCCTTCGGGAAGGTCCTTGCCTGGTCCTTCACACTGGCGCTGTGGTGTCCCATGAGTCACTCCTCCAACTTTCCAGAGTCATTGCACGTTGTTTCTTTTTTTCAAATTGCTCCTGACATCCCGAAATCCRTGGTGCTATAAAAACAGCCCCGCTTGTGCAGCTGCTTATTTCCTGTCTGATTGTGTGAACCTCAGTGGGTTTTAACTTTGTCAACCTGAATTGCTGCCGAAGACTCTTATTTTAAAGTCTGTCCCCTCTAATAAGGATGAAATGTGGATGTTGCCAAAGAGTATCTGCTTGCTTTGCAGTGGGAGACCTTCATTCTTCTATGTGCTGCTACCTGGGATTGGGGAGGATAATCTCCTTCTTCAGCAGCAGGACTTGCGTGACTGCTGTGGAACTCAGACTTGCTGTTCATGAATATTTCCCTAGAAAATGATTCACTCTTCAAGTGCAGTGGAATTACATCCTGTGTTTTGAAGACTCTTTAAATTATTAGTCTAACTTAACTTCTCTTGGGAGAAGCCCTACTCAAAAGCCTGGAATGAAATCTAAAAGCAGTMTCTTTCAAATCCCAGAGTCATTTGGGTTGGAAAAGATCTCCCAAGGCCATTGAACCCAACCTGTGCCCAGTCCCCACCTTGTCCCCAACGCAGACCAGTGAGTGCCACATCCAGGAATTCCTCAGACACCTCCAGGRATGGGCACTCCAAACCTCCCTGGGCAGCCCCTGCCAAGGCCTGACCACCCTTTCCAGGAGGAAATTCCTGCTCATGTCCAACCTGCTCTTCCCCTGGCCCAGTCTGAGGCTGTTCTTCTCCTCCTGTCCCTGTTCTCTGGAAGCAGAACCTGCCCCCCGGCTGCCCCCTCCTGTCAGGGAGTTGTGCAGAGCCACAAGGTCCCTCCGGAGCCTCCTCTGCTTCAGGCTGAGCCCCTTTCCCAGTTCCCTTTTCCATTTATCCCRTGATTTACTGTTGGCTTTATCCAAGATACTTCATGCCAGTGTGGGAACAGGAATTCAATCCTGATAAAAAATTCATTGAGTATTTGGCAGTGGTGCCTATGAGGGAAAAAGATCAATCAAATATTTGTGAATAAACTCTTGGTTTAGGATCTTGATGAGTTCAGGTACAGGCAAGGAGACAACGTAGGGGGTTGTGGCCATAAAGGCAATTTTCCTTCTCCCAGAACGTGTACTTGGCCATGGCAGGKAGTTGGAATGAGATCTTGAAGGTCCCCTCTAACCCACCCCACTCTGTGGTTCTGGGATTCCTTGTCAGGCTGTTGTAGTTACTGCTGTTAGCGTTATTCCTCTAGCAGAAGCTGGCACGGAAATCTGAGCTGCCCAATGTGGAGTCTCATGGCCACTGTGTATATTTAGCTCAGGGTTCACCAGCCCCTGCCTTCAGAGCAGCGGCATCCGACACCCCGGGACTGCTTTGCATGTGGAATGTTGGAGCTGRGGTGGGCAACGCCCCTCGGGGCTGCTCCTATCGAGTGATCTTCGTGCCCTGTGTGTGTTGGAGACGGAGCTATTTAAAGGGAGCTGTTTATCCCGAGCTTTGGAAACCAAGCCTGAAGGGTGACACAACAGGAAACTCAAGGTTGAGGGGCTGTCTCTCTCAGGGCACAGGAAACAGTCACGAATTTGGGATAGGAAAACAGAAAGTGTGCTTGTTTAGTGATCTGAGGGAGCTGATAAGGGCTTCTGATGTGGGGAATGGCGCATTCTTTGTTTTAGACTCCATGGCACTGAAGTGCATTCCACCTGGCTGGAATAATAATCCAGAGCATTGCTGTGCTCTGGCATGGTAGGCAGGGACTGAGACAATCATTGCTCACACAGAAATCCTGGAACACTGGAGCTGGAGAGTGCCCAGTGACGATGATTTTGTGGGGTGGATGTGGGAATCACTCTGCATCCTTTTTGGGTGGCTCACCTTGATAAGCTCTGTGCTTCTCTCAGGGACCAAGCAGAGCTGGGAGTTCACTCTGTCCTGCCAGGGRCTGTCACTGGGACCTGGCAGAGATGAATTGGGGCTACTAAAAGTAGTAAGAACCTTCAAAATGACAAAAGCCTGAAGGGAGWTGTTAATGTTTGCCCTGAAATATGGATGATTTAGGGAGTCCTCAGAATAACCATTGTATGACAGATGGGGTGTGTTTGGGGTGCTCTCAGATGAGGGTTGTAACCTGGAAGTAGCCATTGTGTTAATGGGAACAGGGAATTCAGTTTTTCTGGGAGGGGAATCTCTGAAGTTGGAGAAGCCATGGAATGTTCTGTATTAAAAGGATGAGGAGCTCGGCTGCCGAGGAGCTGAGGAACGAGAGCTGCTGGTGCAGGATGTGGAGCTGGATCTTACCGGGATAGCAAACTCCAGCAGCCTGCACTCCAGGCAGTGCCTGTTCTCTGATAGTGCAGGCAAGATGAAAGGAGGAGGGGGAGTGGTGTGGGATGTAAATGAGATCCCTGCCTCTCCTCTTGGTGCTGCTTTTCCATATCACTTGTGGGAAAATGGTGTTGGGGAGGAAGGAAGTTGGAAGTTTGGAATTGGGCTCACAGTACATAGACAGGCATCTCKACACATTAAAATAGTTCTCAGGAATATTTCCCAAACTGAAGAACAATCCTGGTTAATCATAAGCTATCACATGAGTTGGGATTTGCTAGATATGTGGCCTTTTCCCCTCTGCTCATCAAGGTTTATGTGACAGTCRGAGTCTTCCTCAATTTGTTAGGCAAGGGGACAAGGTGAAGTCTCTCTTAGGCTCCTGTAAGACTCAACACATAAGAAATCTTTGCAGCCACACCTTAAATTTCAGCAAATCTGTCGATTTGGGGTAAGAAAGACAGATATTGAATGTTACTGCTTGTCAGTCGAGAACACCCCCTAACTTAAAAAGCATCAGTCTTACAGTGGGGACTGTTTAGATCTCCTGAGTACAGGAATTCTGCCCTCAATGGGGTTATTTAGAGAGCAGCCAGAGGTGCAGCTTTACCAAAGGAAAGGTWAGTTTGCCCAGACAAAAAACCTGTGGTCGATTTTCTCTCACATTTACCAGGTTGACCCAGCACTGCCCCAGCTGAACTTGAGCAGCACTTAAAAAAGAACTTCTGCTTTTCATTTTCTTCAATTCTGCCCAAAAAGAGAGAGCTGAGGGTTGTTTTTTCTTAACGAATAAGGTAAAGTTTTAGTGGTTTCTGTGCAAAGAGATTGGAATCTCATGTGTGAGAGCGGATCACAGCAAGGGCTGTGGTATACACTTTAAGGGAGCAGGCAGTGGGGCTGTGCCTGGGGCTGCTGTGATGCCTTTGGAAGTGATGTGGGTGTTCCGCAGTGGGAAGGAGCTAGAGAGAGGGACCCTGATGTCTCAATTTATCACAGGATGGCTCCACTGTAARTAATGCTATGGAGAAGGAAGGAGTGGGTTTGGGGTGGGAGAAGGAAGGAGTGGGTCTGGGGTGAGTGCTAGCAGCATGTCTCTCTGCTGGGAAGGGGAACGTCACTGTCACTACGCAGGCAAGAGCTGACACTGAGCACCTTGTGTAGCTGAACCCTACGCAAGATCCTCCTCCATTCCTTAATTAACGTGATCGCTCCCCTTCTCAGCCCTTCTGAAGGGAGCAGGGCTCTTCTGCAAGGTTTTTCTCACTCCTGATGCTTTACTACTTCACTAAAGATAAAATGACACTTTTCTCTGGGCTGTTTCCTCATTTAGCTAAAAGTTCTGGCATTTTACTTCCCTGGAACATGAAATGTCCATCTGTGGGGTGAGGAACATGGATTAGTGCTTGCGTCTGACTCTGAGCAACTACTGAGATGATGTTTTCCCGTGAGATTGGTTTAATGCCTTGCAGTGGTTGAGAACAAGTTGGACATTTCTTTTTCCATGTGGATCATAATACTTAAAGTCCATGGCTCAGTTTGTGTTCTCTTCTGCAAGGGAGGTATAAAGAGTAAATATTTCGATAGACTGTTGTTTTTAATAGCTATGTTTGCTTCACAATTACGAAGCATTATCAACAAAGTGTAAAATATTGGGTAGAAAAATTTGGAACATGACATCCAGGTGAGGAGATGGTTCCCTGGCAAAGCTGGTGGGAACAGTTTCACTGGAATCATGGCCAAAGTATGGAAAACAGCTGGAGCAGKTAAAGGTGGGCTCGTTACTGGGATGTGGCTGTCCCAGGTGGGCAGGTGTGACAGGGACTGACAGGGGCTGTGTGAGCTCTTAAGCCTTTCATTGAGCACCTGAAATGCTGCTTAGGGCAGGGATGTCCTGATCAGCCTGGATTAATTCAGCTTTAATKCTGTGTTTGGGGAAACCTGGTAAGGTGTGTAACGAGGGAAAAGTTGCTCACAGTTTTYATGAAATATCCTAAACAACTTGAGCAAGTGTTGATGGGAAATAGCAATCACAGAATAGCCGGAATGTGAGGAGACCTCTGGAGATCACCCAGTCCAAGCCATGCCCAGGCAGGGTCAACTGGAGCAGTGACACAGGAACRTGTCCAGGGGGGCTTGGGATGTCTCCAGAGAGGGACACTCCAGATCCTCCCTGGGCAGCTGTTCCAGGGCTCTGCYCCCTCCATGGAAAGAGGCTCCTCCTCCTKCTGGGTGGAACTTGGTGTGCTTTGGTTTGTGGCCATTGCTCCTTGTCCTGTCACTGGCACCACTGAGCAGAGCCTGGCACCATCCCCTGGCACCCCTTGGAGAGATTTGTCRGGATTGATGGATTCCCYCGAGCCTTYCCTGYACCAGACKGACCAGGCCCAGCTCCTGCAGTCTCTGCTCATCAGAGATGCTCCAGAGCCCTGAACATCTCTGTGGCCTCTGCTGGACCCTCCCYAGTAGCTCCCYGTCCTTCTGGTACTGAGGAGCCCAGAACTGGACATGACATTCCAGCTGTGCCTGACCAGGGCTGAACAGAGGGGCAGGATCCCCTACCTCAATCCTGATCCCAGCAATAGTGAGATCATATTCCTGTTGAGGAGGAAATGCTGAGGAAAGCTGCCTGGATCGCTGGAGGGGAGTGCAGCAAAATCTCCCAAGTTTTGGTGAATTCTGAGTGTAACAGCATTCGTGTCGCTGCCATCCCAGGACTCTGTAATCACACTCTTCCCTCTGCTTTGTGTCTTGCAGATAAGCATTTCCTGAGGACTTAAGCACCTGCTCAGGGGACACCTGCTTGTGAGGTACGAACTGATTTTCTAATGACCCAACTCTAAATCTTTAAATCAGAAGCAGAAGTTGGGTGCAGCTGTGTGCACACCAGAACAGCTGTGCTGGGAATCGCAGCGACATCCAGAGATCTGGAATGAGAGCTCTGCCACGGGGAACCTCTGTGGAGCCAGCACGTCTGGAATKCACTCACCTTTCCATTCTGTTACGTGAAACCTTCTAATTGCTGCTCTTTTTACATCCTTCCAGCTAGAATCATAGAAAAGTTTGGGTTAGAAGGGACTTTAGGATCATCCAGTGCCACACCCTGCCATGGGCAGGGACACCTCCCACTGTCCCAGGGTGCTCCAAGCTCCAATGTCCAACCTGGCCCTGGACCTTCCAGGGATCTGGGGGCAGCCATAGCTTCTCTGAGCACCCTGTGCCAGGGCCTCCCCACCCTCCCAGGGAACAATTCCTTCCCAACATCACATCCATCCCTTCCCTGTGGCACTGGGAGGCCATTCCCTGTGTCCTGTCCCTCCATCCTTTGTCCCCAGTCCCTCTCCAGCTCTCCTGGAGCCCCTTTAGGCCCTGCAAGGGGCTCTGAGCYCTCCCTRGATCCTTCCCTTCTCCAGGTGAGCACCCYCAGCTCTCCCAGCCTGATTCTAGAGCAGAGGGGCTCCAAACTTTCAGGTATTTATTAGAATTTCAAATATTCCTGGGGATTTGTTTGGGATAACAGGGTTGGTGTGGCTTTCTGGCCACTTGGACCTTAATTCCTTGCCTTTTCAGCTGCAAAGGGCTCACATCTTGTTTAACTTGGTCATTCAAATCTTCTTTTTATCAGAGTAAGAAGACTACAAAAGATTAAAATGGTAAACTAGGCTAAGGAAAACAAGTCTGATTTGATTTGTTGGGAATTGAAAGCAGCAGATCATCCAAGTTTTTTATCCTAGCTGTCCTTTGGGAAGGYTGTAAAGTTCCAGCTCCACTGGAATCTGCCATCAGTTCTGCAGTTGGCATGTTCAAAGTGCAGGTGCTCACATAATGTGGTTTTGGGAAAGAATTGCAATTTATTCCTGATTTCTGTATGGACCGAGACTCAGGCAAGTTCTGCAGAGCAGTTTGGAATTGTTACAAATGCTGCTTATGTCTATGAGTCCTGAGAGGAATATCTGCTGTTTTCCTTGCTGTTTGATACTTCCATCTGCCTTTTCCTTAGAAAAGGGACTGAGCTGTTCCTGGCAGTGCTGGTACACGCAGTGACCCTTGACTGTGGGGAAGGCAGAGGAGTCACACGGACACCGCTCACAACACCTTGTTAAACATCGTCAGCTTTATCCACTGTGATCTGCTGGGACAGCCTGGAGGTGACAGGAGCCTCACATGTCTCCGAAAACTGAGTCAGGGAATAAAATTGGTCCTCAGGTGCATTTTTTCAGTGTCCTTAAATGTCAGATGCAGMGATAACATTGTAGGTACAGAGTCCTTTATTTTCGGTGGGGCTGATGCTCCTGTTCAGGGTGGGACTGGAAGAGGCTCCTGTGTCCCCATTCAGGGTGGTTCTGGAAGGGGCTCCTGTGTTCTCATTCAGGGTGGGACGGGAAGATTCTCCCAYTCCTGCAGTGGCTGGGCTTGGCTCCCTGAGCATTCCCAGCTCCTGCTGTCCGTCCCGGGGCTGTGGCCACCGGCCAGACCATCTTAAGTCATTGTCTCAAAGCCACTTGGACAGAAGCCAAGGAAGATGGCTTATCCCCCCTGGGTGGGATGGAAGGAGGGGCCGTCCCAGAGTGCCCCACGTGCTGGTCCCCGTGGCCTCAGTGGACCTGCAGAGGTCACGGGAGGTGGGTGTCACCTTCTCTGCAGGGAGAGGCCAGACAGGGACAGTGATGTAAGGATGGAAGAGCTCTGTGTTTTCCTTCTGGTGCCTGCCAGTCTTGAGTGGGTCTTAGTTTTTCTCTTTACTACCTGTCTTGGCTTTCAGCAGTGTGGTCTGAAGGTCTGCCAGGCTCCTGGGATGTCTGGACTGGATCTCAGACTTCATGGAATATCTCCAGCTGGAAGGGACTCTTAGGGATCATCAAGTCCAATTCCCTGCTCTTTGCAGGGACCTCCTAAAACAAAATCACACAACTGAGAGTTTTCCAGGCACCCTTGAACTCTGACAGGTTGTGTTGTACCTCCTTGCTTGTTCAAGGGGGTGACTTTGCTCTTAGGATTTTCCTCCTTCCTTTTCCCCATTGTGCAAAACTGGGAGATCCGGTGGAAGCTGCCTCCTGGAGTTCCAGGCATCCATGTACTTCTCCACATTTGTTGTTCATGGTTTCAGGACATAGAAACCAACCAGGTGTTTCCCACAGACTACATTGAGCCGTGCTTCCTGGAGTAATTTATCCGGGAATATTTAATCCACACTCATTGACTGYTTGGATGAATGCAGGCAGCTTCCTCCCCACCATCCTCAGCTGGGAGAGCTGGCAGGAAGGAGGAAATGCTGGTGGGACTGGGCACTGGCTGGCTCTGCTAGGATGAGCTGGTTGAGGAATATCTTGGGCTCCTCACAAACCATAAGCTGTTACCTTGGACTGTCCCTCAGAACAGCTGAGTTCTTCCTGCCTRTTCCATTATGAGCTCCTCCAGCCAAGTACAGGGCACGTTTGGTCATCCCTCTTAAAATGCAGGCACTGAGCATGACTGTGGCACCCAGATCTTCATTTGGTTCTTGTGTTGGTTCCACCTGTACAGGTGGGCAGAAAACACTTCTGAAAATGTTACCTGCTGGATAAATTTGTATTTTGTTGTGTGATGGCTTTAATTGGCAGGAAACACCCACAAACCCATGTCAGCAGRGGCAGTTTTATTGGGTGGGGAGGCCCTGGCATAGGGTGCCCAGAGAAGCTGTGGCTGCCTCTGGATCCCTGGAGGTGTCCGAGGCCAGGMTGGACAGGGCTTGGAGCATCCTGGGGTAGTGGAAGGTGTCCCTGCCGATGGCAGGGGTGGCACTGGATGGGATGAGATTTAAGATCCCTTCCAGCACAAACCATTGAGGGATTCAAAGATTCTGAGTCATTTTACCACTTACAGTTTTAATCTCTGAAAGTGATGTGGGAAGAACCCTTCATTAAAACCAAAACAGGGTGATTTTTTTTTTTTTCATTTTTACACTGAATATTTATTTCTTTGTTTAATCCCCTCTTTTTCCCTTTTTTGAAGGGAATTGCTGTGCCCAAGGGCACCACAGTGTGACCCTGGATGCTTGCAGCCGTATCTGCGATAAGAAAGTGAATCATTCTCTAAAGAAACCACCAGGCTGTGCCTGATAACACTGCAGGGACACCTGCAATGGTTTTTATTGCTCTTTTTTTTCATGAAATCTCAGTTTTTGTTTTCTAACCCAAGCCTGGTTCTCCAGGCACCCTTGAATGTGTTTGTTATCGAGAGTACGGAAATGTAAATACAATGGTGGTTGAGCTGCAGCCGCTCCTCCCTTCCTCCCCCTGCCTTCCTGCGTGCTCTTGGGAAGGGGGAAACCGTTCTTCTGCATTAATTCATTTCAGAAAGGACTGTTCTCCCCCTGCTGMCACCCCATCAGGTCTCAAAGAGAGCAAAGAGACACAATTCCCTCCTTGAGACCATGAATTAACGCAAGGCTTCGTGCTGTGGCTCCCCTTGGCATTTTCCCAAGCTCCTGCCTGACAGCACATCCCATTTTTGAGCCAGATAAGGCACACAGGCACCGTTCTACTTGAACTAAGACTGTGTTCTTCTGCTTGCAACATTTGAGTGCATTTCCTAGAAGAAAAACTAAAAGAATTGGAGCCTTGGGCRACTTGAGTCTCCCAGCCTTAAGTTTGCATCTATTTTTGAGAGTTGTTGCTCAAGTGTAGTTGGTCACTAGGAGCTAATGTTGGTTGATCTCTCAGTCAGCAGGAATTTTGTCATTAAAACCAGGTCAGGATAGCAGAAAGGCTCCAGTGGAAGATTTGTTCTTTTGCCTCGCTCAGGAGGAATTGGGCTCAGCTGTTGGCCGGGTGTGAGCAGTCCCTTGGCCTCACTCTGTGCCTGTCATCTGCTTTTTTTACAGGTTCTGTCATGAGCTTTGTATGGCAGGAACAACTTTCTGGGCAGAGTTATTTATTTATCATCTGTTACCCAGGTCTAACCTGCCACGGTATATGCTATTGATGTGTCTGATAACGCTAAGGCTGCTCCTTTGTCACTACTGAGGAGTTCAGTGCTGCTCTTCTGGCCCTGGGCCAGCTGTGGGGCTGAAGCAGCTAAAGAAAAATCCCCGGGATCCTCTCTAAGAATAAACATCATGTGAGAGCAGGAGTGTCCCCCTGCTTGGGGAGCATTAACGTGTCGTGCTGGGAAGGAATAACRGAGCAGCTTAAGGGCTGGGCTGGCATCCCTCTGACTAAAGGGATAAGCTGCAGGGCCACAGGAGCAGCTGGTGTGGACCTTTAGCTTTCCTTGCTGCTGAGCTTTCAGKGTGTGCAAATCAATCTGATCAATAACCTTGCTAGGGAGATGTGAGCACACATCTCACCTGCTGAACCTCTGGCCTGGCAGAGTTTCTCCAGATGAGATCCTGATGAATGGGCCATTGAACAGTTTTCTTTTAATTTCCCTGTGCTGGGTAGTGCAGGAGGTGCTGAGCTGTGTAGGAGTGTGATAGTGCTGCCTCGTGGCTGCTGCTCTGGCACTGGCACCCTCGGCTTCCCAGGAATTCCCTCACCAAGGGAGAAGGTCCCCTCTGCACTGACACCACTGCTGGAGCTGTGAATGGCCCTGTGGTCCCTCTGAACACCCAGAGTTCTGCCCTGGGGAGGTTTGGGGTGACTCACTGGGCCTATCCCTGCCTCACACCCTGTTTTGAAGCTCAGTTATCCTTATCCCTGGCCTTGGGAGCTGTTCTTTAYCACCAGGAATGCCTCTGTCCCTCCAATCGCAGGCAGGGAGTATTTATTTACCAGGCTTCCAGCACATCCTTTCCAGAGCTGTCACAGCCAAAGACTTCAGCTCTGCCTGCAGAGGGGCCCAAGTGTGCTCAGCACTTTGAAAGCTGAAGGTTTAAACTTTGTTTTAAAAGGTTTTTGGAGTTTTGTCTTTCTCGCTTTTGTGTAGGCACAAGTATCCCTACTTAGAAGTAATTCCTATTAAAATGAAATATATTTAGTTTCCATGATGTCTATTGTGAAATTGTCTCAAGATGAACAAAATCCACATCTTGAATTACCAAGGTGGTGCAAAAAGGCCCTCGCTAAGTGTGATCTAATGACACTCCAGTGTGTTAAGGCAGGTTGGGATATCCCAAAGCTGTCCTTAACAAGATAAGGAACAGGGATATCCCAGAGGTGTCCTTAACAGAATCAGGAACAGGCTCCACAGCTTGGAGACCTCCAGGCGTACCCTGCTTTTCCSCTAAATGTGCTTAGGAACTTGAATTCATCATTAATTTCTGAGCATCTGAGTGGCCTCCATGGAAATAGAGGGACTGAATTTTGTTCCTTGCCTGAAAATCTTGTGGAGCAGGCGGGGAGCTGCTCCTGTGTGGTACGTGGGCACATTGCCCYGGAGCAGTTCCCCAGCGTGTCCCAGAGTTTTGCTCCAGCAGAAGCCTTGCCTGGGCACCAGCAGAGTATTTGCTTTTCCTTGCTAAACATCTGCTTCCATAAGACTTCGTTGTGGTTTCCAAACAGCAGCCCCTGACCTCTGCACCAGCCCAACATGTCTGTTCCATTTCCAGGTTCCTTTGGGGCATTTCTGGGAGCTGGAAAAACCTTGATCCTCAGAGGAGCTGAGGAGTCCATCAAGTTCCTCACTTGCTGTAGCCAAGATCTTGCAGAATTTGCAAATAGCTAAAACTTCTTTCTTGGTATAGAAATGCTTTGATCYATTCTTCTAAAATTTTTTGACCTTCCAATAGTGTTTGAAAGATTTCAAGTATTGTTTTCTCTTAACAAATCCCCTTGAAAAAGCATTGCCAGGCTTGCTGTTCCACTCCTCTGGAACATCAAGCTGGTACTGAGTTGTCCTGGAGGAAAACAATTCTCCAGTTACCTTTCTCACATGGAAGCTTCCAGTCCTGTGTCCTGACGGGCAGGTTCTGGTGCTCTAATTATGCTGGCAAGAGAAAGGTTCATTTTAATGAAGAATGAAGTAGCTGCCCTCATACAGTCACTGCCACAACTGGAATTATTCCGTGCAGGAAAGGGAGTAGAGCCTGGATGGGAACCGAGCTGCTGGAGGCAGAGATGGTGAGTGCTGGCTGCCAAACGAGGGCCTTCTGTCTCTGTGGCTGTGTCTGCTGGAGCTGCTGCTCCCCATAACCTGCGGTGGCTCGTGCTCCTTGCCCAAATTTTATCTTGTTTTTCAGTAGCACTGGTGCAGGTGCTGGTTTGGGGCATGTGGARTCAGTTTGCTCGCAGCGGGTGGCATCCAGCCTGTCCTGTGGGCATCACAGTCACGGAATTGTCGAGGTGGGAAAAGACCTCCAAGACTGAGCTCAACCTGGTCCTGGTCCCCAGCTGAATTTCAGAATTCATCCTCTCAGGCCTTGCTTGCCCTCCTGCGCTCTCAGATGTGTATATACACATATTTATATATTATTATACACATTTGGCAAAACTTAAAATCGATGAAGCCACTGAYGGCCTGCGCAGTGGTACTAAAACTGTAATTAGACTGGACTAAACCTCTGAATTTTTTTCTTACAGCATGACTTGAACTCATTCTCATCTCTGGGTTCGTCATTCCAGTGTTTGTGCTGTACAGTTTTCATCCCATCTTGGAAATTAATGCCCAAACTCTCACATGAGAACAARATCCATTATTCTGGGAGCCACGTATATGAGACAGACATGGAATAGGATGGATTTAGAGGAGCTGGCATAAGGGTGGAGGTGAACTTTGGCAGTGAAACTTCTCCCTCTTCGTGCACTGAGCTCTGTCCAGGCTGTGGCAGTGAGATGATGTTGCAGAAAGAACGAGGAGGTTAAGATGAGAATTGCTGGGTGCTTCCYTGCTTTGCCATCCTTGCCTTGCCTCCAGGAGAGGGATCTCTCCAGGCAGACCAGGCAGCCCTTGCGCTGCGGGTTTGCTCTGGGGAGGAGGTGGGAGCCGGCTCCTCCCCGGGCCGGCTGCTATTAAAGGAAAGCAGCTGACGGGAGCAGCTGCTGGGGCTGGGGCTCAGCCCGGCATCCTCCGGAGAAAGTGCTTTGCAAACAGCCCTTCCTGCCCTGCCCCCACGGTCCTGCCCCGTGCCAGCAGCACAGAGGAGTCTCTTCCCCMTGATGGATGAAGCCATCCCATCCTTATTTGGTGCTGCTGGCCCGGGGAGCCGCACCAAACCCACTCTGCTGCTGGGGAGCTGCTTTTGTAAAGCTCCTAGAGAATAGGACGTTTCAGAGCTAAAACTTCCAGGTCTGGGCAGAAGGTGGGCAGGCTCTCCTTTTTCCTTGCGTAAATATTTATGGTTTTGGGAGTCCTTTTTAGGTCTCTTACTGCGGTGCTTGTAGGCCTGTGCAGAGCTCTACACTTGAAAGTCCCTCACAGTTATTATCTATGAACTCATCTTCCATGTGGCTGTTTTGAAGGCCAGCCAAGAGCATTAATCCCCACCTTCTAGAGTCCCTAATCCTTGCTGGGGCTTAGAGGAAAGTTATTCTTGTCGTCCCAGTGAAGCTGCTCTGGCAGAGCATCTCTCTCTGTAACTTAAGGCAAGTTTATTAATGTGACTTTTTATCAGCTTGGAAAGGGTCCAGCTCTGCATGGAGCAATCCAATTTGGACAGTCTTACCCCATCCTGCTGAGTGCTTCATGGCACTGCAATTGCCCAAAGGGAGGGAATCGTGCACGAGGTTGGTGTGCCCTTATCTCATCAGGCATAATTACCCATAGTAAAATACTTTACAGGCACGGTACATGCCACAAAGCTTTTTTGGGGATGGGTGCAGCTGAAGCTGAGTCAGGGCTGGAAGTGGGGCTGCTGGGATGATTCTTCGCCGTTGTATCACTCTTCCTCTCCCCAGCTTGACGTTCCTAAAGCCTCCCAGCTCTGGTTTTTGTCCACTTGTGGCTGTGCTGGCGTCTGGTCTCTCCCTACGTGATCCTCCCCCTTCCCACCATCCCTCCTTGCTCTGCTTTGGTTCCAGGAGTGCTCCTCCAAATGCTCTGGGCTGGTTCAGGTGCACTTCCTCCCTCCCATTTGTTGTCCTTGCAGGGGTTTGGACAGGAGGGAAGGCTGAACCATTTTGCCTTCAGTGTGGTGGCTTTGGGCAGCCCTGGTGATCGGTCTGGGCTCACATGAAGGTTTTGGGAGGTGGCTCAGGGCTGTCACAGGGAGCTGTGCTGCCTCGCTGGCACTGGCGCTGCTCTCCACAGGGAAATTGCAAAACAGCCCTCAGGCTTTTGGACAAGTGCAGAGCAATTGCAGCATGATTYCCAGGAATGCGGTAGCGTTTCTGTCTTGGCTGTGTGGAGGTTTCTGTCTCTGGGTTCTGTGGGCACAGCGTGGCTCTCCAGAGCCTGAGAGCAGCAGGAGCTGCTGTGGAGCGCCCTGATCAAACAGGCTCGTGCTTTGTGCCTGGAGTGCCCAAAGCTCCTTCTGGAGCCCGTACCTGGCATTTCCTCCCTCTGCTATCCCTCCTCCTGAACATAGGGGAGCCTGGAATGAGGCCAGAAGGGAGCTGGTGGAAACCCTGCAGGTGAGGTCTGCAATGAGAGTTTGCAGAGTGCTCAGTGCAGCTGGACACGGGGCTGAGCTGAGATCAAACGGGGATCTGTGCTGTGGGAATGCCRAGTTCCAGAGGCCTGGCTGGAAGCTGCTGGGWGGGTGGGGAGGCCCTGGCACAGGGTGCCCAGAGCAGCTGTTTCTGCCCCTGGGTCCCTGGCAGTGTCAGAGGCCAGGCTGGACACTGGGGCTTGGAACACACTGGGACAGTGGAAGGTGTCCCTKCCATGGGACAGGGATGGCACTGGATGATGTTTAAGATCCCTCCAAGCCAAATGATCCCGTGACACCATTCCACGGTGCCAGGCAGCTGCACATGTGTGTGTGTGTGTGTGTGTATGTGTGTGTGTGTGTTTAGGCACACTCAAACAGGAGCTCTCCCTGGTTCTCTTGCATTTGGATATTCCTTCTGCCTTGATCTTTGACAGAGATCTGGCTACAACTAATTATTTTCCTTTTGCATAAGTGCAGAATGCAGACTTTATTTTTAAACTGCTTATACTGAGTTGAAAATAATGTTAATAAGGGACATGTAATATTCATGTTACCCGCCGCTGGAATTCCTCGAAGTCCTGAAGTACCAGTATTTATTTCTCTGTTCCCTTTCCTCTGCTCAGAACAGCCCTGATCACAATGATCCATTTGTGCAGTGACCTGGAACCTTCCRTAACACCTGGGAATAATGGCATCAGTGCTCTCCAGACAGCTTTGCTGTGGGAGAGGGAAGTGGAATGGGATGGAATGTGCAGGAGAGTTCCTACAGGTGCAGGTGATTCCCTCCAGCTGTGAGAGGGCTGTGCTCCAGGTGTTGGAAGTGAATACTTTGTGGGGTGCATTAACACCGAGATGGACAGCAGCAAATGGCAGAGCCTTTGGCTGCTGGCAGGTTTTGGSTGGTGCCAGGGTCACCAGAGTCTCCGCGGTGTCACAGAATCTTTAAGGTTGAAAAAGACCCCTGAGATCACCAAGTCCAGCCTTTGACTGACCCCATATCAACTAAACCAGTTGAACTCAAGTAGCCTTTGAGTCACCATGGTTGGTGTTGCCTCACCTAGATGCCTGTCGTGGGTTTAACTGTGTAATTGGCCCAGGCCTGATGGTCAGCCTGTCCATCAACCTCAGAACCAATGATGGGTTGGCTCTGAAACACAGGAGGGGGGGGGGCAGAGCTCCATTTGGTGGAGAATGCGGGCAGAACATCAAAGAATGAGTGATTTTTAGATGGGAGTTAACAGGAAAGATTTATGGCTAATTGGGAGAAAGATATATCTAGTTGGTCAGACAAGTTTATGCTCCACTCTGTTGCTGTATTCTTTTAAGGTAGAATGATAAGTTGTAGGGGTGGATACCTCTTTCTTTAGTTGTATTTTTTTAGTTGGTGTTGGTATAATTTCTGTGTTAAGAGTAAGAATTAAAAGTAGATTTAAATTATTGGGGTTTTTTTAGAGAAATGTCATCACAGAGGTGTAGGGGTGRAATGTCATGGTTTTGCTTGGTCCAATTTTTGGTGGTGGGGGATGGGGAYCAAGAAACCACAAAGATGGCTGCTGTGAGAAGTCCTAGGAGTGTCTCCTTCTTCTTCTTCTCCAGCAAAGGGAGCTCTGCCCCTCCCCGCTCCTGTGTTTCAGAGCCAACCCATCATTGGTTCTGAGGTTGATGGACAGGCTGACCATCAGGCCTGGGCCAATTACACAGTTCAAACCACGACAATGCCTTTCTGGTCCTGCAGTTTCCTTTGAAGTCCCTTCATACTAAAAGAAAAATGTTCCTTTTTTTTTTTTGTTGACTCAAACACTGATAATTCTAATATTAGTGAATATCCACATGTAAAAAGAACAGGTGGGAACTGCTTTAGTAAAGCTGCAAAATGCTGGCCTTGCAGCCTTCAGGCCACCTTCAGCTATGGCTTTTGAGTTGACAGTGAGTAGGAACACGTGGAGAGAGGAGCTTGTTTTACAACTTGCCTTTGGCTGGTGGGGGATTTCTGCCTGGTTATCCTTGGAGACTTCATCATTCCATGAAGTGTGAGCTCTCCAAGCCACGAGTGGCTGCAAGGCAGGAAGAAAATAGAAGTTGCCTCAAATCTCCAGAAATGGAGAGAATCTTTTTAACATTCCCAAGGAGGCAGGAATGCTAGGAGAGCGTCTGCTGCCTGGCTCTGCTAATTCACATGGCACCTGAATAATTGATGRTGGGGAAGGGATGGCTCGCTGGCTTTATCAGTGCTTTCCTGAGGGAAGCACACTTGATGAAAATGTCTCTGCTTCTGGAGCAGAAATCATCATTAAGGACTCGGGTACAGCAAGTTGGGTTTATCTGCGGTGCCAATAACAGCAAAATTAATGCTTGAAACAGGAGAGAAATGGCTCATCCCCTAAGTAATGAAACCCTACAAATTCATGGAYGTCCTTGGAAGTCCTGAATAAACCCCTGAATTATGGAGGCTCTTACAAGACATCGTGAATTGAACAAACTGCCCTTTAAGCCATTGACTTTGAAACTGTAAAGTTGTAACTTGGGAAAGTTGAAGTATGGCCTGGGAAAAGAACTGGCCCAGCTCAGGCAGAGGTGAGTTGCAGTGACTTTCCTTGTCACATTTCCATGGCCTCGCTGTGGCCGTTCCAGTTGTGCTCCAGCAGTTGCTCTTGGTTTGTTGAAGGTCTGAGGAGCCTTGAGGGAGACAAGGTTTCTGCCYTGAGGAGTGGAAGGAGGGGAATACCAGTCATGGAAGGGGAAGTGACTGGAGCAGACAGGGTGAGGAGGAATCAATCGGGGCTGAAGTTCTGCCTCAGCTTTGGAATTGTGTTGAAACCTCATTAAACCCATCTGAAGTGAGACCTTAAAACTCCTGTTTATTATCTGGTGTGTGGCCATAATGGGATTGTGGGAGTGACAGAGATCTGGATGAAGCCTTCGGGGCTATGTCATGGTTGGAATACTGGARTCCCAGAATGGYTTGGGCTGGAGGGACCTTAAGGATCATCCAGTGCCACCTCTGCCATGGGCAGGGACACCTCCCACTGTCCCAGGCTGCTCCAAGTCCTAATGTCCAGCCTGGCCTTGGGCAYTGCCAGGGATCCAGGAGCAGCCACARCTTCTCTGGGCACCCTGTGTCAGGGCCTCCCCAYCCTCTCAGCCGGGAATTSCTTCCCAATATCCCATCCATCCCTGCCCTCTGGCAGTGGGAAGCCATTCTCTGTGTCCTGTCCCTCCATCCCTTGTCCCAAATCCCTCTCTTGCTCTCCTRTGGAGCMCCTTCAGGCACTGGAAAGGAGAAGCTAGGATTCCTGAGTGGAAATACCTGTGTCCTTGTGTTCCTCCGTGGAGGCAATAGCAGGATCTGTTTTCCCTTTACTGGTGCATTGCTGGCTTGTTTCCTGTAGCAGCTTGGAGCTTCTGGGGCTGACTGAATTTATTTGGAGTGCTTAAAGTGAGCCAGAAGGCTTGGGGAGTTTGTACTGAGAAAGGAAACAACTCTCTGAGTGCTTTGTCTGTTGTAGAAGTCCGGGCTTAAAATCATCAAATGCCCCAAATCTGCCCTTCTGCACCCAAACCTGCTCTTGTTGTCTCCAAATCTGCCTCCTCTGGTTCTGCCCTGTCTTTGTCACTCACACAGGAGGGCAGCAATCACTTAAGCTCTATAAATAATAGCTGGAAAATCTCTTGGTGTATTTATGGATTGTCTGAAAGAGAACATGGCTCTGTGACTCTGCCTGAAATCCTGGTTTGCTGGAAGTCCCAGCGTGCACTGGAAATGAGGAATATCTGATGTGCTGTCTCCCTGTCTGCTTACCCAGGTGCTCTGAGGAAGCTGCTGATTTACTCTGGTTTCCACAACACCTCCAAGTTGAAATTGGGTGTTCGATTTTTGCATTGGAAATATCTGGAATCTTCTAATTAATCCTGATGATGCCATCGGGTACTTGGGCTGGTCCAGCAGGGATGGAGCATCCCAAAGAACTGGAYACCTTCCCTCTGCAGGGGGTGGCACCTGCACATCAGGGGATCTTTGGGGAACTGATTCCTGAATATAATTCTGGAGTCCAGAACACCCATTCTGAGGCTGTTTTTTCCAGCAGTTGAGCTGAGCGTGGTTTTAAGTGTTGGAGAGATTTTATTACARGTCCCTCAACCTCCATCTCTTTACCTCTGAGAAGCTTCTGGTGATTTGTGGGATTTTCCTGTGAGTCCTGAAACAGCCACAMAGCAGAGCTCTTGCTGTTTTTAGTTTTAAAACAAGAAATAAATGAATCCTATTGGTTCAGACTGTGCCAAAGAAAACTGTAAAATATTCAGTTGGGTCATAGATTTTTGTGCCCAGCCATGGAATGTGAGGAACGTCGGCGACTCCATTGGTTGCTGTGTCCTCTCCTTTGGAAGGGTGGATGCAGAAATCCTTCCCATGGATTCCAGGACTCTGGGAAGGAGGATGACTTAGCAGATCTCTKCTCTCCTGTTTCCTCACGCCTCAGCAGCCATGGCTGTGCTCCCAACAGCCTCAGCTAAGAAAAGCAACCTGACTTACCCAGGAGAAATGGGAATCATGACCGAACTGTCCCTGTTTTTTCCAGCCAGGCATTTTGTTCTGCATGGAGTTAGGAGCTAATTTTAAAGGAGCAAGTGGCTCTGATGGAATAATGGACATGCTTCTCATAAATCTGGGCATCAGAGTCTCCTTTAGACCTGCAGAAGTGAGGAAGTGCTACTTCACTRTTGCTCCTGCATGGGAGCAGGTTCTGGTTCCCTCTCTGGCAGGAAGGGTGCTGGCCCAGGGGCAGAGTCCAGCCCGTTTGGAGCAGGCTGGAGCTGCCTGGCAGGGCTCTGGAGCAGACTACAGTGCTGTGTCACCATCACTGCAGGGCTGGGGCTGCTACCTGGGTGTGCTCCTCCGGGAAAAACCATCCTTCCCTCCACCAGAAATCCCAGTGAACTAAGGCAGTGTCTCACACCGAGCATGCTTCTGTTTAAACTGTTTACAGGCTTTCAGGTTTGGGTTTTTTTGGGCAGCATCTCCTGTCCTGGCTATGCCTGCTCTTCTCTTTCTCTGTCTTCAGAAAAGAAATGCAAAATCTGGGTCAGACTGATCATAACTTGAAATTCCAAGCCTGTACGTGCCAGGAGACAGGAGCACAACAGAGCAGTCAGAAAAGCTGTAAAATGGAAGCAGAAAGTTCAGGAATTAAATTCCACGCTTCCCTGGATGGGAGGCAGGAGGCTGTGGCTCCTGCAGGTGRTGTGTGATTCGCCTCTCTTCCCCAGAGGGTGGCTGAGGGGATGATGGCTCTGGGGAATAGTTCCAGTGGCCACGGAAAGCACAACCTGAGCAAGGAAGTTGCTGAAGAGTTCTTGACAGGCTGAAAAGTGTCCAAGGCTGGGTTGGACAGGCTTGGAGCACCCTGGGACAGTAGGAGGTGTCCCTGCCATGCAGGGGTGGCACTGGATGGGCTTTAAGGTCCTTTCCAGCCCAAACCACTCTGGGACCCTTCCAGGGATGGGGCAGCCACGACTAAAAACCAGTCAATAGTTGGAACTCTTTAAAACAAGACACCAGGGGGATTGGGGGCTGTGATGTGGGTGTGGGATTAGAATAACCCTGCTGGATCTTCCAGAGTAGCTGACAAGAGATGGGATTTATTTATCCCAACAAACAGGTTACTCACTGAGCACACAGAGAATTCTGAGCAGGGAGGAGAACAGATGGGGCAAACCCTGAGTGTAACASATCAGCTGCGCCTGGAACAGGGAGAGATCTAAACAATCCTCCTGTGTAAAAATAATGTGTGAATTAAAGGGACATAATTGATTTGCTCTGGGATAATTTGAAGATTTCCTAGAATGTGTAGCTACAGGAAAACCCTTTWCCTTGTCGGTAGCGCAGCTGTCCCTGTGGCGCTGGTAGGGCTGTTTGGTGCTCCTTCCACACCTTTCCTCGGAGCAAACTCCTCCCGTTGGTGCTGTCAGGGAGGGCTGGGCCGTTCCTGGAGGCTCCTCCCGGGATACAGAGCTGCAGTCAGGTTGGTGTTCACCCACTCCCTCTGCTGATGAACAGCCACCAGGACCTGGGCAGCTGTTCCACAGCTGAAGAACCGTTTAGAATCCCCGAATCCCTGAGGCTGGAAAAGCTCTCCCRGCCCATCGAGTCCAAGCTGTGCCTGATCTCGCTTGTCCCCAGCCCAGAGCTGGGAGTGCCATATTCCGGTGTTCCTTTGACACCTCCAGGGGTGGGCACTCCAAACCTCCTTGGGCAGTTCGAGTGCCTGACCACCCGTTCCAGGAAGGAATTTCAGTGCATTTTTAAACCTCTGCCTTTGGAAATCTCAGTCACTCCTCAGTTTTGTCCTTTCATGCTGAGGTTAATGTCAGAATTCATGTTCCCTGTGCTCTGGTAATGTCTGATTTCTAGAGCTGTGGTAACAGAGGATTAAGGTGCATCTCTCTGAGGATTCTTTAATGCTCCCRGCCAGCTCTGTTCCATCTGAATGGAAATGGGCTGGGAAGCATCTGTCTCTCTAAKCTGCTCAACACACGAATGTGCTCTGGGATTTGTTTCCTACCCTTGGGCACAATCCCGGCAATATCCTCCTTTTCCTTTTTCCTCTGATAGCTTGACAAGCCCTGGGAATGTGGGGATTGGTGTCGTTYGGCTGCTCTAACCCTGGAGATGAAAAGGAAGGAATTCCACAAGCTGTCCTTGAGCCCACCTGGGCTGTGGAGGGATCCCTGCAGCTTTGGGCAGAAGCAGTCTGTKCCAGGTGTTCCTGTGTGTCAGAGACACCAGAGCTGCCTTAGAAATGGTTTTTCTTAGTTACACTGGTTTATTTTTGTACATCGTTCCTACATTCCCTGTTTAGCTAAATATGGACAAGGAAATGTCCTGCTGATAAGGCTGTATAACCTCATTATTATTTTTCCCCAGAAAGTAGATCACTCCAGTGTCCTAGTTCCAATGTAGGCCTGAAATAGCAGCRCTGTCAGTGCCACAAAACCCCCTAAATACCATATATTTTATGGCAGCTATTYCATGGAGTGCAGCCGACTCTATGTCAGGTTCTGTTCCCAGGGAACAGGGACAGGAGAAGAGGAAACAGCTTCCAGCTGTGCCAGGGGAGGTTCAGGTTGGATATTGGGACTGTTCCTCCTGGAAAGGGCTGTCCAGCCCTGGCACAGCTGCCCCCAGGGCAGGGGTAGAGTGCCCATCCCTGGAGGGATGTAACAGCCCTGTGGATGTGGCACCTGGGGACATGGTCAGTGTTGGCCTGGGCAGTGCCGGGGGACAGTTGGGCTCCATGGACTCTGAGACCTTTTCCTCTCGGTCACTYTGTGCTCATGACGCAGCTCGTTGGGAAATGTGTTGTTTTTCTTTCTGATGCTAAATGACATTTTCAAAAGAAAATGATTAAATGTTCATCGCTCCACATTGAGGCTCACTGACCCAAAGCCATCAGTTCGCTTTTGAGTCGAAAGCAAAGGAGAATGTGGCTGAAAAATTGGTTCTTTCTGGGCCCCATTTGTTCCTTGAAGGAGACTGGTCAGAGCAGGGATAAAACTCCTGGGAGTGCCTTCCCTGGTGGGTGCTCCCTGCAGGTTAATGCAGCCAGTTGTGTGCACATCTGGGTGGTGGCTTGTCTTCAAAATAGTCAGGAACTCTGAAAGAAACCTTTTTGATAAGACTACAGAAGTGTTCTTTTTTACTAACCRTAATTCATTTCACTGTGACCCTGCACGGGGGGTGAAGAGCTCCAAACTTTTCACCTCTGGATTTGCAAGTGGTGATTCAGGGCCTTTATCTAAAGCAGCAAAAGCTGCAGTTGCTGGCTGAAGTGTGGTCTGCCCACAAGTCTGACCTTCTATTGTTCAAAGAATAAAAAAAGAAGAGCTTGCACTGAATTAGTTTCCATAATGCACTTGCCTGGAAGGACAGAAACCCCACTATCAGTGGGATACCATTGTTCATAAGGAATGTGAAGCATTGCCTTCCAGAGGCTGGGCCTGTAGGTATGTGCTGGCCCTGCAGTGCTGACACAGAATTTCCTGCACTCAGAGGAGTAGGAGCCTTTGTTTTTTGGGAACAAGAGGATCTGTGTTCTGCCACCCCATGGAAGGCAGTGASCCTGGGCTGCTGCTCAGTGGCCACTTGGGTCACCTCTCACTGCCCAGCTCACACAAGTGTCCCTTGTGTTCCTTGGGCTGTGGCAGCAGCTCCTGATTTTCCTAAGGAGATGCTAGAGCCAGGCTGGGAGAGCTGGGAATGTTCACCTGGAGGACTCTGCAGGAGAGCAGGAGAGGGACTGGGGGATARAGCCTTTCTGTACAGCAGTTCGTGTTGGCTCTTGTTCCCAAGAATAACTTCAAAAAGCTGAAACGTGAAAAATTCCAGAATAGGTGATGGGAGTGCRCTGTGCCAGCCTGAAGGTTCGAGATGAGTCAGTTCAGGTGCATTTTCATCTTGGTGCCAGGAGTTAAATTGAACACAGAGATGCAGATCAGGGACAGAAGGATAACTGGGGATTGCTTCTCCTCTGTTCCCAGTTCGTAGCTGTGGACATAATGCCTACGTGTGCACTTTGCTACATTTTTTCATGTAAACATTATTAAAACGTCACTTTCCCTCCMAAATCCCAGAGCTGGAGGGGGTTTGCTGGGATTAGCAAGGTTTGCTGAGGACATGAGCACGCTGCAGGACCCTCTGGGAGGGATCAGAGCAGTGCTGAAGTATACATCAGAGATTATGTAAAATCCTAATCTCCATAGGATAGGCTGGGTGGAGTCAAGCCCAGCACTAAATTCTCTTGCGTCATTTATCTTTGTGCTGCGGAGGGGTGTAATTAACTGCAGATCTGGGGCAGGGCAGGAGTCAATGTCACACCATRCTTACCYTGGCCAGGTCCTGGGAATTATTTCYTAGGTTTTATATTTCAGGTTCTGCTAAAGCATCCCATGAAATGCAACATCCACGAGCTAAACCTGCTTTAGATGATCCCGGTTTATTTCTGTTCTTGTGGTGGGGTTTAGAGACATCTGGGAATTATTGAGCGCTAACCAAAGGTTTCTCGTGGTGTGAAGGCCCAGGGGACACGCAGTGTTCAGCACYAAAGCGAGTGAAGCTCAGAGATGTCCCCTGAAATGTGTCTTTGTCTTCCTGCCCTCGTGGCTGCAGGTGCAGAGGCGCTCAGGCATGGCTGACCTGGAGCACAACCTCAGCCTGGCCGATGCTCTCACGGAGCCGCCCCACGACATCGAGGAGGAGGTGAAAAGGGACTTCATTGCCACGCTGGAGGCGGAGAAATTCGATGACGTGGTTGGAGAGACGGTAGACAAAACAGACTATGTGCCACTGCTGGATGACGAGGACGACGCCAAGCCCGGGAGCCAGGAGCCCAAAGGCAAAGGGCACACGGATGGGATTCCYGTGGAGCGTAAGTGTCCGAGCACTGGGCCAGGAACCGGCCCTGGACATCAGGGAGCACCTGTGCTCGATGGGGCTGCTGAGATRGGGCTTCCTCCTGCGCTGGCCTCACTCTGAACTGTTTGTTTCCAAAGCCAAGAGGGAGATCAAATGCTGTTTGTTGCTTTCTGCCCTTCAGTCCTTCGGCCTGTGAAATAACCAATCCTTGCGGGGCCACAGGAGAGGCTGGGCTTTACATTCATGTTTTGGGGTTGGGGGGTTTTGGGGCTCTCAAAGAAAGCACTGACCGAATTTTGTGGCCACCACACTCCACAAAGACAGTGTCACAGAATCTCAGAGCTGTGCAAGTTGCCACCACTCCAGGGGATGGAAAATCCAAGGAGTAAAGGTGGATTATGGGCTGTTGCTGGAGAGGCTGGCAGATGGCAATCTTCATCATCTGTTTGGAAGCTTCATTCCCAAATGTTTAACAGTTAAATCCCATCTCTCTGATCCAGGGCTTTATTTGCTTGGATTTCTTGCTGCATGTAAGTGCTGGTCATGTGCATGGATACAAAATGTGCCGCTGCCTCTGCTGGTTAGGAACACTTCCCAGCCCAGCTGATATTTAGAATAATGGAATCATTAAGGTTGGAAAAGATCTTTGGGATCATCAGGTCCAGCAGTTCCCCCAGCCACTGCCAAAGCCACCACTGAGCCATGTCCCCAAGTGCCACATCCACACAGCTTTTAAACCCCTCCAGGGATGGGGACTCCAGCACCTCCCTGGGCAGCTGTGCTGGGACTGGACAGCCCTTTCCATGAGTAGTATTCCCAGTATCCAACCTGAGCCTCTTCTGGCCCAGCCTGAGTCAGGGACAGCTTCTCCTCCTGTCCCTGTTCCCTGCGAGCAGAGCCCGACCCCCCCGGCTGCCCCCTCCTGTCAGGGAGTTGTGCAGAGCCACAAGGTCCCCCCGGAGCCTCCTTTTCTTCAGGCTGAGCCCCTTTCCCAGCTCCCTCAGCTGCTCCTGGTGCTCCAGACCCTTCCCCGGCTCCATTCTCTTCCCTGGACATGCTCCATCCCCTCCAGGTCTGTCCTGGACCTGGAGATTCCAGAGCTGCCYCAGGAATTTGAGGTGGAATCTCACCCATTTATTAGTGTTAAAAGCTTTATCAAAAAAATCCTTAGGAAAAGGTGAGTTTGAAGCAGATGCTTCCCTGTAGGAGTGAAAGGGAAAGGAGTAAGATTTGGGGGTCGTCCAATAGGTTTCTTTCCTGGTGAGCAACTTAAATTATTTTTCCCTTTGCCTGTGTGCTGTTCCCTCCCTGGCCCGGTGGAAATTGTCACCGGGGACCAGGAGGGCCTCCATGATTTTATTTTGTGGCCTTGATCTGTGCTGTGCAGAAGTGGAAAGTCTTTGGTAACCTGGTGACTCCTTAAAATGAAAGTTTTTTGKTTTTTTTTGCCTTAATCCTGCTGCTCATCAGCATTGGGGAAGGTGGGATGTGATTCCTCAGAATAAGTAGAACATCCAGGACCACAGAATGGGGAATTCTGATCTGTTTAAGGCATTCATTTGCTTTGTTTAGAAGTCCATCAGGTGCCTTTTAATACAGAAAATGTAAATTTGACTTTTCCATGCTGACACAATTAAATGAGTGAAATGATGGGAATGGACAAAGAGATTCTTAAAAAACATGGAATTTTGGTCAGTTCAAATGTGTATTATTTATTTTATTATAGGTGATTTCTATTTTAGCATTGCAGAAGTGGCTGAAACAGAGAAGCGTGAGGACTTGTTAACACCTTGTGGTTATGATTTGAAGATATTTTAAAGTTGATTTTGAGGATATTTCTGCTTCCTTCATTGCAGAAGCTGCAGATCCTAAACCATCTCAGCACCAGGATTTCTCAGAGCTAAAATGACACAATATTGGTTTAAAATACGAGTCCCTTAGTTGTGTCCTTCCTCYCAGCCACGTATCCTTGGACATTGCTATCCCAGTTCCTTATTTCACATACCCTGAGGATCTCGGAGTGGGGGTAACGAGGCCTTTTGGGTTTGCCCAGTCATTAAAACTCCCTGTGAGGGAACTGCTGGGTCCTGTGTGCAGACCTTGGGCAGAAATGTTGAGGGGGGGGAAGAAGTAGAATTTCAGGAGGAATTCCTTCCTGGGAAGGRTTGTGAAACACTGGCAGGGCCTGCTCAGGGAGTTTTGGAATGCTCATCCCTGGAGCGGTCCCAGGAAAGCCTGGATGTGGCACTCAGAGCTCTGGGCTGGGGACAGGGTGGGCWTCAGACTCAGCGGGCTGGGAGGGCTTTTCCAGCCTCAGTAGTTCAGGGGTTCTGGGATCTCTTGGCTTTTCAAGCCCCCTCCTCTCCCCTCTCTGCACACCCCATCACTGGGCTGCCTGAACAGAACTTGTTCCCTCCTACGTGGCAAGGGGGGATGCAGTTTCTTGTTCTTGCTTTGGGGATTGTTTTTTCCCTTTTTTGGGAGAGCTGGAGAGCAGTCAGGAGCATTATCTAAATCCTTGGCAAGCTGCAGGCGAGACCCTGTRTGAAGAAATGGAGAAGTGGCCCTGAATGGGGTTGTTGAGCTCTCCCACCTTGTACTGGGTCAGTTCACCACAGAACAGGCTTAGGATTTCATGCTGGAATATCTTCATTTCTCTTAGCTGTTTTTCCCTGAAGTGCTRAGCTGTTTCTTCCAGGAGATTTATTTATTGTTTTTAACTCTTAAAAAAGACAGTAAAGCTGAAYGTGCTGTGTTTATTGAGGCTCTAGAATAAATGAGCCCTGGGTAAGATGACAGGGTTCTAAGGGGGTCTTGATGTTGGAATTCCATTTTTGAGTGTAACACCAAGRTTTTGGGGAACAGCAGCAGGAGTTCCATGTTCCTGGCTCCAAACAGCTTGGTTTTCCTGAGGAAGAGGAGCAGCCTGCAGAGCTCAGGCTTTGCAGCCTCCACTTGTTCATTTATTTATGTTAAAAGGCACAAATGCATTCTGACATCACGGTCTGTGCTCCTGAGATTGCCTTTCCCCAGTCAGAAGAGGTTTAATCCTCCATCCTGTCAGGCTTTAGCTGGTCCAGCTCTGCTCCAGGGCTTTCTTTCACTTTTTTCCTAAACTCAGGAGCCAGATTAGGTGAGTCTAACGTTGTGCTGGGCCCCACCATGGAGCTGGGCGAGTACGGAGGGGCAGAGAAGAGGAGGGACATGTGATGAGCAGTCATTTGGTCACCTACAAATCTGTCCTAGAATAAAGCTTTAATAACAGCTAACTTAGAAAATACCAGGGAGAAAGGGGTTTACTCTTCCTCGCACCTGGCTGGACATCGCAATTTGGTAAATTCTGGGATAATCCTCTGGTGACCTTGTGGGCCTTACATAACACCCAGGGATCGCTTGGGGTGGGTGCTGCCTGCTTGCATCTGCCATTCCTCAGCAATTCCAAGGCTCTCAGGATACTCTGGAGCTTCCAGGGAAAGTCCTGAAGGCTGCAGCAGCGGTTTCATAAAGGTGCTCCTGTGATGGGCAGGGGTGGAGGGAAGGGATTTGGGCTGGGGAGCACATTCCAAGGGAAAGGAAACCACTGGGGTTTARTGGTTTGCAGCAGAGCTAGGGAATGTTTCAGGTGAAGTGAGGACCATCTCTGCCTCTGCAGCGATGGTTCTTGGGGAAGAATTGTGACCAAGAGCAAGTCTGTGCTGATGGGCGTGGCCTCGTGGTCAGTCCTGTGTTTTGCATTCTTGCCCCTGTTCACAGACTCCTGGATACAGTTTTTTTTTAGGGAATTGTCCTGAKATGGGGTGGGATAGAGTTAATTTTCATGCTCGTGGTTGGGACAGTGCYGTGTTTGGATTTCAGTGTGAGAATTCTGTTGGTTACACCGACGTGGTTGGGTTCTTCTAGGCCCTACCTGATCTGGATCAAGGACTCTGATTTCTGAGGCTCTGACAGGGAGCAGGTGTCAGGAAGGTGTAGGCATGGCCAGGAGAGCTGATCCCACCTGGCCASAGGGATATCCCGCAGCACAGAACGCCGTGCCCAATATAAACTGGGGGGAGTTGGCTGGGAGCTGCCAGTCACTGCTGGGAATGGGCTGGACATCGGTCAGGACCTGGTGACCCAGGGGGCTGGGCATCACTGGTGTCTCTTGGGTTTTATAAATGGAATCACAGAACTGTTGAAGTTGGAAAAGCCCTCAGAGTTCATTGAGTCCAACCATCCCCAGCAGTGCCAAGGCCAGCACTGCCCCATGTCCCCAAGTGTCACATGCACAGTTAAATCCCTTCCGGGGTGGGAAACCACCCCTACCCTGGGCAGCTGTGCCATGGCTGGACAGCCCTTTCTATGAAGGAACATTCCCAATATCCACCCTGCCCCTGCCCTGACACAACCTGAGGCCATTCCCTCTCCTGTCCCTGTTCCCTGGGAGCAGAGCTCAATCCCCCCGGCTGCCCCCTCCTGTCAGGGAGTTGTGCAGAGCCACAAGGTCCCCCCTGAGCCTCCTTTTCTCCAGGCAAACCAAATCCTCTCTCTTCTTTCCTTGTTATAATTCTGTTATTTTATTTTATTTTATTTTATTTTATTTCATTTATTAAGCAGTCCTTGAGCCATTGATGGGTTTTTCCCCACTCCCCATGGGGCCAGAGCAGCAGCGGGTGGCTCCGAGGTGCCTCATTCCTGCTGGGGTTAAACCCAGCAGGACTCAGAGCCTGCGGGGCCGGGAGGATGGGGTTGGTGTGATGGGATCAGTGATGGGGTCAGCGCCGGCTCGGGGACCGGAGGTGTCACCACGAGATGGCTCTGCCGGTGCTGCCGCCCGCCCTCCTTGCAGCTCYACAGCTCAAAGCCCTGGCCAAACCACGGTTCCTTTTAAACCACTGTTCCTTTTGCTTTTCCCTCCCTTTCCACATGAGCAGTAAGTGCCTGTTTGGAGCAGGATTTGCTTTAGTGAAAGGGAATTCAGACATTGTGTACACATGGAAGTGGAGATGGACAACGTTCCCCACGCCCCAGAGTTGCAGAGGGATCCAAGATAAATCAGCAGATGATGATATTTGCATTTTTGTCTCAGATGGTACATTAAACCTTTTCCCTCTCAAAGTCTGTCCAGTCCCATTCCTGCCCCACTCTTGTTACATCACAGAATCCCAGAATTGTTTGGGTGGGAAGGAACCTTAAATCCCATTGAGTGCCAYGCCTGCCAGGAGCAGGGACACCTCTCATTGTCCCAGGTGGCAGTGAGAGTCCCCAGCTGGTTTAGCCTCTGTCCCTCAGCGTTTTGTTCACRTTTTCCTCTGCAGTGTCAGTGTTTGACAGCGTGGGATGCTTGGTGTGGGACAGGTTGGTACCCCCTGCACCAGGACTTCTGTCCATCCCCACCTCAGCTGGGCTGCCCAGGCCCTTGCTGCCCTCAGGTGTGCCAGCCCCACTCTGGACTGGGCTGCAGGGGCTGTGCTGGGGCCGTGCTGGGGCTGTGCTGGTGTCCCTGTGCCCTGTCCCGCTCCCGCTCCCGCTGGGATTAGGGGTTATGTTGGCACTGCCCATTTGCTCCAGATTATCGGTTTAGCGAATGCTGCCTTAAATTTGTTTATATAAAAACAATCCTTTGATCCACGAGCCAGATGCAAATACTATCTTGTGATTCTGATGAGGATTAGGTAGTTACAACATCTTGACATGGTTTTGTGTTTATGCAATTTGGGATATGAGGGGAGGAGCCCTGGCCCTGTGCAGGTTGCTGGGGGCTCTCACACCGGGACTGCAGCAAACCAAACTCAGATTGATTTGTTACAAAGGCACTGACCTTCAGAGACTTAAAAATAACAGTCACTCGTGCTGACTGGAGTTGGTGTGATTTGACCTGATTTTTCTGGAAGCTTGTCTKCCCAAAARGCTAAAACTGTAAAGGGAGCCATTTTACCTGCTCTCTGTCCTTCCTAGGAAGGGTCTGAGGAGAGCCATGACATTTCTGATCCTTCTGCTCCTTTGGGAACCCACTGTGGAGGTGTTCAGCCACGCTRTGGTCATGTTGAGTCCTGGTTGAATCATCAGTGATGGTGGTGGCATCAGAGTCACTGAGGATGGAAAAGCCCTCCAGGAGCACCAAGTGCACCCTGAGCCCCATCCCACTGAGTGCCACGACCAGAAATTCCCTGGACACCTCCTCCAGGGATGGACACTCCAAACCTCCCTGGGTAACCCCTGCCAGTGCCTGACCACCCTTTCCATGGAGAAATTCCAGCTGATGTCCAGAACACCAGGGCCAGTCTAGGAAAGATCCCAGAAGCTCCACCACCTGTGCCAGATGTAAGGAGCAGCTTGGAAAGCAAGGAAAGCAGAATGTGATTGTGGAGGGAATSTGGGGCKGTCCTCTGCAGGGCCAGGAGCTGGACTTGGATGATCCTTGTGGGTTCMTTCCCACTCAGGAGATTCCATGATTCTGTAGGACTTAGGGAAATGGGCATCTGCTGGCCCTGGGCTGAGTTCCCTCAGTGTCACCTGTGCAGCTCCTCCAWGGAATTCTTCAGGGGTCCCATTGCAAGACCCTGGTATTCCTCATGTCCCTGTTGGYAGCTGTGACTCAGTGTTGTATAAACCCCCCTGTGATCCCGTTTTTCCTGTGCCTGACCTGCTCAGAAAGCCCAGGGACAGCCAGGGCCTCTCCCAGTTACTGCTTCAGACCRTTCTGCTGTTACAGCAGACAGCAGCCCTGTAAAGCCTGGCAGCAGGAGCTGGTGTGTGGAGCTTCTGAGGAACAGGTCCAGGCATCCCTGTAAGATTTCCAGCTCCTCCAGGAGGATGTAGGTGTGTGTTTTTCTATAAGCTGGCAAGTTCATGTGGAATTTTTGTCAAACACCAGCATGAGCCACTGATGTAGCTGGAAAGAGTTTTCCTTTTCCTTGACTGAGGGCTGGATTCAGCCCCGCAGCGCCGTGTCTGAGGGTCACTGGGAATGTTGCTCTGTTATAAAATGGCCTCAGGAAGGGACAGCAGTGGCTGCAGGTGACTGAGTGTGTGTCTCTTCGGGAGAGACTTTTATTATTTATAAAACGAGCATTTCCTTACCATCAGCAGAACTGAGGGCCCGGGAGGAGCTGCTCTCGGAGCTGGTGCTGCTCGTTCTGCTTCACTAAAACTGCTTGGGGTCATAAAGTCACAGAATATGAGGATGGTTAGGGCTGGAAGAACCTTAAAGGCCACCCACTGCCACCCTTTCCATGGCAGGGACACCTCCCACTATCCCAGGGTGCTCCAAGCCCCAGTGTCCAGCCTGGCCTTGGACACCTCCAGGGATCCAGGGGCAGCCACAGCTTCTCTGGGCACCCTGTGCCAGGGCCTGCCCACCCTCATTGTAAAAATCTTCTTCCGTTTATCTAATCTAAATGGACCCTCCTTCAGCTTCAAACTGTTCCCCTTGTCCACTGCTGCCAGGTTTTCCAAATTCAGTGTGTAATCGTGGTGCTGGCTAAAATTTTRTCTGACGATGCCAGAACAAGATGGACTAAACCTCTTTGTGGTAAGGATTTTCTGTGCTGTTTTTTGGAATTGGTGATCTTCTACCCTGACCTCCTCCTCTAAATCTCTCCTGGTCCCTTTTTTAGCAGTGGGTTGTGTTTCAGCAGGAATTTCCCCATGGAAAGGGTGATCAGGCCTTGGCAGGGGCTGCCCAGGGAGGTTTGGAGTGCCCATCCCTGGAGGTGTCCAAGGAAGGCCTGGATGTGGCACTCACAGCTCTTGGCTGGGGACAAGGTGGGGACTGGGCACAGCTGGAACTGGATGGACTGGGAGAGCTTTTCCAGCCTCAGTGATCCTGGGATTCTCTGAGTGTGCTCTCAAGGCTGAAATCGACCGTTTCTTTTGTTAGTTTTGGGATCATCACCTGGGTGACAAGGTAGGGATCAGTCACAGGCTRGACTTGATCTTGGAGCTCTTTTCCAGCCTCAGTGATTCTGTGATTCCATGATTAAGATGAATTCCACGTGGTTTAACCTTGCTGTGCTTTCTTGCAGATTGYTCAGCTGCTGGGCCGATGGTGGTAGAGAACGGTGACCACGGGCTGCAGGATCATCGCACAGGTACGTCCTGCGTGTCCAGGGAGCACAGCCCTTCCTGGGGATTGCTGGGCAGCAGAGCTGCACCGGGRCCAAATGCTGCTGCTTTGGAGGTCTCCCAGGGCTCGGGTTGGGATTTAATCAGCTTTTCAAAGAATTGGCAACACAGTAGAGCTTTATTTTCTTTGGTGTTGAAGTGATCTTTGGATCAAAGCTTGTTCTCAAGATGTCCTGTTCTTTACCCATGGTCAGCTCTAGGAAGGCAGCTGATAAAAATGGCTTGGCAGGGAGTCATGACATCCACAGGTGAACTGTCCCCTGTCCTGTGCCTTCCCCCGTTCCCTCAGACCCACAGTGGTGTTTTCCCACACTCCCCATCCCTTGGAGCAGATTTTAGTCACTGCCATGACCCCGCTGTGTCCTTCCTTCCCGCCCTCCCCTTCCATGGCCATGTCCCCACACCTCCTCCAGCAGTGGCACAGGTGACACCGAACCTTTGGAACCTTTTTCCATAACATCAGCATAGTTCTGACAGCCAGAAGCTTGTGATGTAACTGGATCAATAGTTCAKACTTGTGCAGAACCTGGAAAAAAATTGATCTTTCCAATCAAGTGTGAGGTTGGTCTTCTCTTAGTCACAGTTAATGTAAACACTGCTTCCCTTCCTTACCCTTCCCTTGAGGCTTGCTGACTGGGAATGGGGGTTCCTACCAAATTCCAACCCGTCTGTCCCCTTCTGTCATGAGCACTTGGACTGTGGGACCTCTCTTTTCTTGAGGATGAACTATTCCAGAGCCAGTTGTCACCCTGGCATGGGTGAGAATGGTTCATTTGCTCTCCCKTGGGATGATCTCCAGCTCCAGACCATTGCTCAGATTGTCTGGATGCTCCCAGCATTATCATCCCTCCTGATCCATAGGAGAAAGGCAATTCAGGAAATAACAAAYATTTGGAAGATGGGGATGAATTTAAGCACCTCTTTGCTATAATTCTGTGTAGGATTTCAGAGTTTGATTTAGAGTGYGAGTGAGTTTCATGTCCTTAGTGAGGATGGGAATAGAAAAATTGATCTTTATACTTCATTTGTTGTTGGAAATCCAGTAGAAAGGCAGTGGTGCATCTTTTATAATTTAGTATAAAATGAAATTAAGAACACTTCTGAACTTTCCTAAGGATATTTCCTCCCTCTTTTTTAATAATTATAACTAAAAGAGATAGAAACAAAATCAGATTTATGGTCTGAATAATTAAAGGCATCAGGATTTTTGTATTGAACTTCTGACTTGTGTTTAAAAAATTCTTTATTATTTGCTTCACTCTTGCTTTGTGGAGGTTTAACTCTTCACACTAAATGTTAACAACTTTGATCAAAGATACTTTTATGTGTCTGGAGCTTTTTAATTTATTAATATGTTCCCTCTTTKTGGGGTAGAGTTGGATTTTTTTCTCTTGTTCAAATCTGTCTAAAAGCGACATCAAAGTGGCAGAGCAGCGTGTCAGGATGAGGAGTTGTGGCCATCAAGTTAATTAGGTTTGCCAGAATAACAGAAGATTTATGTGACACAATTCCTTCATGGCCTCTTTCCCCTACCCCCTTCTTTGTGGAATACTTGCAATATTCCCGGTTCTCCGTGGGAGAGGAGGGAGRGATGCAGCATTTCCATCCGGCACTGGAGGGGTCTGTGGGAGCACCTGGCCAGGGTATGGCCTTGAGCAGTGCCTGGTTCCACTTTTCATGGGTGGTGCTGCCTAAAGCCTGGATCCCTGGCTCTGAACCACATCCAGGTTTGTCTGATTTGTTTGCAGCAGGATCCATTCCCCGTGTCTGAAAGCTGAAATGGTTCTTAGGGATGTGCAGTGTGAGCCCAGTGCAGAGAAATGGAGCAGGCGGGAGGGGACTGAGGAAGGTGATGCTCAGCTTTTTGCTACAAAAAACAGTGTTAGACGAGAGAGCTTTAAAAAGCAGAGTTGGGTTTAAGTTGCCTCTGAAACAGACTCCAAGGAAGGAGGGGTAGTTCAGCCATTTGCAAATCTGAATGTGGATCTCTCCGGGCTGGAGCACAGGAAGCGCTGCCGGATGGTTTTCTTCACTCATCAGATGAAACAAGGTGATGACTTGATCTTGTTTTATTACATGCAACATTATCTGCAGCCATGTAGGGCGTGTCTGCAGAGCTCTGGACGAGGCAGCACCGAAGTCYTCGCTCTCCTTGGCAGCCATGCCCGCTTCCAAACACCCTTAATGCAGCACATGGCAGGGACCCAAACCTCCTCCAGCTCGGGGGCAAACCCTCCATCAAGTGCTGAATTATTTTTATTCTGGCAGAGCTGTGTTTTGAGCACTGCTATGGGGTTGTGTTTAGTCCAGGATTTTGGGCAGGGAGACACGGGCAGCTCCTGCAAGGGCTCCGTTCTTGGCAGCGCTGAGCCCGACGTGAGCGGTGCTGCCTGGCCCTGTGGGTTTGTTTTGGGGAATTTGAGAGCCTCGGAGTGGGAGCTCTGGCTGTGGGTGCTCAGCACATCCCCTGGAAGGCTGAGTTAATCCTGTTCTTCCTTATAAGGATAAATGGAGCGRCTGCAGCAGCGTTCTCGGGGATGCACGGCTAGCAAGGGAACAGGGATGGGCTGTGATTGCTGATGGGGGGAGATGCTGAGGGAGGCAGCTTCCTGCTCAGCTGCACCAGGAAAAGGTCAGGGAGGGCTTAGTGCAAGCACCAGCAGGTTTAAAAGAAACAATACACGTGTAATTTTCAATTTGCAACTCCTCATTGCAGGATATTTGCCTAGAGTTCCAAGGAATTACATACTTAAAAATAAAGTCCAACCAAATTTCTGCAAAGCAATCCATCAAAGATGATCACATGGTTTGATCTGGATGCCTCTTGCCCAGGATGCTGTTCACATTCTGGCTGGCAGGTGAGAAGGGAAGTGTCCCCCCCTCTGGATGTTCATACTTCCCCTAGCTGGGCTCTCCCTCCAGCCAGCCTGCTGRGAATTCTGTCCCTCATGCTTGGGTGACAGAAATACTTGATTTCTGTGCAAATTGTGCTTGTGAGCAGCATCCTGAGGTGCTGCTCTCCTGTGCCTGTCACAGGCACRTGGCTCTAAGCCTGCCTGGTGACAGATTTTCGGACACTGGTGAGAGCAGAGCTGCAGTGTGTGTGTGTCTGTAACCTGGCTTCTGGCAAATCTCCTGGCTGCACGAATGAAGTGTTGCTTGTTGTGCAGTGCTGCCTCGATGGTGATGTTTACTAATAACTTGCGCTTTCTTGCCCCCTTCCCCATCCCCTTTCCCTCTCCTCCTTCTTCTCCTCTCTTCTATTTTCTCCTCCTAGAAGCCTAGACTGTCTCCTAACACTGGGGCTGCCACTGACACGAGACCAGTGTCCTTTTCTACCTGCCATTACACTTCTAAAATCTGCAGCATTTTACAGAGCTCTTGCTTTACCTCCTTGGACTGGGCTGTAGAAGAAGCCAAAGGGTGGCTCCGTCCTGCTCCTCCTCCCTGTGCTCTGCAGTGCTTGTTGAAACCTTCCTCTCTCTGTGTAAGCACAAAGGTGCACCCCGGGTTGGAACTGCACTTTCCCACTGGTTTGAAATCACAACCACAGCTCCATTTTCAGTTTGATCACATTTAAATTTAATTTTTCTCCGTTTTCATGGTGCTCAGTAGGAGAAGGTTTGAAATTTCTGGTTGTGCTTCCTTAGTGGATGGGTCCACCATGACTGCGGCTCCCCTTCCCCTTGTCCCCACGGTCACCACAGCCTTTAAGAGTACCTGCCTTGATACTTGCTGCTTTGGAACCCTCTCACATGAAGTTTTCATCTGTAACAATGTTGTTTTCTTCCAAAGGAGTGGTTTCAGACCWTTTCAGCACTTGAGAAACAGGTTAGGGAAAACCAAATTTCCTGAGGTGCAGGTTGATGTCTCTGGTSTCTGAGGGGTGGATTTTGGGGTCTGAGCCCTTGCCATAAGTGGGAGTATGAAGGAAAACAGCCCCAAATTCCTGCCTTAAGTAGTGGTTTTGTTGTCCTACTCCTTCCCAAAAGCATTGGAAATAAGAAAGGAAATTGCCATTTTGTAACTTCGCACCTCTGGCTTCCTTTGGGGAGTGACAGCCTTGGGTGGAATTTTACCTGCCAGGAGAAATAATCTRTCCCTGCTAAAACTGAGGGAAACAAGAGGACTGAATGGTGAAATTGTACTGAAGTAATCCTGRTGATTTCCAGCAACACCAGAAGGAGCAGGCTTGTTTTAACCTAAACCAAAACACAAGAGGTCAGCACATCTGGTGGGATTTCTGCTGCCTCCACAGAGGTACAAAACTTTCCAAACACAAAAGTGCTCATTTTCCCATCAACAGATAAAACAAAACCTGAAAGGAGGAAATAATTAGAGAGACAACGCAGCATTTTACCTGGGCCAGGCTCAGCCTGGGCTCCTGGAGGTGAGGGAATGTTGTGGGTGACGAGGATTGTATTGTGCAGCTCAGGGTACTCRGCCTGCACCCCCTGATTGAGAAGATTTTATTGAACCCAAATTCAGTCTGGGGCTGACCCAAAATAAGCCTGCCAAGACCTTCACTTGCCGAAAAATGGCATTTCCTTGTGGTGAAGGGAGTAGCCTTGGTACCCTGCTGGTACCCATTGCTGTATCCCTGGTGTACTCAGGGATTTACAAGGAGGGGTGTCCCACCCAAATGAGGGGTRTCCCACCCAAATGAGGAGTGYCCCACCCAAATGAGGGATGTCTCACCTGAAATGAGGGATGTCCCACCTGAATGAGGGATGTCCCATGTGGAAGAAGCGCTGCTGGCAGTACTGTGCCAGTGCCACCAGAGGGTTGCTCCGAGCATCTCCCACAGGCAGACCCGTCCAGCCTGGCTTTGTTGTTTATTCCCCAATGAGACCTCACATGCTCCCCACCCAGGGTGGCAGTGCCAGGGCTGAGTCATGGCCTGGGCAGTGATGTGCAGCAGGACTTGGCGCTTTTCTCCTCCAGCCTGGTGCCAATTTATCCCTTTGTGCCCSGCTTGAGGCCTCGTTAGGAGCTGCCATCCTTGTGGTGCCAGTTCCCAGCAAGGAACACCGGTGGCTTTTCCTTCCAGGTCCGTAGTTGTTGTTTCTGGGAAAACTCTCCCATCTTCCCAAGCTGGGCTTCTCTTTCCCAGTGCCATGTGCCAACCTGGCTGAGCCACCATGCAGTTCGGGGTCATTCASRTTGGGAAAGACCTCTAAGATCCAGTCCAACCTGTAAGTTCTTCCTGTTGTTGGGGCTTTCCTTTGAGTTTTTAGTGTCCATGGCCATAAAAGGAGATTCTTGTACTCTTGCCTTTATTTTCAAAGACCTTTTCATAGCTATTTTTAAAAAAAATGTGATTTTGAAGCAAGGCAGCATCACTTTAACTTGGCTTCTCAAGCGTTACTTCTCACCTTTTGCCTTAAGTGGGCTTARCTCTCGTGCCCTAGAAATAGAGAATAAATTATGTGAGACTGAGAGGTATTTTCAGATTGAATTATGGAAGGTTTCAGGTTACCTGAATATGAGACTTTGCCCACTCCCACAGATGCTTTATTTTACTGWAGTGCAACAATGCTTTAACGTCTGGGCTAGAGGGCCTTACAGCCAAAGTGAGGTGGACAGAGGAGTTTGGGAACAACTGCCCATCCTGGGACCCTCAGTCAGTGGGATGGGGCTGGATGGGGCCYAGCAGAGCAGGGGCAGCTCCTCCAGGTTTGGCTGTCCCAAACAAACAGGGTTTGTTCATCCCATTGCACCCCCATCCTTCCATCCCATGTTTGTGTCCCTGTTCATTTGAAATGCCATCGGTGCCGCTGATGGGAAGGTGAACTGGAGGCAAARGGGGAGCTCTTTTGGGGGTCTGAGCTGGTTGTTCCTGCAGGACTGACCCCGAGCTCTGGGATGGCCCAGGGACTGGATGCCAGGTAGGGAATGGGGGGGTCTGTGTAGGGTGTGGGATCTTTTGTCCCTCSTGGACCATGTCCATATGTCCTGCGATGAGCTCGGTGCAGGGCTGTGTATGTGTCCTTGTGCAGTCCTGTGAGCAGAGAGCCAGGGAGCCCCTGGAATGTTCTCTGGTGGGATTCCCATTGTCCATCCTTTCCTCAGCCCTCGGAGGTGCTGCCCTGCCTTTGCTGTGCTCTAACACCCTCGTGCTTCCACGCCTGTGTGCTGTCTCCTGATGCTGAATTATTAATTCCAATGCTCTGTATGATGTGAAGCTGTAACTGCTGTGGAATAAATCTCCCTAATAAACATCTCAAACTAACCCCTCCCGAGTTGTTCTGTGGTGAGAATCTCCGGGGTCCTGCTGCCTGTCCAGGGCTGATTCCTGCAGGGAATGTGCTGCATCAGCTGTTGCCGTGGCGGTGCTGGAAGGGGGAAATGGCTGGAGCTGGAATCCTTTGTGCCTGGACATCCTTGTCCCTCAAAGACAAGGATGTTRTGCACAGTGTTGGACACCGTCCTGCACAACATCCTTGTCCCCAAACTGGAGGGACAGGGAATTAATGGACAGAACACTCGATGGATGAGGAAGGGGCTGGATGGCCACACCCAACTGTGGTCACTGGGCTCAATGTCCAARTGCAGAGCAGTGACCAGTGGGGTGCTCAGGGTCGGGATTGGGACAGGCACTGTCCGAGTCCCTTGTCAGTGACAGGGGCAGTGGGACTGGGGCACCCTGGGCACTCTACTGGTGACACCGAGCCCTGGGTGCTGTCACAGCCAGAGGRAAGGGATGGGGCACCCACAGGGACCTGGCCAGGCTGCAGKGGGGGGAATGTGCCAACCTCAGGAGGTTCAGCAGGGCCAAGGGCAAGGTCCTGCACCTGGGCTGGGACAGTCCCAAGCACAATTCGAGGCTGGGACTGGGAATGAAGGGATGGAGAACCCYGGAGAGAAGGATTTGGGGGAGAAAAAGCATCCCAAAAAACCCTGACCCAAACAAAAACAATGACAAAACCGTGCCCAGATCTGTTTATTCTGGGCAGCACTTTGTAAATAGGACACTTAGAGGTGTGCTTTTCTTATCAAAGCTTTTCTGCTGGCTTTCCTCTTCTGCCTGCCTGTGTATTTCCCTCTGGGTGCAAGTTTTTATTTACAGAGGCTGGGCTTCAGGCACAGCTCTTTAGGCTTCTCAGGTGGGGCTGCATCCAGCCATGCTCAGTACCGGGGACTTCACGTTTCCTGTGGCTCCAGTCTAAAAACAGCAGCCCAGTGAATAATTCAGCAGCTTTGCTGAGCTCCTCCGTGACTCAGAGGGTTTGTGTGAATCTCCCTGAGCTTTGGGRTGATGTATTTTTTGGGGGGGAGGTGGGTGGGGAAGTTGATGTGACAGCCAAGGGGTCTCTGTCCCTGGTCCCAGTGAGGACCCTGGGAGGGACAGAGGCCCTTCCAGGGAATGTGGAGCTTCCCTGGCTCCTGGAGGGTGAGTGGAGGCATGAGGGTTTTTTCCTGCAGGTCCTGATGCTCTTTCAGATGAGGAATTTGTGGCTTCCTGTGGCTCAGGAGCTAAGCTGCTGCACAATCTCAGCTCCTGAGCTACTCCTGAGCCGTTCAAAGAGCATAAAGAAACTTCCCAGGTTCTGGAGTGCCGATAAACAYGGGAATGTAATAGACAGGGTKCTCAGAGAAGCTGTGGCTGCCCCTGKATCCCTGGCAGTGTCCAAGGCCAGACTGGACACTGGGGCTTGGAGCACCCTGGGGTAGTGGCAGGTGTCCCTGCCATGGCAGGGGTGGCACTGGSTGATCCTTAAGGTCCCTTCCCACTGACCCATCCCATGAGTTCATGATTCTGTGTTTCTGCTACCTGAGGGAAGGGCAGTGCACATCAGCTGAACCCCTTGGCTGGCTGGCTGGGAGTGCTGGGTCCATCCCAAAGTTCCTCCTGCTGTTCATGGGCTCCTCTGCTGCTTTCCCATATGGCAAAGGACGTGCTCAAGRAGCTTTTCCCTGGGCCCGAGTCCTGCTTGTGTCAAAGCAGCTTAAGCTGTTGTGTAACGAGCTGCTGCTGGAGCAAAGGGAGCGTGGCAGCCCCACGGGAATTCTCCGTGTCCCCAGGGACACTGGGACTCTGCCCTGCAGCTCCTGCCAGGCTCAGCATGGAATGGGAAGTGTGGATGGCCAGGCTGGACTGGGCTTGGAGCACCCTGGGACAGTGGGAGGTGTCCCTGCCATGGCAGGGGTGGAATGCCTTAAAGCCCATCCCACCCAAAMCATCCTGGAATYCTGTGATCCTGGCTGTGTTGTGGTGTGGGKAAATGGWGCTCTGGATGAGGAARGGAGAAGCTGGGAGTTAAGGATGCAGGTTTTTCAGRGARCCAGCCCTGCTCTATGCCCAGTGTCACTGTGGGTCCCCGCAGGAGGGAGTGCTGGAACGGCCACGGCTCTGGGACTGCCCTGGGAGCTCCTGATGSCTGCAGGACAGGAAGGGACCTTCTCTGTGTCCGCAGTGCTGTTTTCATGCTGTGTCTCTCTCAGACAGTGCWTCCCTCCAACCTGCTGTTTGGCTTTTCACTTCTTGTTCCAGACCACGCTCCAAAGGTGGGATGTCCCTGACTTGGCTCAGTGAACGGGAAATTAAAACGATCATAATGAAGTTATACATATGTCGAGAAGTCTATTAAAAGCTTAACAGGGAGGCTTAGTGAGGTTTAAAAACTGGGAATACAAACCTTTGCTGTTTTGCAGCGTGCTCAAGAGTTGTTCTAGTGAGGATCTGACAGCTGGGTGAATTAATGGGGTCCTCCAAGGCTTGAATTGCCTGAGCAAGTAGCTGGGACTTAAAATATTCAAGCCATGAACTTTGGAGTTYATACCTTGGATTTAATGTGTTTTCAGTGCACTTAAACCTCCTGATTTGGGGAGGTGCTGCAGAACTACGCAGGCTGAGACCTCCTGGAAAATGTGAACCCTTTTCTCTGCCCATCCTTTGAGTTTGTCAGCCTTTTCTCAGAATCAGCTTGTCATTTCTCAGAACTACTTTTCTGTGGAACTGGAGTGTTTTTCTGTGCATGTAATGAGGCAGTCTTTTTAAAATCTGGGTGTTTTCAGGCGTTTTTGAGGCAGGTAGGAGAGAGTCATTGCTGCAAACAAGTAGGACTCACTGCTCTCATTGCTCATCATCCAAAGCCCTGCTGTTATCCCGCACTCACATTACCCGATTTGCCTTTAATTTGTCACTCTGGAACTTAACTGCAGCTTAAAAAGATCCTTACTTTTTTCCCCTTCTTCAGTGCTTAAAACAACATCATGTTTATTCCCTTGCTTATTCCAGTAGCTCGTGCAGAGTCTTTGCAGTGATCCTTCAGATTAAATGTAGGGAACTTCAGTGAGAGACTTGTCAAAGGAAAATAAACAGCAGCATTGTAAAGGCACAAAAAATTAAGCTTAGTCTAAACACTTTATCATCACCTTTCTGCCAGGTGGGGTTCATTGTCTGGAGCTCTGCCATTCGATCCCTTGGGTAAATATTTGCCTTGGAGTTGCAGCAGGGAGTTGCCAGCACCGAGCAGCAGGGAAAGAATGAACTCTGCTGTGGCTCAGTCATCGCCCATCTGTGGGGATGGGGAGGGGGTTTGGGACCTTGGGGAAGGTGGGGTTGTACCAGGAATGTTGCTCCAGGCTGAGCTCCCCTCCCCACCAGGCTCTACCTTTGCAACTTCCCTTCCCCACCTTTTATTCCTCATCTAAAGCTGGGGTTCTGCTGCTGAGAACRGCTTTAATGGGGGTTTATCCTGCTTACAAAAGCTTCGGGAAGAGTCGTGTGCTGGGATGGTGCAGTGGCTTTGAGAGGTCGTGTGACACAGGCTAAATCTGAACCTGGGGATAGGAAACTTCCCTAATCCTGGCTCTGCTTGTGGCTCCCCCGGAGGCCTGAGCTCTTTAATCTCCTTCCAGTTCAGTCCCATCACTGCAAATAGGGTAAGGCTGATTATATTGTGCATTTTATCTTTTCTAGCTGCACCCCAGCTGTTGTTATCGAGYGTTCTCGTTTCGGGCTGGGTTGGTACCGGGGTAATCTTGGATTAATGGGACCTTTTTTTGGAAAAAGAAAATATTATAGTTAAGGAATGTATTGGATACAGTGAGGCTGAGCTCGGAGCCCTTTGGGGCTTGGGGATGAGAGTCAATCTGCACCTTGGAGCAAGTGCAGCTTTGGAGTGGCTGAGCAAAGGGAAACTGAAATGTTGAGCAAGGCTGTGGTGCCTCCTCGTTAAACCCCACAGAACTGCCCTCCTGGGAATGGCTTTGGACAAACGCAGCTCTCTTAGTCCTGCATGAACAAGTCCCTGAAAATAAAGAAACTCTAGATGTSCGCATCAGCAATCTCCCTTCTGGTGCTGTTTTTGTGCAGCTTCTGCAGCTGATTTCCAGCTCTGACCCATGAAATAGCGGGTACACCTTGTATGGAGTTGGTGTGTCTGAAACACTCAGGATTTTGGCAAGGGTAGCATAAAAACTGCCTGAATTCTTGCTGAGTGAGTGTCAGAACAGGAAAGCTTTGCTTCTCTTTGGAGTTCTGAAACTCAGTCGAGATGTGAGGGATGCTCAGGATCCTTGTCCTCTCCCGGCGCAGGGAGCTGTGCCTGCTCCCCTCGGATCAGTCTCCTCTCCTGTTGGGTGACACTGCAGGCCAGGCTCACCCTGCCCTTGGAAATGGTGCAAAATGCTGTGTGGGATGATTTATCCAAGTGTGGGCTGTTCCTTTGTCCATTAGATGGGTAAAAGCTCACCTCAGTATGGCAGAGCTGGTCCCTCCTCACCTGGAGCTGCTGTGCCAGTCGAGGTGGGATCAGGATTTCTGCCTGATGGGGGATGAGGCTGTTCCCACRGACCTGCCCCTTGATTTTGGCAGCAGTGGAGGTGGCCAGGCAGGATCCCTGTTTCTGCTGGCATTAATCAATGCCTGCTAAGTGGTGCAGGGTTAACAGCTCCCTTGGGAGCAGCTCTGGAACTTCAGAGCTGTGGATGTTTCTGTGGACAATTGATGCTGGAGGCACCTCTGGAATTAGAAGTGACTTGGCAAGGCACAGAAGTGACAGGAGACTGCAGGACATAAGCAAAACACAGTTCAYCACCCCCCAAAAAAATATCTGCAAGGGATGTTTGATTTTGTTCTGTCATGTAACTTAYGATGCTGTTTAACCTTCTTCCTTTCAATGAGAGCACTTTGCATTTCAAAGTCACAGAATTGTTGAGGATGGAAAAGAGTTCCAAGGTCACCGAGTCTGAGCTGTGCCTGATGCCCACCTTGTCCCCAGCTCAGAGCCCTGAGTGCCACATCCAGGAATTCCTTGGACACCTCCAGGGATGGGCACTCCAAACCTCCCTGGGCAGTTCCAAGGCCTGATCACCCTTTCCATGCAGAAATTCCTGCTGATGTCCACCCTGCCCCTCCCCTGGCCCAGCCTGAGGCCRTTCCCTCTCCTCCTGTCCCTGTTCCCTGGAGCAGAGCCTGACCCCCCCAGCTGCCCACTCCTGTCAGGGAGCTGTGGAGTTGGAGAGGTTTGATTTGTCTCTTCTCAAGGAGAATTTCCTGCAGTTGTCTGTGACAAGTTCAGCCTATGCAGGCCTTTGGTGACTATCGTGTGTCCCCCCAGCTCAGGATATTCTCTGGTTCTGTGCACTTGTGTTTTCCATGTGCTCAGGTTGGGCTGAACTTCCTGAAAAACCATACTCTGGCCAAAGTCACTGTCTTYCCCTGTTCTTCCTGAGCTGCTGGGGATTTAGGAGTGACTTGGATTTCAAAGGGTTGGGAGTTCCCTCAGAGATGACTGAAGGACTGAAAAACAACATTTAATCCTTCTGGAGTCCCTTTTTACCTGTGTAGATGAAAGCTTGCCATGTTAGATGGCCCTTTGCCGTCTCCAGGAGACAAACTGGGAATTGATGGTGCTGCCCCATGGCCAGTTGGTGGAAGGGCTGGCAGAGAGCTCAGGTGTCCTGAGCCAACCATTGGACTGTTCTTCCTCACCTGAAAGCAGCAGTGGGAGCAGCAGGAGCTGGACTGTGGCAGAGTTTGCCAGCAGAGCACTGGTGGGTCTGATCCTCTGGCTGCCATGGCTCCGTGGCATTCCCTGGGAATGGGATTTGGTACAGGAGGGGGGATGGAGGYGTCTGTCTCTTGAGAGGATGCCACAAATTCTGCCTTAATTGAGGCCCAGTTCTTTGTGCTTCCAAATCTCCCATCCCGGTGCTGGGCTGTGGAGTGACATGTGCCAAGGGGAATCATGGAATCGGAATATTCTGGGATCATCCAGGCTGTTTCTGATCACTGGGAAGCAGCATCTGATCTGCACCTCCAGCACATGCAGGTAACAGAAAYTGGGCTGCTCAGTTGAGTCCTGAGATGTGAAGGCAGAATATTTGCTCTGAAAAAAGCTACTTTTAACCTCATTTCATCAGAACTTTTTTTTTATTTCTGTGATTAAAGATGAAAACATGAAGCAAGGATTGTTTTGGATTCTTGATCTTCACCCTCTAATAACTGGTTATGTTCCTCCRGGAAGAGAATTCCCCTTTTGACATTGCCTTGCCACTTGTCACTTAGCCARCTCTTTATTTACCTTTGTGTCATTTCCTTGTGTCTCCACTTTCCCTAACATTTCCCCTGGCTACAGATAAAAATACTTTGCTTTCGGCCTCGGCGAGCCTTCCATGGTTTGTCTGGAAAATCTGTGATGTTCCATCTCCTGCGTTAACGCTCTCCTGTTTCCCTACAAACAGCTTCTCCTTCAAAACATCACTCACGGGTGGTTTGGTGAGGTTTGAGGGGTTCCACATCTCAATCTTGCAAGCGAAATTACTGACTCTGCTTAAAAACAAACAAACAAACAAACAAACAAACAAACAAACAGTTTAAAAACAAATAAACAAATCTGCATTTCAATGTCTAGCACTGGAAGTTTCAGGTAGGTTCGTGCAGCTCTGTGTTCTACCAAAGATAGTCTCGGATTCAATGTTAATGGGAGCCAGATAATCGTGGAAAGATCCAGTTCCATAGCTCAGAGTTTAAGAATATTAAATTTACCTAGCCAGATTTCCAGTTAAAGAGAAATAAATACATTCATAAATGAGCTGATGAGGGGTTTCACCTGCCAGTTTTTGTGGTGATTTTAGAATTGCTGCTCACAGGGGCAACATCAGTTTTTTTACCTCCAGAGTCTCATGCTRCTGTTCTGTCTCAGGATTGTGTCCAGTCCTGCCAAAGTCAGGAGGCTTCAGCATTAAACCTCAGTGAACTGAAAGCAACCAGGGCCAAGAGCAGGTTCAGCAGTGCCTAAAGGTGCTGGAGGAGAACTGGAGAGGGACTGGGGACAAGGGATGGAGGGACAGGACACAGGGAATGGCTTCCCACTGCCAGAGGGCAGGGATAGRTGGGATATTGGGAGTTAGGAAATCCTGGCTGRGAGAGTGGGAAGGGGYTGGGTTGGATTTTCCAGAGCAGCTGTGACTGCTCCTGAATCCCTGGCAGTGTCCAAGGCCAGGCTGGACAGGGTTGGAGCACCCTGGGACAGTGGGAGGTGTCCCTGCCATGCCAGGGGTGGCACTGGATGATCCTTAAGGTCCTTTCCAGCCAGCCTATTCCAGGATTCTGTTCCAGCATGTCTCAGTGCTCATCTTTTTGGTGGTGAATTCCATATTCAAGCCATACACCCAAAGGGACCTGGAGGGCGGGAATTGAGGATTTTTTCCCTTGTTGATCTATTTTGGAGTCACCTGCAGCTGAACCCATTCCTGCAGCCTGTGTCGGTGGCACCTTGTGCTCCCTCCCTGGGGCGCAGGGCTGGGTTTGAAGGTCACACTCCGTGTGCTCTGCTGTGCTTTTCCCAACCCCGAAGGGAGCCGGGGGAGCTGTCTGGGCTGGCTGAGCCCTGCCCTGCAGTGCTGGGGCTGCAGAGCTTGGGAACATCTCCCGGAACCCTGGAAACGTCCGCTCGYGTCACCGTCAAACGCGGGGCTGGGCACTCTGCTGCAGCTCCCAGCCCCGGCTCTGTCAGCCCCATCGAGGTGAGACAGGTCAGTGTCTGAGCAACCAGCCCTGGCTTTTTCCTTAYATCCCATGTCCATGGTGTTTGGGCAGCTGGAGCAGCAGCCAGAGCAGGTGAGCTGCTCCCTTGGATGCCACATTCWGTCTCTCAGGGCTTGTCCACGTGGATAAAAGGACTTCATTTTTTGGATTTTCAGAGGAAAATAAAATTGGCAGGGTTTATTTCAGAACATCAGAAACTCCTTAGTAAGGAATTAAAGAATTCCTGGAAGACCGGCTGCTTGTGTGCAGGGCTGTAAATTAGAGTGATTTCAAAAGAGCACAGACAGCGTGTCATCTTCCTCATTCTCRGGCAGAAGCTGCCTGAATAAACAGTAATAGAATTGTAGATTCTTCTGGTATTATGTAAATGGCTTCATGCTTTGATGTCCCTCGTGTCATTAGTTTGACACTAGCTGGAATTAATGGCCATAAAACTCTATTACAAATGTGGCAGAGAGATTTCTCTTGACTGCTTCTGATTCCTCCCGCGAGCTCGCTGCCTCTGCCACGGGATTGGGAAAGCTGAAAGTAGGTCAGGGCGATGTGTGTGAACATGGGCTGCTGGAATCGCAGCCACAAACAAACAGCACTCGAGTGCTGAAGGGAAATTTGCTATTTTAAGCCCTTATTTCCATTATCACCATCTCATTCTGCACAACAAGCGTTTGGGGGGGCTTTGTGGCCATGCACCCACAGATGGGATCCAGGAGAGAGGAGAAAATATGAGTATGTACAGATATATATATATATGTGTGTGTATTTATGTGTTTCAAGTGTGACAGTAAATATTGTCACTTCTGAATGGCTCCTCCACATCTCATGTGAAGCAGAGTGAAGGTGCCAAAATATGTAGGTCAGAAGAAATGAAGCCTTTTGCATCCAAGCAGCAATCAAATGCTGGAATTCAGGGCTGGAATTGCTGATTCCTTGTGGTGAAACGTGGGGCAGGATTACAGGGGTGTGTTCCACAGTTCCCACACTCCTTCATAATTCATTCCTAGTCCTTGGAGGGGCTTCCCCACTGACAGCTCTTGGGGACRAGTGTTGGCTCACAACCCAAACTGACGAGCTGGGATGTTTTGAACCAGAAGAAGGGTTAATTGTGGAGCTGGGGTGTGGTTTTCCTTAGGAGAGCTGGATGGAATCAGGTGGGAAACAAGGAATGTGATAGAATTGGCTGGTTTTAGGCAACTAAAAATTTAAGCAGAAGGGAGAAAAGGGCGGAAGATTTAAACTCATCTTGGTAGTCAGGGATCTCAAAAGTTAAATCTGTGGAGAAGGTGAAGTGCTAAAAAACTAATGGAGGGAAGTGATTTGTGTGGGTAAGAAAGACATTCACAGACCATTTCCAAGGAGTCTGTGTCAAACGGTTTTAAGAGTCTGGAAAAAGAAGGAAATTAATAAAAATGGAAGCCAGGACTTAGAGCTCGAGAGATTTAAAAACTCCCCAGATTATGGTGCACAGTGATTTACAAGCACAAGTGCATGAGTCAAAAGAAGAGGGTTTCTAATTTAATAGAGATAAGAGAAGGTTGGAAGAAAACTGTAAAAGGGAGATGGAGGAGAAAATGATGCCMAGGAGGCTGTGGGGTTCAGCCCTTTGTCTGCTTTAGGTCTGKTTTTTATCACTGGTAAGGGCTGGAGCACCGGCTCCATCCTGGCCTTGGACCCAGGGGAGCTCTTGGGATGGGGATGGGTGTTCCCAGGTGGTGGAGAGGGCAGGCACCACCCTGGCCTGGGGCTGTGAAACATTATTAGTTAGTAGCTTACTTCATTAAATGATATTAAAATGAGTGATGGCACAACCAGAAAGAACCAGATGGAGTGACAGAGGCTGTTTGAGGAGGTGTAGCTACAACATGCTGCACTGAGAAGGTTTTCCTAATGTATTTATTTGCCGTAAGTTTTGAGAAGAGTCAATTTCATGCCCTCCTCAGCCACAGGAATAGCTCTTGGAAAGTGCTGTTGGTGGATCGAGAGGTTGGCTGAGCTGGTGTGTGGATCTTGTTCTTCTGGTTCTGTAAATATTGGCTCTCAAAGGAGCACACTTGGAGCTYGTGATCCCCAGCAGACGCCGTAAGTGCTGCTTTTATTTATTTTTATATTTATTTTTGTTTTCTTCCCCAGCCCTGATGGCATTTACAAACCAAGAGCTCAGCTCCTGGATGTTGTCAGGGAAGGATTTGGGGTTTGCAGCAGCTCGGAGCAGCCGTGGCTCAGCACAGGGAGTGTCAGCTGTGTCCTGCTGCAGTGATGGGTGTGGGAGCTGGGCCCTGGTTCTGCTCCAGCTGCTCCTGGCAGGGTCTGGCTGGGCATCTCTGGCAAAGGGAACCAGTCTGGGRTCATGAGGAGCATGAGCATGGGGTCTGCCTGACCCTTGGAAAGGCAGCTCAGATACCGAGCTTGCCATGGAGAGAACAGAGCAGGGTTGGTCTGTCTGATGTGGACGCAGCGTGAGGAGAAATCCTGGGCTGCCTTAGGGTCTGAAGGTCAAGGAGCAGTTTGTGTTCAGCTGAAGAAAAAGCTGCAGGTTTTTTTTTTTTTTTTTGGTCTTTTGGGTAGGTGGGGTTGGGTCWCAGAAGGATAAAGCTTAGGGAACATTGGAGTTCCTCAACAGGAGGTACCAAATTATCATCAGTGGGAAGAGGGGATATTTTCATTTTGGAATTTTGCTGGCTTTTTATACTTCAGGTATTTTTTTTTAATCCCCTCTGTGGTTCTGGGATTTCCTGGAAGCAGGAGGCACTTTGCAAGTCCCAGTCCTGTGTGCAGACTGGCAGCAGATGGTGGTTTAGCTGCTCTTCTCTGTTTGTGGTGTCCTGAACCCTCTGTAGGTGTTGGCATCAGCTCAGGATTCTCTGAACTGTGTCTGGTACCAGCCCAAAATCTTCGCTGGGCTGGAGGAGATTCCTGGGTCTCTCTCTGTTCAAGAATGGAATCACAGAATCCTGGAATGACTTGGGTGGGAAGGGACCTTAAAACCCACCTGGTTCYACCCCCTGACATGGCAGGGACACCTCCTACTGTCCCAGGCTGCTCCAAGCCCTGTCCAGCCTGGCCTGGAGCACTTCCAGGGATTGGGAAACACAACCTGTGCCAGCCGTCTGCTCCTGAGCCCCGGGGAGTCACTGCACACCTGGGAGGGACCTGGAGTGTGTTCTCCAAGTCACAGCTCCATCGCCAGCTGCTCCTGCTCATGGAGATCCTGCTCATCTTCCACACTCCTGGCTGCCTTGTCTGGGTTTGTTCTTGTGTCTGGTAATGTTTGCTCATCCTTCCCCTCTCTCCAGAGGCTGAGGGGAGACCTGTGTGCATGTTCAGGAGACTAACTAGTTTACCTGGAGGAAAAGCACTTYCAAACCTGCCTTCCCTGGAATGCCCTCCATGGTGGCAATTGCTATCTCCCTGTATCCCTGCTGGAAGGTTGGAGCACCGGGCTCCGCACTGACCTTTGCTGAACAAAGCTTTGTGCTGGCTCCTTGCTGCTGCCTCTGCTCTCATGCAGGGCCCCTGCTCTGCCRTGTCCTGCCCTTCCCCTGACCCTGCATTAATGTGGAGCACGGGCAGAGTCCTCAGCGTGTGCCCGAGAGCTGCCCCAGCCCCTGCCCCACTGCAGAGCTGATGATGGAGCATTTGAACTGGAGCATTCCCTGAATCAGGAGGGAACTGTTTAAATTTGGTAACAGCCTTTCAGGGGAAATAGCCTCTGTTGCTTGGAACAAGGGCTGACAGCGCTGCGGGTCACGGCTGCCTCTGCAAACTGCACTGTCACTGCTCTGGGTGCCAGCAGGAGGGACGCTCTGTCCCTGTCTGCGGTGCCACTGGGCACCGACGGGCACTAATTCCTCTCAAAACCRTTCCAGACTGTTCTGGAAGTCAGGAGGCTTCTGCAGGGCATTAAACCAACTCGCTGGGAGATTCCATGGAAGGGCAGGTGATGCTTATTGTACACAAAAGTTTTGTCACTTGGGATCTTTGTCACGTCACTGTCAGAGCTGTGTGTTCATGGCTGTGAGATCTCCGTGCTCAGGAGCTGTGGCCAGGCTGGCACAGGGAGGGGGAGAGGCTCCAGCTGCTGCTCCCAGCTCAGCCTGGGCAGGAGTGGGGCTCCAGGGGGATCTTTGGGCTCTGCACAGCTCCCTGACAGGAGGAGGGGACCAGGCTCTGYTCCAGGGAGCAGGGACAGGAGGAGAGGGAACGGCCTCCCCCTGTGCCAGGGGAGACTCAGGTTGGACATCAGCAGGAATTTCCCCATGGAAAGGGTGTTCAGGCCTTGGCAGGGCTGCCCAGGGAGGTTTGGAGTGCCCATCCCTGGAGGTGTCTGAGGAATTCTTGGATGTGGCACTCACTGGTCTGGGCTGGGGACAAGGTGGGGATCAGGCACAGCTTGGACTCCATGGCCATGGAAGGCTTTTCCATCCTCAACAATTCCACAATTCTGGGAACTCTGAGGCTCTCCCCTGTGCCAGCAATGGGGTTTGGGCAGGCCTCACGTGGCCACTCCTTGTTATGAGTCTTTTTACCCCAGAATTTATCTTCCTTCAGCATCACACCTTCGAGGCAAGGCAGCCTGGGCAGGGTGTCCACAGACCTTCCTGCAGGTTCTTCCCTCYGTTTTGAGGCTGGATGCAAGGCCAGGAGTGGGGGATTCAGCTGCCTCAGTCCTCCCCTTGCTGCTCTGGGGTTTCCTTAGGTGCCAATGTTCTCTGCATCCCCTGCACCTCACGCTGCTCCTGCTGAACGGGTTCAGGGCTTTACCACGCTGTGGGTTAGAATATTCCCCACCAAGGACACACAGAGGGCTCATGACTTTAAGAAGGAGTCCCAAGGGGAACAGGGGAACTGTCTTAGCTGAACCACTGGGCTGAGAAAAACCAAGCAAAAAGCACAAGTAGGGACATCTCTCACTGTCCCAGGCTGCTCCAAGCCSTGTCCAGCCTGGCCTTGGACACTGCCAGGGATCCAGGGACAGCCACAGCTGCTCTGGGAATTCCATCCCAGCCCCTCCCCACCCTCCCAGCTGGCAACTCCTTCCCAATATCCCATCCATCCCTGCCYTCTGGCAGTGGGAAGCCATTCCCTGTGTCCTGTCTCTCCATCCCTTGTCCSCAGTCCCTCTCCAGCTCCCAACATCCAAAATATTTCCAGTGCTGTGGAAATAAATCTCTAGTGAGCCTTTTGTGTAAAAACAGAGCTTCAGATGCCTGTGTTATTAAAAGATGAAGAGTCTGTCGGGGGTGGCTCCAGGTGGGGAGTGTGGAGAGGTCCCTGCTGGGCACTGTCCTGTCCTGCGGTTCAGGCGCTGAGGGGCCAGGGAGCCTCGTATCAATCCAAGCTGTGCCAAGTGTTACTCACTTCCTGAGCAGCCAACATTCCCAGTGGGAAGCAGTAGCAGCAGAACAAACATGGAGCAATTAGAGCAGAGGGTGGGAGATGTGMGCTCTGTGCACCTCTGTGCTTCCACCTCCCAACTGATGGCAAAGCAATCGCTGCTGGAAAATTCCCTTTGGGAAGGAGAAGTGAGGAAGGGAAAAATGCTGGACCAGAAACTGTAACAACTGCATTTTTTTTCCCTTGCGGATTTTTTTTTTGCAAGGCAGAACAAGAACCTTGTGTTGAACTTTGGAGTTAGTGACTTTGCATCTCTGAAGTTTGGAGATAGTGGTTCTGACAGCCGTACGCACAGAGCCCTTTTAGCATTCGGGATTATGTAACYGCATGGAATTTCAGAGGGAAAGCAGTAAAATCCTTCTGGAACTGTCAGCACCCTCTGAAATGCCCTGCRGTTTCTTGGGGGCCTTTAAACGATTTCTGATTCTCCCATTCTACTCGGTGGTAGAATTTAATTTGCTTCTCATTGCAGGGACTTTGGAGTGCCAGGACACAGGAAATGGCYTCCTACTGCCAGAGGGCAGGGATAGGTGGGATATTGGGAAGGAGCACCTGGCTGGGAGGGTGGGGAGGCCCTGGATCCCTGGAAGTGTCCAAGGCTYGGTTGGATGGGGCTTGGAGCACCCTGGGATAGTGGAAGGTTGGAATGAGATAATCTTTAAGATCCCTTCCAGCCCAAGCCATTCTGATATTCTGTGAAATTTAAGCATTTTGTGCAGTCTCAGGCAGATTTGGGCTCAGCACCAGCTCCTGGGAGTTAACCTTTGCAAACTCTGAGATATCTCCTTCTCCAAAAGCTGGATCTGCAGAGCCTGTGATGGCTCAGGAGGCCAGAAAGAGCCGCTGACATCCCAAATGCAGCACCTTTGCCCAAAGCGGGGAAAGCAGACTCCACTCGTGCTCTGCTGGGCTGGCTCTGGAGCTGTCCCCAGGGCTGGACAGTCCCCAGCCTCTCTGGCCAGCCTGCCCAGTGTCCAGTCCCCTCAGGTCTGAGTTTTCAGTGAAGTGCAGTTGCTGCATTTCAGTTTGACGAGAGGAAAGGGAGGGAGTACCAGCCTTGACAGCTCTGTTCTGGGTGAATTGTCCTCCATCAGGGCTGCCAGCTTAGTGCTTTAGATATTCATTAAATGCAAAAACTTCTTGGAATCTTGAGCTCTTATCCTCTTGGATAAAAGTGTACAACCTCCCTTTGGGTGGCTGGGTGACATCTTTTTCCATGTAGTTCCTGTCTGTGCTTATCCCTTAGATTTTGGGATTAGTCAAGCTTGTCTGCAAAACTCACTCACAGGGATTTTCAGACCCTTCACTCTGAACTGAACTAGACAATATTTTATTTTAGGAAATGATGAAACTGATAATAAAATATTGAGAGGATATTCCTGCAAGATGCTCCCTGTTTATTCCAAGTCAGGCACAAAGGGAGCCTGGGCATCTTAAAGGAGGAGTCCTGTGACTTTTTGGGTGACTCTTTTGCCTCCCTAACCCTAAATAAGGTCTGGAAATAACGTCCTGAGCAAGGGAAGGAGACCCTGCAATGTCTTGGCTGCCTGTTGGGGTTGTTACCTGATGTTCCAGGCAGATCCCATCCTGTTGGGCAGCAGATTGAAGGGGTGTGTGCATAAGGAAGTGCAGACAAAGATCTCATGGATCCATCCCTCTGGTGGGAATCAGAAATTGTTCCTGGCAGTAACTGTCCTGAGCAGCCGCCTGAGCACAGGGAATTTCTTCTACAGGAAGCAAGTGCTCCCAAAAAAAGTCTGAATCTTATGTAAAATCCTTAAAGTGTCCAGTCTGGAAAAGGGAAGKCTCCAGGGAGGCTTTAGGGCCCCTCCCAGTGCCTAAAGGGGCTTGAGGAGAGCTGGAGAGGGACTGGGGTCGAGGGATGGAGGGACAGGACACAAGGAATGGCTTCCTGSTGCCAGAGGGTGGATTTGGGTGGGATATTGGGAATTAGGAATTCCTGGCTGGGGGGGTGGGGTGGGGTGCTGGGATAGAATTTCCCAGAGCAGCTGTGGCTGCCCCTGGATCCTTGGCAGTGCCCAGCGCCAGGCTGGACAGGGCTCTGAGCACCCTGGGACAGGGGAAGGTGTCCCTGCCCATGGCAGGGGTGGCAYTGGATGATCCTYAAGATCCCTTCCCACCCAAACCATTCCACGACAGATTCTCCTTTTTAAGGCAGCAGGTATCCCACCCTGCAGAGGGGTATCAGTGTGTGGAGGGACTTTCCTTCCCCTTGAGACTGATGGGCAGGACTGGTAAAACCATTCTGTAGTGATTGCAGCAAGGCCAGCTTAGCCCCTGTGTGAAGTGCACCCATCCCGTGGGTGATGTGGGCAAATTCCCTTCCAGTTCCTAATCCTCCCTGTGCCTGTTCCCTGCTGGGTGCTGCCAGGGCCCTCTCCTGGCTGCTCACTCATCCATTGTGAGGATCCTTAACCCCGAGCTGGAGGTCTGGCCGGTGACCTCCCAAGATTAGCATCTCCTGCAGCGAAAAGGCTTTAGCGGGTAATCCTCTGCTCAGAGAGCCCTGCCTGGACATTCCCCGTGGGAAGTCCTGCGGGACAGCAGCTCCAGGAGCCGGTCCTGCCCGAGGTCCAAGCTCGGCGTGGGGTGCGTGGTCAGGAGAGCACTTTTGGCTGGATCAGCTGTGAATTGGGTGGTGTGACTGTGCTGATTTCTGCAGAGAGATGATCAAACAAACAGTTTGGCACTGTCAGCAGCTCTGCTAAATGTTCCACCCTCGTCCTGCCCTGGCACTGGTGCGGGGAAGGTGCTACTTGCATGGGATCCTTATTTTTACTTTCAGAAGCAAGTTTGCTTTGTAAGTATGTTGTTAATGGTCTTTTTTCCTTTAAGCAAGACTTTGTAAGCTCTAATCCTACATTGGTTTATATTATCAGGAYTCGTAACCGGATTTTCAGCTATCAGCCAGCTTTAATACTTGCTAAAATTGCTTTACAGGTCTGTGGGATCTGTCAGATTTGCATTTTGTGTGGAGTGCATTATCTGCTGCTGATGCACATTMACAGGCACCGTCAGCACTGGGCCTTGTAAAGGCTTGGCTTCGTTTTGCTGTTTCTGTGTCTTTTGTTGGTAGGTCAGAGGCAGAATGAGTGTTTGGGGAGGTTGGGTTTGGAACTGAAAAATCCTCTTTTCCCAGTCCTTGGGACCTTGTTCTGAGATCACGTTTTGTGTTCCAGGCTTGATAAGGAGGAGCTGATTGTTGGGATGGGATGGGGATGAAAGATAAGCTGGAAGTGTCCACTTTATGGCAAATAACTTGGAAAACATTTTGGCAGTAGCAGAGGGGGTTTTGCTGGTGGCAATTGTGGTGCAGCAATCTTCGTTGTCCTGGCTGTGGCAGGGGTGCCTTGGCTCTGGGGGGCTGATCCAGGCTTGACCCTACTCCTGGCCCTGCTCTGGCCTCTTGGCTGCTCCAGAGCTGCCTGGATCCCTCCTTGCGCTGCGATTCCTGCTGGGAAGTGGTGGCTGGTTTGGGTTTTTAATTTGCATCTGTTGTAAAATATTGTGTGAAGAATGTCCCAGTCTTGGGTTGAGATTTCGAAGGATTTGGCAGAGGCAGCTCCCAACTGCTCCTGATGCAGCTTCTAGCAGCTTTTGGGGCTTTGCTGGAGCTCAGGGCTTGCAAACRYTGAGAGTTTTTTGCTCAGCTTGGTYTCATCTGATGTCACATGGAAATATTTCCCATTACAATTCCGTTGTGTCCTTCTGCTCCCTCCGCCTCCAGCCCCGGGTGTGGTTCCCCTCTGTGTTTAAAGACATGAACACAACGTGGCTACTAAAAACAACCCCAAAGTGGAGGACTCCCTTCTACTTTTTTGTGTTCTTCCCTGTGAAATCTTGAATCATGGCAATATGTCAATATGTTTTTAGTGCTAACAAATAGATTTATTGCAAATATTTAGCGTTCAAGCAGYGGGTGCTCTCCATCAGCCTCAGTGTGGGTCCACCCAGAGCTCAGTTCACACCATAAAATCAGAATATCATCTTCAAAGAGGTTCTTGAATGTTTTTAACTGCTCCCAGGCTCTTCCTCGCACTGTCAAGGACTTTTAGTGTCTTCTATTTTTTTTTTTTTTGCTTTATATAGTTTTATAGACACGCAAATGACAGCCCCCTGTCTAGAGGAATTTACAGTGGAATCTAATTAAATCCCTTGCTGTTCTGTACCACAAATAATGGTAAATAATAATAATGTCTCTTGACACATTGCAGCGGCACTGTATCTCCAAAGCACTTTGCAAATCTAAATAAAATATTWCAAAAATTACATTATATTATCAAATAAAATATTAATGAAATATTTTCCCCTTAAATTATCAGCCTTGGTAATTTAAGAGCTCTGACAGCATTGCCCGGGCTGGATTTTCCACGGGGCACTTGGAGGGTTGTTGCCTCCCCACGTCCCCATGTCCCTTGCCACAGGGGAGGCAGAGCTGGTGGGAGCCCTGGCCTGGGAGYRTTCAGTGTGCTCGTTCTGCAGTCASCCRTGGCCAGTGGGGCCTTTCAGCAGGGTATCAGCTCCGAGCCCCCGTGCCAAACCCCACTGTTCYGGGCTCCAGGGGTGATTGGGGCTGGGTGTGTGCAGGGGCAGGGCTGCAGTGCCTGCTCTGAGTCCTGCTGGCCTGGGAGCCCAGGAGTGGGAGAGCTTGTGTTTGCTGGAATTGCCCTYTGATTCCCCATCTCCGGCTTTCCCAGTGTGTGTGAGCGGAAAAAATCCGTGTTATTGTCTGCAGTTGGATCAGCAGCTTCATGGGATCTGTCCTACAGCGTGAGCYCTGGTGAGAGCCTGGCACTGCCCATGGGGGACATGTCCCTGCCCCGGCACAGTTTGGAACGGGTCAGGGGTGTCCCTTCCACCCCAAACCATTCCAGATCCCACTCTGTGGCTCCCTTATTCACTGGAAGTGTTCCGTCCCATAACCAGCGTCCACCCCAAGGGCAGCCTTTTCCAGAGTTTGGGTTTCAGTAAGGAAAAAGCCTTTTCCCAGAGTGTTCCCATCTGCATCATTGCTGTGGGACAGCGAGGATCAGCCTCTGGGAGAGGGGGAGGCAGAGCTGGGGTCCTGCTCCCGCCCAAGGTGGCACTGGGGACGCGGTGCCACTGCTGTGTCCCTGAGCACGCGGCCCTTCCCTTCGTGTGACCCCTCCAGGGGACCTAAAGCCCCGGAAAGCTCCTGCCTTTCCTGGGATTAGTGGGGAGCGCCCTGTGGAAGGGATTGCTGGGAACGGCTGCAGTGGGGACACGCYGAGRGAGGGACAGAGGGAGGGACAGAGGGAGGGAGGGTCACACACACAGGGTCACACTCACAGTGTCACACACACAGGGAGGGTCGCACACACAGGGAGGGTCACACACACAGTGTCACACACACAGTGTCATACACACAGTGTCATACACACAGTGTCACACACGCAGAGAGTGTCACACACACAGTGTCACACACACAGTGTCATACCCACAGGGAGGGTCACACACACAGGGAGGGTCACACACACAGGGAGGGTCACACACACAGGGAGAGTCACGCACACAGTGTCACACACAGGGACTGTCACACGGCCCTGAAATCACAGAGGCCACACCCTGGGGACGCAGCAGCGCTTGGAGCTCCAGAACCTGACTGGAAGTAATATTTAGATTATTTCTATTAGTCATTGCACATGTTCTTTTTTACTGTATGTGTATATATGTATGTATATCTATATATTTATATAGATATCTTTATATATATAAAAATGTGTCTCTGTGTATGTATAAATAAAAATATACATTTATAAATATATAATGTATATATGTATATATATAAATATATAAAATTAAATATATAAATGTATATATACAAATATATAAAATAAAGTGTATAATAGATAATGTACATTATCTATCTATAAAGTGTATAATAGATAATGTACATATCTATTTATAAATATAATAAAATATTAGGTAATCTATATAATATGTAACATGTGAAAATATATAAAATATACATTATAATATATATATTGTAATGCATAATAGAAAATGCATTAAAACATAAAATATATTATAAAAGTAAATATATATCATATATGCTATATAATATATTCTATGTATTTATATCTTATATATAAGATATAATATAAATTGCCTAATATATTATAGTTTTACAATATATATTATTAGTTTTAATATCTAAATTATTATTTTATCTATATTACTAATTACGTTATAAATTAGAAATAATATTTCATTTTTACCCCTAATCAGAGGTTTGGATGTGTTTCAAACTCCACAGAATCCTCTCCTACTCTTCCAAACCCAAACTCTCTGAGCAAATTGTTGAACCCACTGATGATTTGTCCTGGCAGCCTTTCGTTTTCTTATGATGTGAAGCAAATGCCAAATCCCACAAAAGACATTTTTCATTGTATTCTTTCTTAATCACTTTGTTATTATTAAAATTTTTAGAGTTGAATCTCTGCCCACCTTGCTGTGAGCTCTCAGCCCACCTGGCACCTCCAGGTTGTTGCTTTTACAGACCARGGTCGTGCTTTTGATGAATTATTCCCTTCTGTTTCTTCTGTGTCTTAAAATGTGGTGGTCATTTTTATTAACTGCAGTTTTCACTGAATTCAGGGATATTTTGTGATGCATTTCCTCTCCCAAACTCCAGGCTTGCAGGTATTGTCAGCCTAAGTGAAGGTAAAAATATGAAAAGCATAAGGAGATGTACTGGCAAGTGAGTAGGAAATGCTGTACTGGAGATGAGAGGAGTCGGTGCAAATATTTCTGTTTCCAGAAGAAACTGGAACCAGTTTAAAACTAATGTTGCCCACAGAAGAGCTGACAAATTCAGGCCTCTTTAAAAAAAAAATAAGAAGCTCAAAGTCATTAGTGTGGGCATTAATTTTGAAGCCTTCCACGGAGTTTGTCCTGTTTAAAGCTTCAGGCATTATGAGTTTGTTTCTTTTGTCCACCTGGAGGCTTTGGAGCAGGACAGCACTTCCATGTGAATCCATTGTTGATCTCACATGTGCGTCAGGACACAGAAATCACTATTATTCTGTGTCTGGTATTTGGAGAGCTGGATCAGACCAGTAAGAAATTAATGTTATGGTCTGTGGTTTGACTGTCAGTCCCTGTTCCCTTGGGATGTCACATCTGAATGGCACATGGTGCAGTGATCCATTCTACMTATTTTAATGTTTGGCTTTTGACTGGGTCATTTCTTCTCCCATGTCAGTATTCCCAGGAGAAATCATGGATGAGAAGATGTCCTACAAAGAGTTCCTGGATCGCAAYGACTCCTGGTCGGCAGAGGAGAGGGACCTGTGCTTCAAACCCATGGACATGGCTGGTAGGACAGCTCAGGAGCTGGGAGTGTCCCTGGATTGAGCAGCTGGGGGGCCTCAGGGACTCCTGGCACCATTCCTGGCCCCATCCCTGTGGGGGTCTCTGCCCCAGTGCCCTCCACRGCCCCAGGGCTCCTCAGGGCCGGGCCCTGCCCTGTTCTGTGGCCACTTTGGGGCTCTGGGTGAGGCAGGGAGGGAGGGAACCCTCAGGGAGCTCAGGGACAGCCCTGAGCAGGGTGGGATGTGGGTCTGCTGGAGGGTGRGAAGGCTCCAGGCCGGGGTCTGGACCAGCTGGGTCCGTGGGCTGAGRCCAGCAGGGTGAGGGGCACCATAACCCTGCAGAGTGCTCCAGGCTGGGATAGAGGGGCTGGAAACCCGGGAAAGGCCCTGGCTATGCTGGTGACATTAGCCCAGATGTGCCCAGGGGGACAAGCGGCCAGTGGCCCCTCTGCAGTGCCAGCCCCATCGTGGGCACAGCCCCAGGGCAGGGATTGTCCCCCTGTGCTGGCACTGCTGAGGGACCACCTCAGATCCTGGGGGCAGCTTTGGGATTTCCTGACAGGAGAGACCTGGAGGGGCTGGAGCATGTCCAGGGAAGGGAATGGGGCTGGGGAAGGGTCTGGAGCACCAGGAGCAGCTGAGGGAGCTGGGAAAGGGGCTCAGCCTGGAGAAAAGGAGGCTCCGGGGGGACCTTGTGGCTCTGCACAACTCTCTGACAGGAGGGGGCAGCCAGGAAGGGGTCAGGCTCTGCTCCCAGGGAACATGGACAGGAGGAGAGGGAACGGCCTCAGGCTGTGTCAGGGAAGGCTCAGGTTGGATACTGGGAGTATTCCTCATGTAAAGGGTGGTCAGGCCTTGGCAGGGGCTGAAATGCCCATCCCTGGAGGTGTTTCAAACCCAAGCAGACACAGTGTTTGTGGTGTGTTTTGGGGTCTGTTGGGGTGTTCAGACGCTGGAGTTGATGATCTGGGCCACGCTGTCCCTCACCCTCTGCACAGGGAGCCGGGCCTGGTGKAGCCCAGCCCCGCACACAGATGCAMTTTTACCCAGCAGCTTCCCCTYACTTTTCTRCTTTCTTTYCTGYATTTTGTGAAAGCTTATGGGAATTGCTTGCTGTTGGAATTGCCCAGATTATCCCAGGCAATCAACCCAGAAAGATACAGAGTGGAACTTCTTTTTTTAATATATTGAGTACTGTAGAGCTGCTTAGTGCATGGTTTCCTTGCTGTGTGAATCTCATATTTTGTATCTGTGGAGAAATGATGTATTTTTACATAAGGAATGATTCATAGRAGAACTGGAAGTAAAGAGCCACAGGTTGGTTGGGTTTTCCTTCCTGTTGCTGTGTGGGTGCTGGAATGGGACRTTGATGTCATTGTGCTCAAGAGCCAGATGTCAAATGCGTTAATTAGGAGCAATTTACGTACCACCCATTGTCCTTTTGARCAGTGAATAATGCGAATTTTGTGGTATATTTGTTGCATGAAACCATTTCTTTAGGCACTGTGCCGTGCACACCTGCACAGGCACCAGGTGAAGTTCAGGATCAAAGTATTCCCTGTCCTGCTCTTCCCATTGGGTGTAAATGAGATTGTGCTTGACATTCCCATAAAGGAGCAGAGGGATCAGAGGGCACGGAGCAGCTTTAAGGACCAGAGAAGTCTGTGGGTTTGTGAAGTGTTTGTGTGCCCACTCTTTGGAAAGTGGAGGATGATTTCCCTCCCGAGGAGAGGATTCTCTGGCCGGTGCTGTAATGGATCTCTTGACCACCATTGCTGTAATTCCTTGGTCSCTGGGGAAAAAACAGGYGAAATTCCAGCTCTYCCACTTCTCCCTTTTCCCCTCCAGGGAAGAGGTGGGGTTTGCCCAGAGATCTGAGTTGCCCATTTTTTCCACATTATCCAGCTGCTAGGGAAAGAGGGAACATCAGTGGGATCTCTTTCAGTTTTAAATTGGTTTCTGTCATGACCTTTTTTTTCCCCTTGTTTTTGGGGTTGTTTTTTTAATTGGAAAGAAGGCAGTTGTTCAGACCTGGCAATGCTGATCTAAACAGCTTGAAATCAAAATATTCTCCACGTTGCTCTGAGGCAAGATGTTGTCTTGGCCTCTCAAATAATCTGACAGGTCGATAAAGGAATTCACTCAGCTCACCTGATCCTGCCATCCCAGACAGGAACACCTCAGGCCATGCTGTCAGCCCTGCAGGGAGCACATCTGGCATGGAAATGAGCCCCAGCCCTCAAGGAACTCCCTCTTAACTGGCGTTAACTGGGAGAAATCTGAGTGTCTGCGAATGGATTGTTCACCCAGGGGAGAAAAGTCTCTGGGAGAGCTTAGAGCCCCTTGCAGGGCCTAAAGGGGCTCCAGGAGAGCTGGAGAGGGACTGGGGACAAGGGATGGAGGGACAGGACACAGGGAATGGCTTCCCACTGCCAGAGGGCAGGGATGACAGGGACCTTAAAGCTCATCCCATTCCACCCCTGCCACRGTAGGGACAACTTCTTCTATCCCAGGTTGCTCCAAGCCCCATCCAACCCAGCCCTGGACATTCCCAAGKATGGAGCAGTCTGCCTGGAGCACTGGGAGATGTTTTAATTTCCCAGTAACTTGGTTAAAACCCCAACCCATCACTCCAGTTCACACTGGGGTGCAGTTCTGGCCAGGAGGGTTTGGGGRTCCCATACCTTTCCTTGCTCTGGGGGGAGCTGAGCTGAGCCCTGGCTCCTGACTCGGAATAACTGGATGTGTCCAGCAGGGAAGAAGCAGATGATCCCTCCTGGAGAGGGGGAGACAGGTTCTCCATGAACAGTCCTGATCCACTTTCCCCAGGAATCAGCCCGAGCAACTGAGTGTTACTGCTGGGYGTGAATTCCAATTAAGAAGGTGTTTGCTCCTGCTGAATAACCCCAAAAGCAGCTTTCCCTTGGAATTTCAGTGCTGGGATCTGGTGCATCTTCATTCCTTGTTTCAATGATGRTCCTTGTCCCCCTGTGTGGTGACTCTGCCTGGTTCTGTCTCTGCCAGACCCCTTCAGCATCCACAGAGGGGAGAACCTGCCAGACTTGTCATTCCCCACGGACATGAAGAACATGCCGCTGTTCCCRGGCCACGCCGACGCTGCCAGGGACATCCTTGGTGAGCTCCTCCTGGACATCCCTCCCCAGCTGTCAGCTGGGCAGTTTTCTCTGCTGACTCTCATGTAGTGAAAATTAAGGTCCTAAGCTCACAAGCCTTTTTTCGTGCTCTTGTTTTCATGGCTAAAATCCAGATACTCAGAACTGTTTTCACAAAGTGCTCTTTGGCATTTGACCTCCTGGATTATTAKATTAATATTGGATTATTGAGGGATTACCAGCAGGAATTCATGGGAGCAGAAGCAGAAAGCCCAAGGAAATAATTTGCCTGTGTTTACTGTCTTGCACTTGTTAGAAAGTTTTGTAAAATGCAGAATTTAGGGTTTGTGAGGCAGAACAGATTTGATACAGATTTATCTGAGCTGCTGCTGCTGATCAGAGCAGCCCAAGTATTGTAGGACTTGAAGTTTAGGAGAGGATTCATCAGGGCTGGTGCTTAACAAAGGGGTTTTTATTTCCCTAGCTCCACATGGACCTATGATGGGACCTGAGCAGCCTTTCCTGGGGTCCCTGTATTCCCCTGCAGAGGCCCTAGACCCATCAGCCTTCATTGGCCTGGAGTCAGGCACAGAATTCCTGCCAGGAAAAGCAGGTGAGAAGCAAATGTTTTCTCTTTTTGGGTTTGGAGGGYTTGCAGCTGAAAAATCCCTGTTCATGAGTCCTAAAGAATCCTGGTGGGAAGTTGATACATAAAATGAGCCAAGATTAGAAAGTTTCCTCTTGGTAGTGGCAGTTGTCGGYTCAGGGGGAATGTTCTGGTGTGAGGCCCTGGCACAGGGTGCCCAGAGCTGCCCCTGATCCCTGGCAGTGTCCAAGGCCACTCTGGACAGGCTTGGAGCAGCCTGGGATAGGGGGAAGTGTCTCTGCCCATAGCAGGGGTGGCACTGGGTGATCCTTAAGGTCCCTTGCARCCCAAATCCTGGATTCTACGTTAGGGGATCCCAGGATGGTTGAGTTTGGAAGGAAACTTTTCCAACCCCCCTGCTCAGACAGGGCCACCCAGAGCCACTTGACCAAAATAATTGAGGAAAGAAGCTCCTCTTTGGTCAGTGCTGGTTATAACCCTTCTCTGATGGGAGGTTTCACTCCCAGTAACTGTGGAAATACAGGATGTTCTGGTACCTCTTGCAGAGGGAATTGAAATGTTACCTGAGGATGAAGTCCCAAACCAGCAGGGTCAAGACCTTCCATGGGGGATGTAAAATCCCTGTGGGGTCAGGGCTGGACTGAGTGTGTTTCTTCCCACAGTGCCTGAGGAATACTGGATGGGAGCTCAGCAGGACATGAAGGGACCAGATACCTCTTTCTTTGTTGAGCCACCAGGTAAAATCAGTTCTAAGCTGATGTGCAGGAAGTRTCAGTAGAGAGTTCCTGAGCAGCAGAGCCAGCTCTCTCCTGCTCTGTCCTCTTAGGGAACATGAGGCTGTGACAGAGCCAAGGGGGACCTGAGCAAGGACAGCACTGTTTCTGCTGCTCCAGTCAATTTAGAATGGAAATGCATCTTTGAGGAATGGCAATGGCTTCCCACTGCCAGAGGGCAGGGATAGATGGGGTATTGGGAAGGAATTGTTTCCTGGGAGGGAGGGTGGGGAGGCCCTGGCACAGGGTGCCCAGAGCAGCTGTGGCTGCCCCTGGATCCCTGGCAGTGTCCAAGGCCAGGCTGGACACTGGGGCTTGGAGCASCCTGGGACAGTGGGAGGTGTCCCTTCCATGGCAGGGAGTAGCACTGAATGAGCTTTAGAGTCCCTTCCAAGCCAAACCTTTCTGGAATTCTGTGATTATCTATAGATTCTGGTCACAGTTTAACCTTCGAAGCTACTCTGGGACGTCATTGTATTGGGGATTCTTGTGTATTACAAAACCTGTCCCATAATGGGATCTTTATTTCAGTGGAGAAGCTGAGAACAGTTTAGCTCTGATCGTGGGTAGAAAGTGCTTTTGGAGCTGGGGCTGGGATTGTTTGTAACACAGCACTCCCCAACTCTGCCACTTCATCCGGGATTCAAGACTTTTCCTGGGTGCCACATAAATTATTTCCCTGGGAATGGGCAGTAAAAGCCGATTCTCTTTGAGTTGATGGGGGTCTGAGGGGGGAGTTCCCTSCCCGGAATGGCTGAGGCTCTGGGAGTTTCAGCCCCATCCCAGCAGCTGCAGGGAGGAGCCGCTGCCGAGGCCTTTGATGCTCATCCCGGCTGCTTCTGTGTCCCAGTGCCCCCCGCAGCCGCAGAAGCAATAAAGACGAGTCTGCCCGAGAGCCCCACGGCAGCAGCGCCTGGAAACGCTCCCGCTGCAGCCACAGCATTGCCAGGAGAGGCTGGAGCCACCGATGGACCAAAGGGTGCGGCGCCAGGTAAATTCCTGCAGCCTGAAGGGCGGGGTTTGGCCCTCTGGGAGCGGGTTGTGTTGGTGGGAAGTTGTGGAATTGCTGCTCCTGAGGGAAGCACAGCGAGGCGCTGGCAGATCCTGCAGGTTTGGGGTGCCTCAGCAGTGTGGGGAGAAGCAGCAAATCTGCTCCTTTGTGTCCCAGCCCAGCAGCTGATTCAGTTGTTCAGGGCTGTCTCCAGAGTTCAGCTCCAGGAAAATCCTGAGAATGTGGTTACAGGACAGAGTCAGGGAATGGTTTAGGTTGGAAGAGCCCTCTGAAATCACTGAGTCCAGCCCTTCCCCAGCACTGCCAAAGCCACCACTGCCTGTGTCCCCAAGCCTCAGATCTCTACAGAATCACTTTTAAACCTGTCCTTTTTAAAGACTCTCTTAAAAAACCTCCCATTTTAATGTATTTATACACAGATCTACAGTACCAGTAGTTGTCCAGTTTCCTAATGCTTTATCCCACTCATTTCCGTAATTCACCAGGGAGCATCCATATTGCTTTTAATATCTATTTATTTACAGTGTTATTTGTGTATAAAATCCCARTCTTTAAATTTTCTTTGGAGAAGATCATGATATCACTTAAACCCACAACAAAGTAGAACCCAAATGAGGGCTGGTACCTCTTGTATAATGGATCCTCTCATAATGGGTTCTTTTGGTTTGGTTCACTAAAATATTTGTCTTATCTAAATGCATCCTGAAGTACCATTTTAAGAGGCACTTTTTCCATTTTCCTATTTCTTTCCAATTTCAGTTTAAATCTCTAATTTAGATTTAATACATTTTCCATTGGTTGGGGAGGATATTTTTAGATGTGACTCAAAAAATCAGTAGAAATGTWATTTTTTGGTAGCATCTTCTCAGCAATAGATGGGAGATGTTCAGGGCACTGAGCTGCAGGACACAGAGGGTGGGCAGAGCTTGGGGCTGTCAAGATGAGAAGCTGCAGAAGAGAAATCCAGTGCTTCTGGCACTGATCATTTGCAAAGCTTGCCTCTAGACAGCTGGAACATTAAACAAAAACTGACTGGAAAGCCTCCTTTAAGGGGATTTTAGGCAAATAGGAGCTTAAATGCAGAGGTTTGATTGTGCTGTGAAGTGACAAATGCTGGTTTGGAACTACCAGCTCAGTGTTAGGAGATATTGTGTGAAAAATGAATGAGGCCAATATGAAGGAATAGAGGGAATTTGGGATTCATGGGATCATTTTTGTGTGAGAAGTTTCACAGCTCCTGCTTGAGCACCAAATTCTCCTCACCAGCACAAATCATGTTTAGAATGAATTGTGTGGCTTTGGAGTGTGTCAGGACTTTTCCTGCTCTTGGAAAACCCACAGGCTCACACAGGTGATTCCACATTTTCTGTGTCCCACAGCAGAGAAATAACAGGTTTCCCAGGGAAGCTGTGGCTGCCCCATCCCTGGAAGTGTCCMAGGCCAGGTTGGAGCAACCTGGGATCATGGGAGGTGTGCCCTGCCCATGACAAGGGACTGGGACTGGAACTGGAACATTTTCAAGGTCCCTTCCCATCCAAGCCATGCTGGGAGTCGGTGAAAGCCCCCTCGCTGTGATTCCTGTCTGGGTTCTGCTGGAATGTGCTCCTGGCAGAGGATCYAGCAGCTTTGGCCCTTGGCCAGCTRTGTGGCATCAGGGAGGCTTTGAACAGGAGCAATCCATCCTTGGCTGCTGCACGCTGGGAGCAGATGGGAGTCCCGCTGCAGTCAGGGATGCAGAGCTGGCACATGGGGCTGCAGCAGGAAAAGCTCTTGGATGCATCCAGGAGTGACCTAAAGGCTGGAACAGCTGGAGTACACTGCTGGAAGGGGAGGGAGTGGTGCTGAAAGCCAAGGGCAGCAACAGGGGGTGAAACTCTCATTTTCCCCAGCCGTAACCAGCCAGGTGAGGTTTTCCCATTCTGTTTTTCCCTGATTCTGTTGCCTGTTCCGGGCAGGTGCAGCCTCCGTTCCCGCCTGCGATGCTGCGGCSCTTCCTGCCGAAAAGGCCGGGTCTGGCCATGCCGTGGACACCAAATCTGCCCAGGCTCCGGGGGCTGGATTTGCCTCTCCAGCAGCAGCCAACCCTTCCCAGGCCACAGATCCGGGGCTTTCTGCTGCCCCTGAACCCACCCCCCGCAAAGGTGTCAACGATGTGTCCACCCCGGGGACAGAGCTCGGCTTCGCCCCGGCACCCGACGCTGGATCCCACCACGGCCAGGATTTGGGATTTGCTCCAGCAGCAGGTGTGGAATCCCACCATGATATGGATTTGGGGTTTGCTCCAGCAGGATGCATGGAATCCCACCATGGTGTGGATTTGGGATTTGCTCCAGCAGCAGGTGTGGAATCCCACCATGGGGTAGATTTGGGGTTTGCTTCAGCAGCAGGTATGGAATCCCAGCATGCCATGGATTTGGGGTTTGCTTCAGCAGCAGGTATGGAATCCCAGCATGTCATGGATTTGGGGTTTGCTCCAGCAGCAGGAATGGAATCCCAGCATGCCATGGATTTGGGGTTTGCTCCAGCAGCAGGAATGGAATCCCAGCATGCCATGGATTTGGGGTTTGCCCCGGCAGCAGATGCAGAACCTCACCATGCCTTGGATTTGGGATTTGCTCCAGCAGCAGATAACAAACCTCAGCACGCTGTGGACTCTGAGTTTGCCCCAGCACCAGAAGTCAACCATGCCCACGGCCTGGATTCTGGATTTKCTGCAGCAGCTCCAGCCAAGCCTCTCCCCACTGTGGATCCCGGGAAGGTGTCAGTGGAAGCCCAGCCCTGCCCTGCAGCTGCCCCCAAAATTGCTGTGTCTGGGGAGCTGCCACCATCTGAGACTGCCCCTCAGSAAGACAAGGCTCCTGCAGGTGAGTATGCCCAAATCCCACAATTCCAGTCACAGATAGTTCAGGCTGGAAGCCACCTCTGAGCTCAGCGAGCCCAGCATTGGTTGGCTTTGCAGGGAGCACCTTGAGGAGAGCTCAGCTCTGCTCTCAGCACACACAGGAAATGCTTCATGGGGATTCTTCGCTCACAGAACAYAAAATGAGAGGTTTTTAATAAGCTTTAAGTTTTCATTGGGCAGGGCTCAGTAGTTTAAGTGCAGCCGTGGAGAGGTGTTGGCTCATCCCTGTTGGTGCTTGGCTTTGTGTCACCACCACCCTCAGCTCTCACTGAAATCTSCAAAATCCCATAGGACACAGAGCTGACACAGGGCCTTGAAAACAATTTCTGAAGAGACTGATAGGCTTTGTGGATAATTTTGGGACCTTTCCTTGGGACGACTGTAGGTGTTGAAGTGGCGTGTTTGGTTTTCCATGTGGAGCTTTCTTGTGCTGTGTGGATTTCTCCGGGGACACTTCTGGAGAGAAAACTGCTCTCCAAAATTAAATTTATTCTATATTTAGATTACTAAAATGCAGCAAATAGTCCTGGGCGGAGGCAGCATATGTGGATTGATTGTGGATGGGCTTGGAGTGAGATATTTTTTTTTATCTTCTAATACTCTTTAGTTTAATGATGAGGATAAATTTCAAGAGAGAAATTTTATTAAAAAAAACCTCACAAGAATGTAGTGACTGAGAGGTCCAGGTGGGTGAATAGAGAGGAAATACAAAAAAATACAGGAAGGTAGAAAGATCCTAAAAATCACTCCCAAAAGGTTTTGAAAGTGCAGAAACCCCTGAGTTCCTTGTGCAAGATAAAAATTGGTGGGGGAGTGGTTTTTGTCTTACTTAATCTGATCTGAATTGAAAAWTAGGATTTTTTTATTCTTTGCACTCCATTTGCAGAAGCAACAGCAAAGGTGGAAGYGGAATCCAAAGCTCCAGAAGTTTTTGGGGATGACTCAGAGAAGATGAAGGACAGGAAACCTCCCCCCAGCCCCCCRGGCGAGCAGCTTCCTGGGAAAACCAACCAGCACCCGGAGCCAGCAGGTGGGAAATGCAACCCCGAGCAAAGCTGGGCTAGTCCTGCCCCACACAGGCACTGCCCTTGGCAAAGGAAAGAAAAYGAATTCCAATTCCAAATTGGAATTTCAGGTTTTTAGTGTGTGCTGACACGGGGCTGTTATTCATGGAACTTGTTCTTTTCTTCCTCATCCACAGTTGTTGTACCAATGTCTGTCATCATTTTCCTTTCTATTTAAAATTTAAATAAAATTAATTACAGGGAGAAGTGCTCTCCCATGTAATTATGCCTCACAAATTAAAACTGGGTGTAATTATGCAGAGTGAGGAATGTTTGGTGTCTATGTGAAAGTATTGTAAGGTATAGATGAATACAAGATGATCAGCATTAGCCAGGGACTCCAGGCTGATAATGGAGTTCGTTCTGGATTTGAATTCCCAGTGGGAGGCTGGGGTGGTCTGAATTGGGTTGATTACAAAGACGAAAAACCCAAACAAATCCTCATCCTGTGCTTGAGCCCAAGACAGCCCCTGCTTCATGTTCTACCCCCACCTTGACATGTCTGCAAAATGTTGAAGTGCTGCTTCAGATGGATTGTGAGGAGATGAAATAACCACGTTTCCTCAGCTTCATTCCTGTTAAACACAGAATTAACCCCTTTCCAAGGGCTGGGGRTTGGCTGCAGGCTGCCTGCACTCCTGAGACCTGAAGCTTTCTGTTCCTGTCTTTCATCTTCCAGTTCCAGCAGAAGCAAAAGGAGCACTAGAAAATAAAGCCCTTCCAGAAAAATCCACTCCTGCTGAGGACGGTGAGGCACAAAAGGAGGAGGCTGAGCACAACCACGTCCAACACGTGGAACCTCAGGAAGGGAAAACCCTGCAGGAGCCCACAGGTAGGATACAAATCATAATATGAATAATAATTCCATTTCCTCCTGGAAGTCTCCTCTGGGAACTCTTCCCCTTCTCCTCCTGGCTGTGGGGCCACCTGGGCAAGCAAAAATGTCTTTGTGTGGCTCTTTGTGTTGTGGTGCCGGGCTCCCCCTTCCCCTTGGATCCCTGTCCTCTCCAAGGCTCTTTTCTCTCCATATTCAAACAGAAAGCCCCAATCTGGGTGCTCTGAGTGCTTTCTCACTGGGACTGGCTCACAGCTGTGCTGGAGGATGGCAGAGCTCCTYATCTCTCTGCCATCAGCACTGGCTTTTATTTTGGTATTAAAGGGACTGTTAATTCTTACGAGGGTATTCCCAATGAGGATCTCTGTCCCAGTCGAGCTGTGTAATCACCACAGGAAGATGTGATTCTCTCCTGCTCCACTGACCCAGCCTCCAGAGGAGCTGGTGCTGCTCATGCTGTGCGTGGAGAAGGATTTGTGGGCCAGGGCTGAGTGACAAATGCTCCTCTCCTAGAACTCAGCTGACGGGTCCCCAGGGTCACAGCAAGTGACCTTGGGACAGAGGTTCTGCCTCCCACTGCTTCCACCCTGGGTGCTGGGGAAACTTGGCTCTCCTGCCCCCATCTCTCTTCCCATCTTCCCACTAAACTTCTGTTTTCCCACTCTGGAAGGATGCCAGCCAGAGATATAAAAAGGCTCTCTCTGAYCTTGTCTTGCTGAGACAAAATGGATCCTTAATGCATTTTTAAAAAGCAATGGCATGTCCTTACRAGAGCTGGTGCTTTTTGGTGGGGTAAGAGCCTGTGGCAGGACTCGTGTTTAAATAGCTGGGTGGCTCTGGTGTGGGACCAGGGCTGGGGAGCCCTGCACGTCTGACTCTATGGCCTAGAATCACAGAGACAGTGCATTTAGTATTTCTTTTATCAAGCACATAGTGGCCTTGATGTTTGAGTGGGCTTCCTATATTCCAGGTCTTCCCACTGCACAAGTCAGGCAAGCTCACAAATCCAGGGACCGCGGGTTTGGCAGAGCAAAACCTGCCCCAGTGCCTCTCACAGATGGGCCAGAGGAGCATCCTGTAGGTCTCCCACAGCAGAAGAGTCCTGAGCCCAGAGCAGATCCCTGTTCCACAGTGGAGCTTGGCTGTGGTGCCGGAACGTCCCCTTGTTTTAGGGTTCCACACAAAAAGGCCACCAATGTCCCCATGGAGCCTGTGGAGAGCTGCAGAGATCCCCCCCGGGAAAACTGGGATTTGGAAGGGGCTGTTGTGAAGAAAAAGAAAAAGAAACCAAAACAAAGGAGAAACCAGCTGCCCAGAGGGATGGAGTTCTGGGATGAAAACGGAGCAGCCTGCAGAGCTCCCAGGAACGCTCCCTTTGGGKTGGAGTGGCAGAATCCAGACGTGTGTCCCGGAGCAGGGAGCAGGGAGCAGCCRCTGGCCTCGGGAGGCAGAGCTCTGRATGTGCCAAAGGATGCTAAAATAACAGCTGGGAATCACACCCTGAACGAGCAGAACGCCTTCCCCGGGACAGCCCCGGGACAGCAGGCCCCAAAATCCAGCGTGCTGGGTGCCAAACCCACAGAGGAGGTGAAGACAGGAGCAATGAGGGAYGACAGCTGGGTGCTGGAGTCCAAAGACAAAACCAAGGAGCAGGTGGGAAAGACTGAGGAGGAGGAATCTGCCACAGCGAAGGGACCCACCAGGGCCACGGAGAGAGATCGTCCCAACAAAAACGAGAAGAGGGAGGATAAGGAGTCAAAATGTGCTGACCTGGTGGTCAGTCTGAACAAAGCAGAAACTCCCTTACAGACCAAACCATTGGAATTGCCCCTTTGCCATAAAGATAAGGAGCCTAAAACCCCATCTGCWGGGCAGGAAGCATCTGGTGGCTCTGTCCATCAGTCTTCCTATGGATCATTGGAAGCAGCAGCTGAAAAAAACTGCGAAAAAAGCAAAGGGGCTGAAAAGGAATCCCTGAAACAGCCTCACCTGGAGGCTGCAGCCATGGGGGACAAGCTCCCTACGGAGCCAAAGGCAGCTGGGGAAGGTAAAGCAGGGTCAGAGGGAGGGCTGAAGACCCCAACAAAAGCTCCTGGAGCTCCTGTTCCAGCGTTGGCGTCACCAAAGGCTGAGGAGGCTCCAGCTGTGCAGGACAGAAAGGCTGAGGGTGCTCCCGATGCTCCCAAACATCACACCACTGGTGAGGCAGGGGGCAGGGCGATGGCAGCAGATTCCCCAGATCCAAACAAAGGGAAAGGATTTACTGCCTTAGAGCAGCAGGCTGGAAAAGATCCCAGTTTTACACACAGGGTGGACAGGCCTAAAAAAAAGCGTGGTGAAGGGAGAGTTAAAAGAATTAAAAATTTCTCAGAGCAGATGATGCTCTCAGAGGATGGAGGCAATTTCACTGATGGAGGGAGGACAGATGAGGCTGGAAAAGAAACAGCTTATCCTGAGAATGATGGAGGTTTACCTGCCAGGGGACACCCACCAGCCAGCCCTGCACAGGCCTGTCCTGCAGACAAGCCCAAAAAAAGGGACAGCGATGGAAGGAGCAAAAAAGGGGAAAGAAGCTTTTTCCAGCAGCCTTTCCTTGAGAATCAGATGGATCCAGGCAGTTTTCCTGAGGTGAAGGAGGGCTGTGATAAGGACAGAGAGGGAGGCTCTGTCGCCGCTGGGGGCTTRCAGGAAAACGCAGCTAAAATGCAAAGGCCAATTGAGCTGGGACTGGAGAAAGCGACAGAAAGTGGTGGGAAAAGTGTAGGAGCTGATTTGGGAGCTTCAGACCAAGTTTTGGTGCTGGAGAGCAGGGGAGAGGAAGCCAAACATTCTGCCCTGGCTRCCACCATCAGTCCAGCAACACAGGTGGGCTTGGCTGGGAGAGGCAGAGAGGCTGGAGGAGCTGGGGACTCTGCTGGGCTCAGCTCGGATGTGACGGTGCTGGCAGAGAAAGCCAGGAAAAGGAGCAGTGATGGGAGAAGGAAACAKCCCGAGAAAAGCCCTTCTGGTCAGGCAGCTGTCCCGGGTGCTGGGGGGGAAAGCAGCCAGGAGCAGGCGGCTGGAGGCAGGAAGGAAATGAGCCTGGATAAGGAGACGGGGTCTGGTTTGCAAAGGGAGAGTCTGGAGGAGGAGCTAGGAAAGCCCCAAATGCAGGGGGGCAGGGGGAGCTTCTCCAAGCAGCCAAACCTTGCAGGCCATGAAACRGAGATGTCAGAGCCAGGAACAGGCAGTGCCAGAGAAACTTGGCCTACGAGTAAAGGGAAGGAAGCAGAGAGATCCCAGCCTCTCCCAGAGCTCAGGGCAGGGATGCACAGTCCCAGCAGGGAGATGGGGATGGACAAACCCAGGAGTAAAGGCAGAGATGGGAAAGGCAGGAAGGCTGAGCACAGTCCTGAGCTGGGGCCGGGTGATGTCTCCGCAGCAGGAAATGTTCAACAAACTCAGACTGGAAAGGGTGAGGAGGCTCATTCCAGGACTCCAGCCATGCTGCTGGGTGACCTGACTGCTCCTGCTAAGGTACAGGCTCCTGCTTTGCCTTTGGAGCCAGGGAAGTCACACACAGAGGGTAAAGAGAAGCACACAAAGGTGGAGCCTGACCCGCAGCTGCCTTTGCTGCTGGAGCATAAAGCAGGAGCAGAGATCTTYCCTCCTTTTGGCCTGGAGGTCAGGGACAAACCTGAGGCAGGAGGTGCCAGTCCTTGCAGCAGGAATAAAAACCCTGTTCCAGAGCATCCAGCAGTGTCAGATCCCAGTCTGGTCCCAGTCCCTGAGAGATCTAAAAAGAGGGGTTATGATGGAAGCAGTAAAAAGGCTAAAAATGCCTCCAGGCAGCCTGTTCCTCCAGAAGCAAAACCAGGCAGGAGCGAAGCACAGCCTCCYCCGGGATCTGGGCTGGAATGTGGCRTGGAAGACACAGATTTTGTAGATGAAAACAGAAATATTAAAAACTTTCCCACTGGCCCTCAGAGGCTTTGGAATAATAAAGGAAGTGACTTCAAATCTGTGGCTCAGACCACAGCAGGTGGCCCTGGTGACGTGGGTGATGCTCTCTGTGGCTCCCCAAAGCAGAGAGAGGGGGGTGCAGGGACTGGGGGCCTTCCTCCTCCTCCTCCTCCTCCTCCTCCTCTGGAAGCTGTGGCACAGAAAAGCAACAAAGAGCCTGGAGCTGGTGCTAAGCAGGAGGTGCAGACCCTGAAATCTCACAAGCAGACTGTTAGTCTGGGGCACATAGAGCCTGGAGAAGAGGGCTCACAGGAGGATGGGAAAAGCAGAGAGGCTGCTTCCCAGGATGGTCAGTCCAAGGAGAGAAGCCACCTTTCTCCCATGGCAAAGGCGGATGATAAAGGAACAAAACCCACTGATAGAAAGCACAACGCTGCCCAGGCTCCCTCAGAGCTCCATCATGAGATGGCAGATCCAAAACTCAGAGCATCCTCGGGAGCTGCTGAACAGACAGGGACACCAGGGGCCACTGTGTCCGGGGCAGAGAGGGGCACAGGGAGCATTTCCCCAGCCCCTGCAGGGACACCAGGGACTGGAGCCAAGGGAGCCGCGCCCCAGGCTGTGCCAGGAGCTGGGATGGACAGGAAAGGTGGAGKGGCTGAGCCGGGCGGGGGCACGAAGAGCGAGCAGAGCTCACCCCAGCACCGCAGCTCCGAGCCTGAGCCTGCCCAAACTACCCAAAAACAGCCCAAAGAGWGCAAAAAAGGTCCCTCTGAGCCTGCAGAGGAGGGCCCTGCTCGCGCTGGGGATGCTCTCCTGGAGGACGCTCCAGTGTCAAAGACCGAGACAGATAAATCAAAGACTGAGATAGATAAACCAAAGATGGAGATAAATAAACCTCAAGGCACAACCAAAGAAAAGGAATCTCAGGCCAAAACCCAAGAAAAGGATTCCCAAGACACAAGTAAAACAAGGGAAACTCAAGCTACCAAAGAAATGGAATCTCAGGATGCAACCAAGGAAAAGAAATCTCAGGACACGAATAAAGAAAGAGAATCTCAGGACAAAACTAAAGAAAAGGAACCTCAAGAAATAACCAAAGAAAAGGAATCTCAGGACACAACTAGAGAAAAAGAATCTCAGGAAATAACTAAAGGAAAGGAATCAAAAGAAAGAACCAAAGAAAAGGAATCTCAGGACAAAACTAAAGAAAAGGAATCTCAAGAAATAACCAAAGAAAAGGAATCTCAGGACAAAACTAAAGAAAAGGAATCCCAAGAAATAACCAAAGAAAAGGAATCTCAGGACACAAATAAAGAAAAGGAATCCCAAGACACAGCCAAAGAAAAGCAATCTCAGGACACAACTAAAGAAGCAGAAGAAGAATGTAAACAGAAAACTGTGAAAGAGGCAAAGAAAGAGAGAGTGAAGGCAGCAGAGCAGCTCAAGGGCTACATGAGACCCACCAAGGCCCGAGGGGGGCCAGCCCTGGTGGCCAGGCCCGGGCTGGACAGAGGCAGCCCCCGGCAGCCRAGAGCGGCCGCAGCGCCACGGCCCCGGCCGGACAAAGGTGTGTGCGTGTGCCAGGGAATGCRGCGGGGCTGCTGCCTGCCCTGCCTTGGCATGAGCCCGAGTGGTCATTCCCAGTGTGGCATGAGGGGTGTGGGGCTGCTCTGAGGGGCTGCTGGCGCTGCTTGCCTGGCTCACGGTGCTCGTTCCCAAAGCTGGGAGCTCCAGCAGCTCACTGCGAGTTCCAGAGCTCTGCACTGGGTTTTATCCGTTCAGTTGGAGTTTTACAGGCTTTGTAGAGTATTAAAGCAAAGTGGCACTTTTGGGGGGGAAGCTGCATTGGCTTCTTGTCACCTCAGCCTGGAAGTGGCCTTGACCTGTGCAGTGACAGTGGTCACTGTGACCCTGCTCAGGGATGGAGGAATCCAGGGGAATTGTTCTGGGTCACTGTTGTTTGTAGGGTTTGGGTTTATCCCACCCCACACCAACTGCATCCCTTTTTCCACCTGCAGTTGGTTTGGGTTAAGCTTCCTTGAGCCTCTTCATCCACAAAATGTTTCCTTCTAGAGTCAAAACCCCTTCCAAAGCAGCTCTAACAATAGTGGTACTGATGTAAATTTTGAGACTATCCCTCTGTGGAGACTTTGGATGGGCTGGTCAGTATCCAGGGCTAGTCACCCTGGCTGTTCTCCAGGGAACAAGGTCCCTGTGCTCATAGGAAATGAGCTGGAAATCATCCCATAGAACTGAATCAAGTTCTTAAAAATTTTGAAATATGGATAGAGATGAAATTTAAAATATTCTTGTACTTCTACTCATTCTAAAGCTTCCTCAGAAAGAGTTGGCACCTCAGTGAACCCCACTGTGTCGAGATGGGCTGGGAAGTTTCTCCCTGCCCTCAGGTGCTCTCCGTTTTTGCCTTGTCATCAGGCATGAAAGTTTGTTCTGTTCGTGCAGAGTTTCTTGCTGCCAGTTTGCATGATGCAGCCACTAACTCACCAGACCCCGAGCCCCAGAGTGCCTTAACATGCTGCTCAGGTTTTTGAGAGGTTTTGTAATTTTAATGAGTGTTGCATAACCCGAAGTAGTTCTATTTTAGTGGAAGTGGTGTTCTTTGCATGAACTTGTGCCTGCAGAAGTGATGCTCTTTGGTGCATGATGCAACAAAACAAAGGGAAAGCTGAAGGCAGCATCTTTTACAAAACCAACATTTCTCCAAAGCCTTTCCATTCTCCACTAGGAGTTTTTGAAGGAAAAGCTCCTCCTGAGCGTCTTGCCCAGGTAACACGTGCATGGGATGAAGGAGTGTTGGCTCAGAGCAGCGCTGCAGCCTGTGCCTGAGCGGGCACACTCTGTGCACCTGGAAGTGGTCCTGGTGTGAGTTTGCACAGGGCTTGGATGACATCCCTTTGCTTTCACCCCCTCCACACATTGTAGGTTCAACAGTTGGTTGGGTGGGGTTTTAAGAAGTGCCTTGTCTGGCACTGCCCAGGCTTCCCAGGGAATGGTCACATTCCCAAGGCTGCCAGAGCTCCAGGAGCATTGGGACAGCGCTCACAGGGATGCACAGGGTGGGTTTATTGGGGTCTCTGTGCAGGGCCAGGGATTGGATCAGTGATCCCTGTGGGTCCATGGTTCCATGACTGAGCTTGTTTTGGAGCTCTTGGTTGCCGTGTTCCCRCAGCAGTTTAAGGTGCTTGGGCATCCACGCAATCCCAGGATCGTTAAGGTTGCAGTCCGAGCTGTGCCARTGCCCACCTTGTCCCCAGCCCAGAGCATTAAGTGCCACATCCAGGTGTTCCTTGGACACCTCCTGGGGTCRGGACCCCAAAGCTCCCTGGGCAGCCCCTCCCCAGAAATGCAGATATGTGACCGAGGCTTTTGTCTCCATTTCCATCCGTGGCTGGCCTTGCATGGAACAGCTGTTCCATGAGCTGCAGCCACCCACAAAGCCTGGCTGAGTCCTTCACTTGGCACAACTGGTGTGGAAGCGCCTGGGGCGGATCTGAGGCTGCAGCAGGGAATTCAGTCACACCCAAGCTGAGCCCAGGAAGCAGTGAAGGGAGAGGTGTTGAGGTCCCTGACCGTGGGGAATGTTCTTGTTTACTGACAGAGCCAGGGAACTGCTCATTAACCCCAGCACTGCCAARGCCACCACTAAACCRTGTCCCCAAGTGTCACAGCCACACCTTTTATGGTCACGTCCAGGGCTGGTGARGGCAGCACTTCCCTGGGCAGAGCTGCAGGGTCCAGGAGATTACTGTCATAGTCCAGGTGGCCCACAGACCATGTGTCCCCTCCCTGTGCCTGCTGGTGCCCCTGTTACAGAGCAGTTGGATGCTCAGGGAGTTGGATTTTCAGCTGTTGGCCAACACCTCACTGTGTTTGTCAGGCAGGACTGGGAAGCTCATCCTCACACCCTATATCCAGCAGGATCCTGGAAGGGRTTGGGTGGGAAGGGACCTTAAATCTCATCCAGTGCCACCCCATTTCATGGGCAGGGATACCTTCCACTGTCCCAGGSTGCTCCAAGCCCTGTCCAGCCTGGCCTTGGACACTGCCAGGGATCCAGGGGCAGCCGCAGCTACTCTGGGAGTTCCATTCCAGTCCCTCCCGACCCTCCCAGCCAGGAATTCCTTCCCAATATCCCATCCATCCCTGCCCTCTGGCAGTRGGAAGCCATTCCCTGTGTCCTGTCCCTCCATTTCTTGTCCCTCCATCCCTTTCCCCCTTTCTTGTCAGCCTCCTTGGGTGCTGAAGCCATTTCTCTTGCCCCTGCTGGGCAGGCAGTGTTTTACTCCCAGATTTAGGCATTTTGGAGGATCTCCTGCTCAAGTTGAATAATGAGATCTCTTTAGCCAGGCTTCCATGTTCTACACTATGTGTTCCAGGATAACAGGATGCTTCCCTAAAAACATCAGCTCCTGTATGTGCTGCTAAAATAGGTCCCCACGTTGATACAGCTCCCTCGGGAGCCATGGCAACTGTGATGCTGCAGATTGCTCTCTCTGACGGAAGTTGGATCCATCTCCTGTAAATCAGGCCTTGCATACTTCTGTAATTTTGTTTTTCTTCTATTTTTCACTGTGCAGCTTAGRAAACGTTGGCTATAAGGCTGATCATGCAATTTGAATTTAATCCCTTATCCCTCTTTTGGGTTTATTTCAGCTTYTCATTGTTGTCATTGTCATTGGAAGAGCTGCCCCAGAGTCTTCTGGAAAATTATTTTATACCTTTTAATGTCAGGAGGCAGCTGAGCTGATAACAGAAACATGACGGGCATTATCGGCCTTTACAATGCGACTGAACCTTTGTGCTGCACCTTGTGTGAATTAAAACTCAAATTGGGAATTAGAGATGACAAGCATGGTGCTAAATTCTGTGTTTCCGAGGAAGTGCCTTGGCTGATGCAGGGCTGGGTGCTGAGGAATGGCTGAGGGGGGAAATGATGGGAGGTGTTCACTCAGCCAGGGTTGGGCTGTTGGATTCCGATTTGCTGCTGACATCCCCCTTCCCTCTGCTCCTCAAGCTCAGTTTCAAAGGGACACTTGCAAAAGATACTTTTCCCGTCAATCTGTCCTTAAAGAATAGTCGATTTAAAAAAAAGAAATTAATTTGTTTCAGCGTTTGGGGGCTGTATCCTCTTAGGGATTTTGATGGCATAAGCTGTTGAGGCAGGGCCAGCTCGGATCCCTGGCGCTGCCGAGCCGAGTGCTGCGGGCAGGGAGCTCATTGCACAACCACCCTGTGGTGCAGACAGGCTGCTCCTGAATCACTGCCCCAAATGAGGCCTGCAGGGCCTGCTAGAGTGCTCATCTCCTGCCTGGATCCCTCCTTCCTCCCATCCATCCCCATCCCTGCGGCTGCCTTCTGTCCCCAGCCCATGCCAGGCTTTGTGCTGCCCATTGCCACAGTCCCYCTGTGGGATGCAGGGCAGATTTCTCAACGTTTTGTGTGCAAATCAAATACATTTAAAAGCAAGAAGTGCCCATCTCTGTTTAATGACAGRATTTGCTTTGCTTTTACAGCCACAGTGAAGCTCTTGCTGTAAATATTTTCTTTTCCTGCCTGGTTCCCATTATTTTAAGTGGGTCTAACATTTGCACAGTAACCTTTCATTCATACCATGTTTGTAATTTTCCCATGGGACCCCAAACTGTAATTGGGTTTGTCTGACAGGAGCTCATCAGCTGATTAACGCTCTGTTAATCAGGGCAGGGGCTGAAGGGTGTGTGAGTGCAGCCAGTCATCCTGAGATCATCAGCATGGTGCAGTGTGGTGGAGGAACTTGTAATAGCAGAGGGGCTCTAMTAATGCTTTTGAAATGGTCAGAGTGTCATCATATTGCAGCCTGCTCATTAATTAAAGGCTGGTTAATTGTCCCAGTCCAGTGTGAGAGGGAACTGACCCCCCACGGTGTCACAGCCAGTGCTCTGTCAGTGTCACACGGATTTATGAGGAGACCTCGGCCGTGAGCTGCTTTCCCTCCCTTGGCCCTGGTGTGGGTTTGGTTCAGCTTGAAGTGCAGGTTTTGTGGGGCTGTTGGTTCTGTCTGTGGCTAACAGGTGAGCTGAGCTTACAGGATGTTGTTCCAAAGATGCAGCTCAGCAATGCCAGGTGCTCCGGGGCCTCTGATCCAATGGGATCGCAATCCCTGAATGGTTGGGTTGGAAGGGACCTTAAAACTCATCCTGCCATGGCAGGGACACCTTCCACTGTCCCAGGCTGCTCCCAGCTCCAGTGTCCAGCCTGGCCTTGGACACTGCCAGGGATCCAGGGGCAGGCACAGCTTCTCTGGGCACCCTGTGCCAGGGCCTGCCCACCCTCCCAGTCATGAATTCCTTCCCAGTCTAACCCATWGAAATCCACTCTCCTTGTCCTGTCCCATAGCTCTGTGTTCTTTCAAGGTTGCCCAAATCAGCTGTGTCTCACTGCATGTGCCCATGACTTTTTCCAGCTGGTTTCCTACCCGGTTACTCCAGCTCCTGGTTCCTCTCCAGCTGGATGCTCCGTGCCCAGCTCTCCTTGGAGCTGGCACCCACCATCCTTGGCCAGGGCTTCCTGAGGTTGGTTTCCTTCCTTTATTTTATATTCCCGCTCATCCTTGACACTCGGATTTTCAAGAAAAGCTGGGAGCGAAACAAATCCAGTTCTGGCTGCAGATTCTGCCAGGCTGAGGCTGCTGACCACATTTCCTTAGTGATGCTGTTTAACTGTCAGGGGAAATATGAATTCCAAGCCTCTTTTCCTGGCTGATGTTGCCGGATTGTGGCTTGTGCATCATTCAGTGAACTTTGTGTTGCCTCTTCTCGGTTTCCACTATGAAATACTCCCACAATAACCAAATATTGAGTTAGAAACACTTTGAGTGTTTTATTTCTGGTTTTGGCTGATCTCTGATTTTTATTGTAAATTCTGAAGCAGGGTTTGATCCATATGTGACACATCCTATAAAACATGAGGCTGTATTAAAGATTTATACAGCCCCACACCTTTGTAATGTTAAGCTTGCAGTGCAAGGTTCTGATGGTCAGAATCCTAAATATTCCAGTKCTGTCCTTCAGCCTGGCTTCTTGCAGCCTATGGGGGAAGTGAAGCGTGGGCTGAGCAGGGGTGTCAGGCTGGTTCCACAGGCTGAGCACGCAGCCCGTGTGTGTGTGTGAGCAAGCGGGGCAGTGGGTGTGTAAATCACACCTTCCTGGACACACTGAGCGTGTCCTCGTGGTTCCGGTGGCTCTGATTGCTGTTCTTGGTAATAACTCTTAATTAGAGACCTCGCCAGCGATGCTGGCACAGAGGAGCTCATCATCCTGGAAAGTGATGTTGCCTTAGAAACCAGTGCAAGAGGCTGCACAGAAACGATTGTGTTAGATTAGAGCAAAAAAAAACCCCGAGCATTAGCAAGGATAAGTAATAGCTTCGGGAGTGGAGCAAAAATAGAAGCACTAGGCTGATTCATCTGCTGAGGCTGGGAGGCTGCAGATTGGGTACCAGAGCTGACGTGGGATGTAGCGATCTCCGCCYGCTCCGGGGACTGGCACAGCCCAGTTCCACCTGGAACAGCCCAGGGAAGGGCTCAGGCATCCCTTGGGGAAGGCTGCCCTTGGAAAAGGATCAATAAAGCATCCCAGTAGATCTGATTGGCTGCAGAGCTGGCTGGTGCTGGCATGGACACCTGTGCTGGGTGTGCTCYGTGTCCCGGACAGGCTCCTTTCTGTCAGCTCTGCTGCAAGGAAGGACGGGGTTTAGTGAGGAGAAAAGGACGTGAGCAGGCAAAACAGACCCTTCCTCCTGATGAGAAGGCAAAACAGACCCTTCTTTCTCTGCTCCCTCCTTCCCACTGGGGCAGAGAGGGAGCTTCAGGCAGTGGGGGCAGCTCCACATCCAGAAGCTGGACCAGGGCCTGATTTGTATCAGGCTRTCACTGTATCAGGATATCACTGCTCCTGCCTGACATGAAAGGTGGTGAAGAACCCAAAGAAGTGGGAAACCCCMGATTTGATGCTTGAGTGTGAAATCTTCCTCCAGGTTGAACTGAGGGTAAAAGCAGTAGCTGGTGCTCCTCTGAGGGTGTCTGACTCCCCCTTCCAACCCAGCTCCACTCCATTGGGATCCTCCCTTGTCTGAGTCAGCTCCCAAAATCTGCCCAACCATTTATTATGAACGTCCTCCCACCCTTTCTGGCTCATCTTCATTGACTAGTTTGCCTTTTAATTCTTCAGAGAATTTGAGGTTTGTAAGAATCTAAAGTAACAACAGGATCCAAAGCTCTGGTGTGAGGGCTGCTGCTCACGCCTTGTGAGTGGCCATTCCTGGCCTCACTGGAAGTGTTACACAACTACTGTGGCACAGCTTCAGAGGCAGAATATTAATAAATGGAAATTTTAAAAAATTAAATGGGCAGAAGGTTGAGGCTTGGGCATTGGAACTGGGAAGGGATATGGCAGCAGCATGTGAGCAGGAGGAAGCTGTTGGAAAGCTCAATGTATGAACTCTGCATTACCTCCATTAATGTCCTGAGAGATTAAATACTTAGATGACTTTGGAGATTTTTCATAGCTAAGCATTCTCCTGCTTCTGAGTATCCCAGGTATTGACTGTGGCTCATTTCCTGCATTAGAAAATATTATTTAATAAAGCAGCAGTGGGGGCTGTTACTGGCTGTATGCTGACATTGAGTCAGGCTTTTCTTTACAGTGATGCAAATCCATTCCCTGATCCCGGGCTCTGAGGTACCAGCCCTGAAATCAAAGAGGGTTTTCTCCTCTGTTAGAAATTGTAGATGTTTGCTTTAAAAAAAAAAATCAAATGAAAAGCTCCTAGGTGGTTTCTGAGAGGTTTACAGGGCTGCCCTCACTCCTGGGGAAATGCAGTAAGTCATCTCTGATGGATTGAGATTTCCTGTAAAAAAGTCTTGGTTTGGATTGAGTGAGCAATGGAGGAATAACAGTAATTATATGGGATTGGAGGAATTAAAAAAAAAAATCAAATGAAAAGCTCCTAGGTGGTTTCTGAGAGGTTTACAGGGCTGCCCTCACTCCTGGGGAAATGCAGTAAGTCATCTCTGATGGATTGAGATTTCCTGTAAAAAAGTCTTGGTTTGGATTGAGTGAGCAATGGAGGAATAACAGTAATTATATGGGATTGGAGGAATTCAAGGGCTGCCAGATTGGGGAGCACAATCAGTACTTTCAGAGTGAGCAAGTGCTTGCAAACATTAGTCCTACACCAGYGAGGAGGGAGAGCACGAGCCGTGAGCTGAGAGCCCGTTTCCCACAGCAAGGCACCTCTGAATATATTAAAGCAAAGAAAAATTGTTGAGGCTCTTTGAGAAGTGAAGGTTGTGGGTGGAACTATTCTGGTTAATTAGAGGCTGTCAGGAAAGATTCATATAACTTACAGTTCCTTAGTCATTGTTTTTAAATATAGCAGTGCCTTAAATCCCAAGCTTAAATACAAGCAGATAAATGTGTGGATTGTAGCATTTCTCACAGCAGGTTCAATTCAGGGGGCGTAGTGGAACTTGCAGGCTCTGGGTATAAAAATACATTTCTCCCAGTTCAACTCGAGCAGGGGAGGCCTTTTCCACAAGCTCTAAGGACGTTTTTCCAGAGTGGAGCGTGTCGATATCCGGAATGCTCGATCTGTTGTGACCCTGGTTCAGAGAGCAAAATCTGCTTCAGTCAAGGATTAAGCTGCGCCAGACACTTAAAAGATGAATGTGCAGTTTGGTGCTAATGCAGCCTCTGAGCAACCTCCAGCCCAGTGTAACCAGGGGAATGGTGTGCAAATCCAGACTCCCACCCGATGAAGCCCTGTGGAGGTGCTGGAGCAGAGGTGGTGGCATAGGGCACGTCAGAGGTGGTGAGGCTGGGTTGGGATGGATCAACACAAAGTGTGCAGTGCTGGTGAAAATGAAGTGGGATAGAAAAAGTCCACCTGCAACTAGGAAAACAAGCTATGAAGTTGTTATTTTTTGCAACTGAGACAGAGGTTTGGCTTGGCTGAAAAATTCTGTGGATCTCAAGAGGTAGCTGTGTCAAAACACACATAGGTGGGATCTTTTAATCAGCTAAAAATACTGTAAGATATGTTCGTGTTCAAAAAAAAATCATTAAAATGAATCTTGCAGTATTTGAGACTCCAGGACCTTTCCAAACATGTCCCATCCCATCCTTTTCAGCTTTGTCCTCTTGCTTACAGGAGSGATCCGGTTTGTGAATTGTGAAATCCTCATTACAGCAGGACTTGTGATCACTGTTGACTCTGAAAGAATATATTAAAATTCACAGAAAACAAAGCCCTTGTGCTGAAAGAGCTCATTCTGCACTGTGCTTTCGGGGCTGGGCTGGGTTGGGGGGGGCCGTGTTTTGGTTTTGTTCGCGGGGGAAATTGCTGACCTTGGTTCCTGCGTGTTATTGGAATGGCTCATCAGCAGGAATTAATACCGATAAAAGCATCGATCCTGGCAGAGTTTGGCAGAGCAAAAGGAGAGGGCGAAATTCTCCCGAATGTGTAAGGACCCCCCAGAGGCTGCTCTCAGAGAAGCCCTTCCCCGGAGCTGATTAAACCCACGGCAGCCTCAGCTCAGGGCCGGGCGTTTGCGCTCCCGAAGTGAATTCCTGAGGATTCTCCACAAAAGGATGAAACCTGCCGGTTTCTTTTGAACTAGCGGCTGGCTGCAGCAAGTGAAGGCGACGGCGCAGGGGGTGGGGAGGACGGGGTTTTGTCACGAATACAGGGGGCACGTTGTGTCGTCACGGCAGCCGAGCCCGGCAGCCGAGCGCTGCCGCAGCCGCCGAGCCAGCGCAGCTCCACGATGTCCCTCTCGAACCAGCAGCCAGCCTCGCTCTCCGAGTACAGCCAGCTGGGCAAGGGCAAGAGCTCCGAGAGCTTCTCGCCAGCCTTCCACCGCATGGAGTCCCCGAAAGACTTCGGCAAAACCGAATTCGAGTGGCAGAGGACCGAGGGAAAGCTTAATGAGATTGGCTTGAACGTGAACTCGGGGGGACCGATTAAGGACGGGCTCGTTAAGAACGCCGGTTTCACGGATGAGGACAAGCTCTGCTTCTTCGAGGGAAAACTAGACAAAGAGCTAAAAATAGCTCAGAAAGACAAAAGAGAAATTGAGGTGCCAGGCAAGAAATACCAGGCGGCTGCAGGTCACCTTGAGAGCTGGTCCTTGATTTCGGAAACGTTTCCTTCTGCTGAAGGGAACTTTGCGAACCCTAAAACGACCGATTTTCGCGTGGGACAGGCGGCAGCCGAAAAACCCGGTCCTGGGCTGGGCAAAAATGAAGCCATCACCGACCAAGAGAAAGCCGTGGGTAAGGCTGGGATGGAGACCAAATGCCMGCCAGAGCCGAAGCTGCCCCACGTATCTGTGTCGGAGAGCGATGCCAGCAAATATATGAAGGAGCAGGAAATCAGTGTCTGGAACCCCAATTTCCATCCTATCCTGCCRAACGATTCGGGGGCTAAAGAAGCAGCCGTGAAAAAAGATGGAGCCCCCGGCTATTGTGTCCTGGGGAYGGTTAATGACAAGTACGGGCAGAGTGGGCTCTCGTCCCCCTCTGCCGCACCYAAAGCAGCCCCTCCGACGACCACCGTGGAGCTGGCCCACGATGACTCCAAAAGCAGTGACCTGAGCGAGAGCCCCGAGATGGAGGAGGAGATGGAGGAGCAGCTGGGCTCTGAGGGCAGTTTGCTGGCCAGGGCTGCCCACCAGAGGAAGGCGATGAGGCGTGCGATGTCAGAGTGCTCTCACTTGTCGGTGCCCCTAACCCTTAACCTGGCCGATAAATACCCTGAGCCGGTGCTTAGAGAAGACGTCGCCACTGGGCTGCTCTCTCCTAATAGCAGCCTGACCCAGAGCAGCAGCCCCACGGCCGGCAAGCCGAGCGCGCCGATGAAGAGGTCGCTGACCGTGGCGGAGGAGCAGCCGGCGGTGCCCGGTGCCGCCGCCGAGCCGAGCCGCCCCGCCGCGCCCGCGCCCGCCGCGCAGCCCCCGGGGCCGCCCGAGGAGCCGGCCGCCAAGAAGAGAGAGGAGTGCAACGGCAGCAACTCGCTCAAGAAGGAGCTGGGCAGCCCGAGCGTGTTCCACAGCAAGCTGGAGCAAATCCCCGAGCTCGGCAGCCAGGACAAAGAGCGGCAGGAGGCGGCGGGCAAGAAGGACAAGAGGAACGGCACCGAGGGAGCGCCGGGGCACGATGCTCCCAAAAGCAAAGGCGCCGAGGTGGAACCCGGCAAAACGGCTCCTCTGGAAAGAAAAGAAATCGAGGTCAGCAATGTGCAGAGCTCTCCGTCTCCCAAGCAAGGAGATTTACCACGTGATGGTATGTTACTAATTTTTACCTCGCTGGGCAGGGAGCGGACAGGAGCTGGGAAGTGCCGAGTGACTTTGGAGCCCGCAGGCGGAGGGAGGGCGGAGGGTRCACCTGGGAGACGGCACCGGCCGTGTGCGGGAGCCAGAACAAAGGATGGGTTTGAATACTGATCAAAATGCAGGGCAAGTGGGAAAAACTGACTGCCTGGCTGGATGCACGGCATCTGGTGCAGCAMCGGGCATTAGTGGCTCGTTGGGATCCTAAACCCGAGCAATAGATTTTGCAATCGGGGGCGCCCACAGGGCTCCACACCGGTCCCTCCTGGTGCACACCAGTCTCCCCTGGGTACCCTCCTGCCACACCTCCCCGAGCAGAGGTACCCCCTGACCACGAGCCGTATTGTGAGAGCAGGGTGATACCAAAGTTAAAACCTTTCAGCCTGTGCCAAAAAAATCTGCGGATTGTGCTTTTCCCGTAAGCTTCTGGCACCTTTTGCTGTTTCTGTTTGAGGGGAGCACAAGAGCGATGGGTGCAGTGATTTACGGAGTTAAGCTCTTCCCGGTGCTGAAATTCAAAGCGGAATTTCCCCGTCACTTTCTGGAAGCTCTTTCCCAAACCCCCCGTTTGAATGGAGCCGTTCCTGTTCCAAGGGTCAATAGCAGCTTGTTGTGTTCTGTGGGGTTTGTTGTTTCAATAGTGCTGTGCTGTATGAGGTCACTCTTCCTGGATTTAAAATCTGTGAGAAGAGTAGTTAATCTTTGTTCTCCCGCCTGGAACAACATCTCTGTGTCCCCCTTGCCAGCCCCAGCCAGCAATAAACCTGCTTTTTTTCCCAGATTTTGGATGCGAGGACGGTGTTTGTGCTTTGTCTGTCACCSGCATTAACGAGAGCAGAGAAAATGTGTCAGGGGATAAAGACAAAAGATTTGCATGAGAATTTTTGCATCCTTTTGTAGCCAGCTGGTTTGTCAGACCCTCGGAGGACTGATGTAAAATGGAAATTATCAGGTTGTTGTGAAAGGGGAGGGTAAAACACAGGTGTGCAGAGGGTTGAGCTCCTCAGGTGGAGCCCCAAAAGACTTGGGGTGAGCTGAGCTCTCCGAGCAGGCAGGACAGCCCTGAGGGGCTGTGCTCACAGCCTTGCATTTGTTCTCTGGGTTTGTGGTGTGTGAGTGACACCCCATGGTCACTCGGGTGGCTCTCGCTGCCCACGCCGGGCTCTGGCCATCGCCCTTCAGCCAGCAGTCACTCATCACTGCTGTGCCTAATCAGAGTTCTACTTTCTCTCATTATTTCTCTGAGATGCTTCAGTTTCCAGCCTCATGTTTGTGRAGTTGTGGAACGAGGTTTGGGCAGCACAAATCTCCCCTCTGTGATGTGCCTGATGTGCCTGAGAGCATGTCTCACCTAATCACTGAGCCACAGAATCCCAGGATGGGCTGGGCTGGAAGGACCTTAAAGCGCATCTRTTCCCACCCCTGCCATGGGCAGGGCACCTTCYGCTGTCCCAGGTGGCTCCAAGCACCGTCCAACCCAGCCATGGACATTTCCAGGGATCCATGGGTGTTGAGGATGGGGAGATTCTTCCCTTTCCATTTTCTCAGTGTTYGCTGGTTCCTCACAGTTGACTCAAGGGACAGATTTTAACGAGCTCCAGCAGCYGTGACCGAGGTGGTGGCAGCACGTCGGGGGTGCAGCCCTGGCTCCTGGAGCCTGAGCAGAGCTGGCAGYTCCTGGCAGGCAGGTGGGAGCCACAGCTCTCATGTGGTGAGCACAGGGAGATCCTGGCTGGAGGCAGGGTTGGATGGGACACCTGGGGATGGTTCCTTGGGCTCAGGGCAGACCCTTGTGTTCCGTGTTCACCTGGGCTCAATTTCGGACTGAAACATTAGCGGCTCATCAGATATCCTGGGAACTGAAACGTGGCAGGAGYGAAGAGGTGCTGGCAGCAAATGTGCAACAGAAAAGCCTCCAAAATGACTGTACTTGGGCACACCTTTCATGCCACAGAGCTCTTGGRGTGATGTGGTTTTGCCACCACCTTTCATGTCACTGTTTTTTGGCGGTTTGCTGACATCTTTCATTCTTTCATGCCCAGGGGTTTGGGGGGGTGGGGGGGTATTGATGACACCTTTCTGTCCCAGGTTTTTGGGTGGTGGAGCTTGATCCTACCTCTCATGTCAAAGAGTTTCAGGAGTTTGCTGACGCTTTCCATGTCCCAGGTTTTTGGGGGGATGGAGTTTGATGACACTTTCCATGTCCCGGAGTTTTTGAGATTGGGAATTGCTGACCCTTGCCYTGACACCAAGGTTTAACTACAACAGGACCATTTAGCAACAATGTTCATATTTTGGAGAACTGGGAAGCCCAGTTTGGTTTGGCTGGTGAATTCTGCCCAGCTGARGGGGCAGCTGTTTCAAAGCACAGCTCTGTGGGATCTTTAAATCAGACCAACATTTAAAACCTCATCTATGGTGGATTGACATGTTTTCCCCAGAGGGGCTGAGCATCAGTGATGGAAAGGTCACTGAGACGGGAGTGCTCCGAGTGTTCCTGGCTATGTTGTGTTTTGCAGATGGTTTATTCAGATTGCCAAGGGTTTTTTAGCATTTGGTTTAAAATGTTGCTCTTTCAATCTTTATTTTAAAAGCTTCTGTCTGTTGTCCTTACAACCACAGATCTGGGCGAGCTGATACAGAGATAACTGAGCTGGCAGAGCTCTCACAGACATGAATATCAGAGCATTTTAAGTTATTTTCTACTCTTTATAATTTTTGCCCTTTTAATCTCTTGCTTTATCCTCTCCTGGAAGCAAACAAAGCAGTAAATGCAACGGAATGTTTTCTGTCTGTGCAGTTTAGAGAGGATTTTCGGAATGCAAGAGGAATCAGACAGAAATTCCTCAGATGTTGCTGAGAAGCTTTCAAACTTCCTGTGCTGAGGTTTTTTTCCCCTCTGCCCTGTTAATCAGCAGCGAGGTTGTTATAGTAAAAATAACTCCCCGAGCAGGCAGTGCTGCCTGGAAGGTGGAGCTGCTGCTGAATCGTCCTTGGCATTTCATTCACGGCTCATTCCCGTATCCGATATCCCTGTCAGCCTCTCCTGCGTTGGTCTTGGCACTCACCTTGCACATCTTCATCCAGGCAAAGTGGTCAGTGGATCCGTTTTATTTGACAGGAGGAGGATTTTTCTGCTTTTTGTTAATTCCTCTCTTTTCCTGCCGGTTCTGTCTGTTTATCCTCACTTCTGCGGTTACAGCTGGGGTAACAAACTTTGACACTTGCACCTTTTCTCATCCTAAAAATACTTCCAAGAACTGTGCAACCTGATTGCAGTCATTTGTGTGGTATCTCCACTGAAAGMAGAACTTTCTTGGTTCTGCTCACCTAGGGTGGTGGGATTTCTTTGCTAAATATCTGCTACTCTTGTTTTCTTCTACGGTGACATAGAATTGTGCATAAACCCTTTCTTGCTTGCAGACAGGTGGGTGTTGGTGTGATCACAGAATCCCGGGGTGGTTTCACTGGAAGGGACCTCAAAGCCCACCTGGTGATGACTCATTTATTTTGAGTTTCATTTCCTTCTCAGAGCTGCCCYGAAGGCGCTCCCGGTCAAGCCCCTCGCGTGCCCACAATGGGTATTTTAAGCCAGGAGCTCCTGGCTGCAGATTAGTCCTGCTYGGAGCTGAGCCCCAGGACTGTCCAGCTCCCTCAGTTCCTCAGGAATCAAACCCCCCCTGAGCAAGAGGCCGTGTTGTTCCCAGCACCAAGGACAGGCTGGATCCCTACTCGCCGCGGGAGCGTTGGGTGATTGATTGGATTTATTGGCATTTGTTTGTAGCTGGTGTCACCTCCAGAGGTGTCACTGCCCTAAGTGATGTCCTTTGCCACTGCCTTCACCTTGTGCCTTCTCTCACTTCCATGGCATCTCCCTGAAATGTTTTCTGCTCTGAAACACCAGGAACTGCAGGCTGGGTCTGTCACCCCTGACACCATCTCAGTGTGTGCATCAGGAAATCATCCTGGATTTCCAACTCAGATTTCTTTATCATCCACAAGCAAAGCCCAGCGTACCTTCCAACTCTCCTGAAGGATTTTTGTTTTCAGCAGAGCACTGTAGTTTAGATGAACACARAATCCAAGGCTCCCAGCAGCAGTGAAGTTGTGAGAGCCCCTGGCCTCAGGTTTGCACAGATTAAATTAATTATGGGATTAGGAATGGGATCAGCCCGGCCACCTGTAAGGAACCATCACTGCAGTRGTGGTGGTGGGTGCTAAAACAGGACCTCACCACAGGAAGTCCTGCTCATCTTAGGGGAAAAAAGACAGAAATGATCACAGCTGCCCCATGCCTGGGTAGAATTGGGGGACACTGGGGAATTTAACCTGGGATTAGTTGGATCATTAGTGACACCTTTGTGATTAAGTGTTCTGAGACAGGATTGTCTTTATTTTGCATTCTGAACAGTGTGGAATAGCAGTTTTATACCTTCAGATGCTGAAAAGCTGGAGAGAGACTTTGGACAAAGRYGTGGAGGGACAGGACACAGGGAATGGCTTCCCACTGCYAGAGGGCAGGGATAGATGGGATATTGGGAAGGAATTCCTGGCTGGAAGGGTGGGGAKGCCCTGGCACAGGGTGCCCAGAGMRGCTGTGGCTGCCCCTGGATCCCTGGCAGTGYCCAAGGSCAGGYTGGACWGGGCTTGGAGCACCCTGGRGCAGTGGGAGGTRTCYCTGTCATGGCAGGGKTGACACTGGGATGAGCTTTAAGGTTCCTTCCAACCCAAACCATCCTGGTAATCTCTGAATTCTGTGTAAATACCCCAGGTGTCCCCTGGCCCAAGCACTGCCCAAGCTCCAGTGGCCACCTGAAAATGTTCTGAGGTTTCCTCAGTGCTCAGACCAGCTTTAGGACCAGGCTGAAAGAGAAATTGAGACCCTGTTCGTCCCCTTCTCCTCGCTGGATATCGCACCTGCGGCAGCTGCTAAAGTTCAGTTCATGTCCTGTTGGATAAACATGGGAAGGACTTTGGGTTGTTCTAGAAGAAAAAGTTCTGATTTAGGATTTCCCTTGCTGTGGTAAATAYAGTTTTAACAAGCCTGGAGCCTTAGGTTTACAAATACAGGCGAAGAGGACATCTGGTTTATTCTMAATTCCTGATAACGAGGGGAATGTACATGTTGATTGAGTTGCATTTGGTGCCCAATAAAATGCTGAGCCCTCTGTATTTGGGTCAAGCAGGAGATGCTAGTTTAGCCTTTTCTGGGAGGAGGGGGCAGCCCAAGGTTGCATTTCTGCCCAAACGAAGATTTGTTGTATTTGCAGATCCTTTTCTCTAAGAGCCTTACACAAAAAGGCTTTATTTGAGGGCGGTTTCTGGGCTGCAGCCGCTGCCTCGGGGTGGTGATGGGTGAAGAGGGAGCTGGTGCCTCTCCGTGGTTCCACATGGACAGGGCTTGTTCCAGGGCTTGTTTACGTTCCAGAGRGAGAGTAAAGACAAAGATGGTCATTGCCTTATTGCTTAATCTATTTCTCTTAATGGATTTTCAGCTGATGACTCTAATCCCAATGAGAATTATGGAGMTGTTTCATTGAATGATGTTTTAGTTCAGCTTAGCCTGCTAAATATCCCTGCCTGGGGATCTGGGGATGATGCCTGGCCTGGTTCACGTTGGGAGGCAGCTGTGGTTCCCTCCTGGAGCAGCCACCCGGGGCAAGGCAGGTGACACAGGGACCTGTCACCCGAGAGCCTGGGCCTCATCCACAGGGACAGCTTTTAGGGGATACAGTCTCAGGTATCCATGGAAACGCTCGTTTATTAGAGGGAGAAGGGAACCATGGAATATCCCAGCTGGAAGGGACCCACAGGGATCACTGGTCCAGCCCCTGGACCTGCACAGACACCCCAGAATTCCCCCCGTGCATCCCTGGCAGTGCTGTCCAGACACCCCTGGAGCTCTGGCAGCCTTGGGGCCATGACCATTCCCTGGGGAGCCTGGGCAGTGCCAGCACCCTCTGGATGGGGCACAAGGTGCCACAGTCCCAAAAAGCAGTGCAGACTTACAGATCCTTCCTGGATCTTCCCTGGAGCCTTTGCCTGTCGCGGTGCCAGGAAACAGGAACACTTCTGGCCTTTACAGATGAGCCCAAGACAGGTTCTTCCAGGGTCTTCCTTTTGACCTGCAGGGCGTTTTTTTGGGAATGCTTGTTCTTGGCAAAATTGTTGGTTGGTGTTTCAGGAATAGCTGCACACTGACTTTGCTGCTGAGTTCTGTGATTTATAGAACAGTGCAGTAATACAGTTTTACTTAAAAAAGACTCTCCTGGGTACATTTCTATAAGTGCTTTTTCCTCATTTTACTTCTTCAGGGAACACAAACAGCAAAGCCTTCCAGATTTCGTTTCTGTTTGGGTTTTTCACACACACTTGGAGCTTTCATGAGAGCTGTTCCTTASAACTGAAGGTGAAGGGCTCTGAGAGGCTGAAGGTTTGTGTTTGCTCCCACCTGGGTTCAGCTCAGCACCACCTCACACGAGCTGGGACTCTGGTGCACTGGATTTGTAGGTATAGGTGGCATGAGAACACTTTGGTGTGGCTTTCCTCCAGCATGTGGAGTTGTAGGAATTCAGAAAGAGAGAATAAAATAGAAAAAACTGTCAATGTATAAATCCTTAYGTTTTAAAGAAGGAGGGGTCAGGTTAAGACATGTGGGAGAAATTCTTGGCTGTGAGGGTGGGGGGGCCTTGGCACAGGGTGCCCAGAGAAGCTGTGGCTGYCCCTGGATCCCTGGCAGTGTCCAAGGCCAGGCTGGACATGGGACTTGGAKCAGCCTGGGACAGTGGAAGGTGTCCCTGCCCATGAAATGGGGATTGATGGTCTTCAAGATCCCATCCCAAACCATTCTGGGATTCTGTGTGTTCGTCTTTTAGTGCAATGTGTCAATCCACACCTCCTCCTTGTCCTCCTAAAGGCTCTCTGGAATCCAAGGTGTGATAAATAAAACATCGTAGTGGAGGAGCTCACACAGGCAGTGGCCAAACGAGACTCCTGAGCCTGGGAGACAGAGCAGGGAGAGGGAGGTGKCTGTGGCTGCTGTCTGTAAAGCCATCAATGACAGGGAAGCTGTGAACAAGAGGAGACAGTTCTGTTTTTCCAGGATAAGAATATGGGTCAGCAAACCAAAATAGCAGCAGCAGCTGAAAGCAAAGCGTGCTGGGTGACTTGTGGGAGATTTCAGCAAAGCTGTAAAACAGCTTCTGCCAGGAATTGGGGAACTGTGAGATTTTAGATTCTTGTTATTTCACCAGGAGGGTAATCAGATATTGGAGGAGAAGCCCCAAGATAYGGAATCTCCATCCTTGGAGATGCTCAGAAAAAGATGAATGTACCCTGAGCAATCTGGTGTATCTGGAGTGGGAGGTTGGGCTAAATGATCTCCTGACATCTCTTCCAACCCACACTGTCSTGTTATCCATGTGCTGGAGAGCTGCTGGACAGGCAGGTGGTTTCCACACTGCAGTTCAGGATGGGAAGAGATGTTATTTCAAGGAGTGGGTGGGATGGGTTTTTTCTCTTTCTGGTTAGGAATTGTATTTATAGTTATCCGTGATCAGGGTTTGGCTTGGGGAAGCAGCGGAGGGGGTGTGGGCGTGGTGGGCACCCCCTCTCTGCAGGGACTCACTGCGGCTGGACTGGTTTGACCCCGACCCACAGCCTTGGGGAAGCAGAGGGGCTGTTCCAGGGCCATCCAGGTGTGTCCCTCCTGGCTCTCAGGATCTCCATGGGTGGAGACTCTTTGGGCTCCTTCCAGCTCAGTGTCCCTGTGTCACTGGGGGATGTCCCTGTGGCTGGGCTGCAGAGTTCATGGGGTTCCAAGTGGGTTGGGTTGGAAGCAACCCTAAAGCCCATCCAGTGCCACCCCATTTCATGGTCAGGGACACCTTCCACTATCCCAGGSTGCTCCAAGCCATGTCCAGCCTGGCCTTGGACACTGCCAGGGATCCAGGGRCAGCCACAGCTGCTCTGGGCACCCTGTGCCAGGGCCTCCCCACCCTCCCAGGAATTCCTTCCCAATATCCCATCTATCCCTGCCCTCTGGCAGTGGGAAGCCATTGCCACTTCTTCCCCAAAAGGGCTGTCCAGCCCTGCACAGCTTCCCAGGGTCAAGTCCCCATCCCTGAGGGGATTTAACAGCCCTGTGCATGTGGCACCTGGGGACATGGTCAGGGGTGGCCTTGGCATTGCTGGGGGATGGTTGGACWCCATGATGTGAGAGGCCTTTCCCAGCCTCAGCAATCCCTGGATGGATTTGCAGGATGTGTTTTGAGATTCCTCAGGGCATTCCATAGCTGCATTAGAGCTGTGCAGGAGCCTTTGGGATGAGACTCAGTGTCCAAACAGGGAAGTTTTAAGGAAACAATGAACAGAATGTTCAATGTGGAGCCTTGGGGACACTTTTGGCCTTTCCCACAGGTGATGAAGGTGCCSTTCTCCCTGTTCTTTTTGGGCAAAAAAAGAGATTCTTAAAGCCGTTGCCTCGGCCACTTTGACTGTGTTGTGTCAGGTTTCATTTCTTCTGAAGGCACCTCAGCTGCTGGTAGGGACTGCCAGGAGAGCAGCAGCGTGTGAAGTGAGAGTTTAAGGATAAAACACGTTAGGAGTCTCCTCAGGCCCCAAAGTTGCCATTGCAMGTGGCTGCCAGTCCCCCAGAACGGGCCGTGTCCCTGTAGGAGCTGTTCCCACTCACTCCGTGGCCGGCCCCACGTGCTCCGTGTGCGTCACCACCTCAGACCTGGCTCCACAGGCACAGTTGCAAATTCCTCATTAGCGGGGTTTGATGGCTCACTCTGCTGGAACAGGACAAACCTCAGAGTTATATTTTCCATCCTTTTTCAGATCTGTAGGAACGCTGTTGTTCCCTTTCAGCACAAGGAGCGAAATCTTGCTTTTCTGGGTGTGCTTTTGGCACAGACCATCTCATTATTACTATTTATTCTGAAAAATTGCCGCTGCTGGTTGATTCTGAGTCTTGTTCACTTCGACTCCGGTTGTACCCAAACTCCACATGGTATTGATCACTCAGTCCTTCATCCAGCAATGGTAAATACCTGGTTTCTGGTGACAAACTTTTTTTAAAATTAGGCTTTTTTACTTATTGGCTCTAAGGGCTTTTGCCAGACATCGTTTTGGTGCTTTGGGCTYTGCGGGTGGCCTTGGCTGAATGTTCCCCAGCTCTGAGCTGGGTTGGCCAACCTGGCACCCGCGCTGAGCACTCCGGCACAGATGGATCCATGTGGGAGAGAGAGATCGGAGTGTGCCACCCACAGCTGGCGTGGGCATTGCTCCACTCAGCTCCATCCTCACAGGAGTCACACAATCCCTGAATGCTTGGGTTGGAAGGGACCTTAAAGCTCATCCAGTGCCACCAGTGTCCCATGGCAGGGACACCTTCCACTATCCCAGGCTCCAAGCACCAATGTCCAGCCTGGCCTTGACCACTGCCAGGGATCCAGGGGCAGCCACAKCTTCTCTGGGCRTCCTGTGCCAGGGCCTTGCCAATGACAGGAATAATTTCTTGCAGTGTCGCTCTTGGAAATGGTGAGTCAGAAATGCCCAGGGTGCTGTGAGCTGAGCTGTCCCCAGAAGTGTGATTTCCACCATAAAAACGCACTGAGAGCAGTTTAGTGAGGATGGATGCGCTGCACAACACGTTGCCATCGCAGTGAGCAGCAGTGGGGAGGAAATTCCTGCTGGCAGGGCTGTGTCTCAGAGTCCTTAGTGGGAGATGCCAGATGGGAATGTCCTTCCCTGTCTCCTTGAAGCCCCTTTCCCTYGGGAGCGGTTCCGCTCTGCTGCTGACTCAGCCGGGCTGGGTGAGCAGCACGAGGCGCYGCAGGAGCCGGCTCGGGGCAGCCCTGGCTCCAGCTCCAACAAAATGCCTTTGAAATATCTTTCAGGGGGTTGTTGCGGTGCTTGGGGGAGCAAGCCAACTGAAAAGTCTCTTAAATAATTCTTGCAGACTAATGAACAAATTTGATTAAGGTTTGGCAGCTTTTCCTAATATTCCTTGTAACTAGGAAATGGTCCCAGTTCTCCGCTCCGCGAACACCCTCGTAATTAAACCATGAATGAGAGCAAATGTCCTGATGAGCACAGGACAAATGAATATTAAGCCCCAACCTATCCTTCTGTAATCCCTGGGGGATGGTACAGGGTTGTGTATCCTGGAATGTCAGAGGCTGTGAGAGATGGAGCCTGAATTATGGCCCCTCAAGTAGAGAAGTTCTCCATCCAGTTCCCTAGGATTATTTTTTTTTATTATTAATGTTGTTTTTGTTGTTGTTATTATTTATGTTTATAAAATCATGGAATTGTTTAGGTTGGAGGGACTTTAAAGCCCATCCAGTGCCCCCCCTGCCATAGGCAGGGACACCTTCCACTGTCTCAGTGTCCATCCTGGCCTTGGACACTGCCAGGGATCCAGGGGCAGTCACAGCTGCTCTGGGCACCCTATGTCAGGGCATCCCCACCCTCACAGGGAACAATTCCTTCCCAGTATCCCATCTCTCCCTGCCGTCTGGCAGTGGGAAGCCATTCCCTGTGTCCTGTCCTGTTTTTGATTGACCTTTTATTAAGCAACATGAAATAACATGAAATTCATGTTGTCATTGGTTCAGAACCATGGACGCTGCTGGAGTTCAAATCCTGAAGCTTTGGAAGCTGTGGGTTTTGAGGAGCAGTGGGCTCCCTGATCCAGGGGATTCACGGTGTGCGTGCTGCAGCCCCTCATCAGGCAGAGGTTTCATGTTGGTGCTGAATTAGCTGAAATAATTAACGACAGCAGCTTCCAACAGATGGGAGTCACCTTGAGGTGGGGGATATTTGAGAGYGGTAGGATTGCAAATGAAGCCATTCCCAGAAGCAGAGAGAAGGGAGTGGGCTGGAGGCTGTTGTTATTCAGGAGGGGAACTGCTGACAGCAACGGCTCCTGCTGGCATTGCTGTGGGTAGAGCTGGCAGGTGACACGAGGGGACCATGAGGKTTTATTGAAATGCAGGGGAGGACTCAGGTGGAGAGGAGCCAGTGCAGATCAGCTGCAATAAAAATGGCTTTTCCAGGTGAGCAGGAACAATTCCTCAGAATTTTGCATTAAAGCAGGTGTCCATCCTCTACATTTTGCTGTTCATTTTTCCTCCCAACCCTTTTATGTGCCCAAGATGCTCAACCAGAGCTGTGAAACTGGAAAGGCGAATGGGTAGGAACGCTAAACCAATGCAGGGAAAAAACACYGATCCTGAACTTACCCTGGAGTCACAACATAAACAACAACCCCATACTCTGGGGCAGGAAGACACAGGTTGGTTTTGTTTTCCTGGTTTGTACCAGGACTGAACCACCCTCTGAGATGCTCCCCTCAAGTCTGACAGGCAGGAAAATGGAGAATATAAACAGTGATTTCCAAAAGATGCACAGAACAGGCTGTTTGCTGCTGGAACTGTTACCCTGGGTTTGTCACAATCTGTTGTGTTTTATAAAAAGCAGTGTCCAGCTCGGATAACAATGGGTTTGAATCCCCAGAYGCCAGGGGAGCTGCAGGAATTTGTGCTGGGCTGAAATTCCTGCCTGAAATTGCAATGCTGCAGGAATTGGAGTGGAGGGGAGCCCATGGCGGGGCGGCTGTGCAGCAGCCCCGTGGGGAAGGAGGGGTTGAAGGCATTTATGGGGAAGCTGCTGCTTGTGTGTCCCATAGTGCCCACTGGCACCAAGGGCTGCTCTGGGATTTCAGGCATTTGGGGAGAAAATGGGGGAAAACTGCAATTCAGTGAACATTTTATTCTGTTGTTGGGTTGGAGGGTGGTGCTGGTCCTGCTGTGGCTGGACACTGCTTTGGGTCCTGGGTTTTCAGAGGAGGTGGTGCTGCTCTCCTGCCCCTGGGAGAGGAGCTGGTGTGTGTACCCTGTCCCCACCCAGTGTCACAGCTCGGGGAGCAGTGATCAAAATGAACAAGCATAGGGACAAGTGGCACTTCTTGGAACTGAATCTGAGCTTTGTGCTGTGACACAGCRTGGGCAGGGAGGGCTGGTGTGATCCACGTGTGCCAGAGGGATCTCCATGTTCCTGCTCTYGGGGAATCCCAGAATGGYTTSGGTTGGAAGGGACTTTAAGGATCATCCCATTCCACCCCTGCCATGGGCAGGGAGACCTCCCACTGTCCCAGGGTGCTCCAAGCCCCAATGTCCAGCCTGCCTTTGGACACTGCCAGGGATCCAGGGGTAGCCACAACTTCTCTGGGCACCCTGTGCCAGGGCCTCCCCACCCTCCCAGCTGGGAATTCCTTCCCAATATCCCATCCATCCCTGCCCTCTGGCAGTGGGAAGCCATTCCCTGTGTCCTGTCCCTCCATCCCTTGTCCCCAGTCCCTCTCCAGCTCTCCTGGAGCCCCTTCAGGCCCTGCAAGGGGCTCTGAGCTCTCCCTGGATTCTTCCCTTCTCCAGGTGAGCACCCCCAGCTCTCCMAGCCTGGCTCCAGAGCAGAGGGGCTCCAGCCCTGGGAGCAGYTCYGTGTTCTCCTYTCCAGGTCCCTGTGCTGTTGCASTCCCAGGCTGGATTCCAGGCTGGAGTAATTTTTCCTCTGTGACCTTCCCTGTTGCTCCCTTGGGCTCCTGGGAATCCTCCCTGCTCACGGAGGGCTCAGCTGTGAACGTGGGCAGAGGAAAGGATGAGCAGGACCAGCTGTAAAAATAGGGATAGCTGGGAACAGGACCACACTTCAGGATAGGTGTAAACCCTGGAAGAGGTCAGAACTTCACCATTAACATTCCAACAATTTATTTTAACAACTCAAAAGATGGAAAGATTTGCTATTTAAATTAAACCACAGGTTTCCTTCATCTGCTGTGTGGCTTTTGCCACTGGGATAATATGAGATGTTGGAATCTAATGGCATCTGGATGCACCTCACCTGTTACAGGGAAATTCTTTCTTCCTGCAGGTGTTCTGGGGTTTAGGACATTTTCCACTAACACCAACCTGCACTGAGTTCTGTCTTCTGCTACTGCTGTGTTGAATAACAGTAAACTAAACAAATAGACCTTTAAAAAAAAACCTTAAACTTACAAATCTCCCTTCCTTCTCCAGGTAAACCAGAGGAGCCCAAAGCAGCCGAGACCGTGACTGGGAACGACATCACAGCTCCTCCCAACAAGGAGCTCCCTCCCAGCCCTGAGAAGAAGACCAAGGTAGGAGCTGTTCCACATTGGGCATCTCCGCTTCCCTGGATTTTATTTGCCAGCTTTTCTGCTTCCTCAGCTCTGCCAGCCCAAATTCTGTTTTCTGAGCTGCCACTTGAGAGCCCTTTCCCTGGAGCAAACCCATCCAGCTCCGGAGCTGCCGACGGCTCAGCCTGGGCCTGGGGGGACTGGAAGTGCCTTTCACAGAAGTGTGGAAACTTTATTTCAGTGAATTCACCTGCTTGGTGTTGGTGGTTGTAGCAGTAGTACACGTAYAGTAAACATGTAGTAAACATGTAATGAGCGTGTAGAACCAGCTGTGCTCACAGACACTCTGCGAGGGGCTCACAACAATTTCTGTGTCCTGCAGAATCCYGCTCAGGGCCCGGCTCATGAATCCCGCTCAGGGCCTGGCTCCTCCGGCTTTGGTGAGCTCTGCTGCTTCCAGCAGGCAGCAAATTCCTCCCAGAGTGTCCCCAGGAGGGCTGGGGGCCTGGGGCACTCTCCCTTCGAGGCCCTGCCCATTTGAGCTGATCCGATGAGGATTTGGAGCTCGCAATCCCCGTGTGCCCGTAATTGGAAAGCCACAGCCCGCAGATTGCACATAGCTCTGGATGCTGGGAGCACCCAGTTACTAATCCCAGCTTTACCAGCCATTCCTTCTGTTGCTTTCCATGCTGCTGGAATAAATCCCGTTGGTTTGGAATTGAATGGCAGCATCTCCCGGCTCTGGAGGCTGCTGCATTTGTGTCTTTGTTGCACTCAGAAAACAGAAAGCTGATTATTTTATTATTATTATTATTATTATTATTATTATTATTATTATTATTATTATATTTGTTTCCTTTAAAATATCACTTTTCTGTTGTTGCAGCTCAATGTTTTGGTTTACAATGCGCTATTTTTTGTTGTATTTCTTTGGTTTTATCCTGGATTTTGCTTTTTGGCCCAACCCTAAAGCCTGCTGCATCCACCTCCACTCCAAAGCCGGCAGCAGCGAAAGCCAAGCCCTCGGCCACCACCAGCCCCAAGCGGCCGAGCTCGGCCACCCCGGGCACAAACAAAAAGCCCACGAGCCCGAGCGCAGGTCCTACTCCAGGCAGCACTTCCAAACGCCCTGGCACCAGCAGCACCCGTCCCTCCACCTTAACTCCAAAAGAGACTAAACCAAAGGTAAGAACCGCCTGCCTCTGGGCAGCTCCTGGAGCTCACTGACCAGGGAAACTCCCAGCTCCCACCTGCCAGGCTGGACATTCCTGTGCTAGGATAAACTCAGCAATGGRAGCTAGAGGGTTCGTGGGAGCAGCTTCCATTAACCCAAGGATGGCATCGAGTCCCTGGCACTGAATTGTGTCACCACAGAGGAAAATTAACCCTCAGTGTGTTGCTGTGGTTGTCCTGACGAGCTTCCATGAATCAGGGAATCCCAGACTGAAGAGGATTGGGAGGGACCCTAAAGACCACTTGATTCCAACCCTCTGCCATGGGCAGGGACACCTTCCACTATCCCAGGCTGCTCCAACCCCATCCAGCCTGGCCTTGGACACTTCCAGGGATTCAGGGGCAGCCACAGCTTCTCTGGGCACCCTGTGCCAGCTGCTCCCCACCCTCACAGTCAGRAATTCCATCTGTATACAACTCTTAAATGCAKACAAGAACATGGGAGAACTGATTGGAGACGTTTGATATTCATACTGAAGAAAACCAAATCCATGTGAATGCTCTGCATTTCCCACCAATGCTCATTTTATGAAGTCTGCTCACTGTAAAACTGCACAGAAAGAACTGGTAACACTTCTGGGCTTAGGAAATGTGGGAGATGCCTAAATCTCCATTAAGAGAAGGTTCATGGACAGGGTTGGATCTTCAGAGAAGCAGGGAATCCCCATGTGTTAGGAACGGGAATGTTCCCTTTGTTAATTTGTGATCCTACCAAGTAGAGGAATTCAAGTTTAAAAGGGAATGTTAAAATTTATCTCAGAAGCTTTCACTGATGGCTAAACACAACCATTCCTGCTGTATTAAGCTCAAATTACTGCATTTGAGTGTCTTTTAGAGATAACTAAAACTAAGAGAAGGCAAATGAAAGCCCAGGTGTAAATCTGCACTTTTCTGTGAGCTGGTGACTTGGGTTGGTTCAAGTTTTTGCATCATTCTGAATCCCTTTTTGATAAAATCAGCTTTGTTCCCATGCCTTAGCTCAGTATTTTCATACTGCAGAGGCAGTTGACAAACAAGTGCCTTACCAGGAACAGCAGGAAAGTTTTCCAAGTGAGGGATGAGCYGTGTACACTCACTCCTCATGTCCCCGATGTTTAAAGCAATTCCAGCTCAGGAAGCATTGCTGCTCCTGGAGGATGGGAATGTCTCCCAGGAGCATTGCTGGTGGACTGATGGTTCCTCTTTGTCCAGGAATCAGAACCTCTTTCCCAGCTGGAGAGGCTCCCACAGATCCAAGCTGAGCCAGCCCCAGGTGAACCTGCTCCTCCGCAGGCTCCGTGCTCTGTGTCCTGCCCTCCATGCCATCACTCACTTCTGCACATCTTAATTATATTTTAATTGCATTATAACCTTCCAACAGTACCAGGCTTAATGAAGTGTTTGAGGATTYCAGCAATTTCTGTTCATTTCAGCCTTTTTTGGCACTGTCCATTCGCGTTGAACGCTGTGCTTTGGCGCTGACATTCCAGCTGTCCTGACACCGCCTGCTCCGTTTCAGGTCGCGGATGCGAAGCCCACGGAGAAGAGAACCTCCCTCTCCAAGCCTCCATCCTCCACCACTCCTAAAACTTCTTCCAAGAGCTCGTCTGCTGCTCCCCGGACCACGGTGCCGTCGCCAGTGACGGCAGCGGCCGCTGCCAAAACCACAGCGGCGTCTCCTCCCAAGAGGCCGACGAGTGAGTGCTGCCCCACTTCCCTTGGCAATCTGCCCTTCCACCAGCAGCAGCTTCTTCCTTGAGCAGCACCAGCTCCTCTGCACAGCTCTGGGGGACAGGAGGGGACAGCAGGGGGGTGGGCTCTGCTCCTGGAAAACAGGGACAGGACAAGGGGAAACAGCCTCAGGCTGTGCCAGAGGAGGCTCAGGGTGGGTATTGGGAATGWTCYRCCTGGAAAGGGCTGTCCAGCCCTGGCACAGCTGCCCAGGGCAGGGGCGGAGTCCCCATCCCTGGAATTGTTTGAAAGCCACTCCATCACTGTCTGGATTCTGACAGCAGCTCCACATTTTTCTCTTCAGGGCTTCCTCTTCCAGATTCCCTTCAAGGCCAGTCTGGATCAGTTCTCTGTTATCCAGGGTTAATTCAGTTACTGAACACAATTGACCTAAGAGTAGGGATTCTATTCCCTCTGTATTTTGCCACAGGAACAAAATAAACACTGAATGAAAGCTTGGGAAAGCAAATCTTGGGAAGAGGACTTGAAACACCTGAACTGGTGTGTGAAATCCAGGAAGGGTTGAGCAGAAGCAGAGGTTTTTCAGTAGTGCAGGAAGACTTTGGAGCTGAAATCACATCAGTTTCATCCAAAAACTGTGTCCCACTCCTGCTGCTGCTGAAGAGGGAACTTCCCATGAGTTCCACACACACCTGGGCAGCRTGTTAGATAAACAAACAGTGTTCTCACTCATTTTAATGGAGCTCGAGGGATTTGACATCAGATAAAACAGCAGTCCAGTGTTCTCAAGTCTTTTCAAATGATGGGACCTCGGTGGCCAAATTTGCCAATAAATGTGTWAGATTACATGGGTTGGGTTGAATCCCAAAGCATGGGTTCAGGACCCAGCTTTCCCAAAGGAATTGTGATGTTTTAGCTATGCTGGGATGTATTAGGTTTGATGGGCATCCCAGACTGTGTGCTCTGGGGGAAAATCTAATTAATCAAGTGCAGAGAAGGTGTTGCACATTCCAAGAGCCATGTATCCAGTCTGATCCCGTGGCCATGCTGGTGAAATTCATTTTGTGTGGTCTTGGAGGCAAACTGGAGCCCAGGAATGCAGGATCTGTTCTAATGAGTTGGGTTCATTCCTCCTTCCCAAGCCGAGCCRCAAACAAAGGAGCGCTTGCTGGTGCCATTTGAAAAGAGATGGAGGCAGCGATGCAGAGCCATAGGAAGGTCGTTCCAAGAGGCAGGATGTGCAGGGGAGGAGGCTGTGGCCCTGGGAATGTGGGGGAGCCTGCCAAGGCACAGCGAGGGCCGTGGGGTGAGGGAGAGATAAGGTCAGCTGGAGGGACTCCATGGGGAGGCAGAGCTGGCCTGTCCAGGTCTGGAAACGCAAAGGGCAGGAAGGAATGGAGTGAGAAGGGGGTCCTGTTCTCCTGTGCTGGGTGAGGAGGAAGCTGGGCTGGGACAGAGGGTGGGAGGTGCCCTGGGGCCTCGAGAGAACCACTGCGAGCCCAGTGCTCATGGTTGGTTTGGGTGAGATGGGGGCGGGGACACCTGGAGCACTTGGGGTCACAGCRCAGGGGACACCTGGAGCTTTTGGGGTCACAGAACTGGGGATGCCTGGAGCTCTTGGGTCACAGCTCTGATCAGCTTCTTTAGGGGAGGGGGCAGCCGGGGGGATCAGGCTCTGCTCCCAGGGAACAGGGACAGGAGGAGAGGGCTCAATCTGTGCCAGGGGAGGGTCAGGTTGGATACTGGGAGAATTCCTTCATGGAAAGGGTGGTCAGGCATTGGAAGGGGCTGCCCAGGGCAGGGGTGGGATCCCCGTCCCTGGAGGGATTTAAAAGCCCTGTGGATGTGGCACTTGGGGATGTGGGGCAGTGCTGGGGATCAATTATACTGGATGATCTTGCAGGACTTTTCTGGCTATAGTTGGAATTTATTCCATGGATTTAGTGTCTCACAACACAGTGTTGAGCCAGAGAGTAAGTTTGGGGTGAAGATGGTGTTTGTGGCTGAAAATGCTCTCTCAGGACAGCTGCTGGTGCTTCTCTCRTGTCAGAAATCAGGCACTTGGTGCCTTGAGCTGCCATCAAGTTTAAGTCATTGTCTCACATAAAATGTGTRTAAAGGCCAGGTTTGACATTATGTAGTTCGACTTTTTCAGGTATTAAATGTCAGTCCTTTCTCTAAAGCAGAGCCATGGATTATGTGAGGATTGATATTCTGATTTTTAGGGTTTTTTCTTTAGTTTTTGTTTCCCCCCCGTGGAAATGACTTCTGTGTTTGCACAAGAGCACGCTCAGCCCTTCAGATCAGGCACAGATCAAAGTCTGTCACCACAGACCATTGTCCCAGGAGCTTTAGCTGTGTTTGCACCATCTCATGTTAATACAGACAGAAATTCCAGCATTTGGTTCCCCACTGACACGAGCAGAAATAACATCTCTGTATATTAAAGTAACATAATATTCCTTTGCCTTTTATGTAAACCTAAGTCTGTTCTGTCCATACAGTTTCCCCAATTAAAGTTGTGGTCTCGAGGAATGAAATTAGGTTGGTTTGACAGCCCCTTTTTGAAGTRTTTGCTATTAATTATGTATCTATCCTTTAGGCCTTATTAAATTATCCAAATGGGTTTCACCTCATTAGCTGGAATCTTATCTGGGGTGTTTAATTGAATGCTTTTAGCAAAGTCAGGGTGGAATGATCCAGACTAACTTGGCCTGTAGTTATCTGCCTCTTCCCCTTGGTCTTTTTGGTATTGATATTCCATAAAGGACTCTGCCAGCTGCTGGAGTTTATCTAAAAAGTTAAGACTTAATGGAAATTAAATATTAAAAAATGAGGGTTTTCATAATTTTTAACTTAGGTCTTTTCCATTTAATAATTATTTTCCACATTGCCTTCATTTGGCTGCTGAAATTAAGCAGACTTTACCCAAACTTGCTCATCAGTGATAGTAAAAACCTTACAATTTCATGATCAAAGAGCTCCTTAAAATAAAGTTCTGTTTCTCTTTTTCAGTCCATAGTTTTTTCCTTGATCAATTTGGTGTTTGGTTTTCTCCTGCCTGGAGAAGTGTGGCTGCATCCCCGGTTTAGAGTGTCCTCTGTGCTGTGTAATCAGGTCATGATCGTTGGGCTTTGCCCAAAGGCAGCTCAGTTTAGGGATTGATTTTTGGGTTTATACAATTAAAATAGGGGCCAAAATATGTGCAATAACTCCTGTGCAAGAAAATTGGCACAGGGTAGGACTGGTCTGGCAATGGGAGCAAGGTTGGAGAAGGACAAATGCAGGGTTGCTTTTGTTACTTTTTGAAGAAAGGAGATGTTTTGGGGTGGKTTTTTTGTTTGTTTGGGGTTTTTTTAAGAAATGAAGGTGGGGCAGGATTAAAATAGTCCCAGTGAATGCTGTCAGATTCAGGAGGTTAATTTGAGAAGAAACAAAATGCAGCCCATCCCCAGGTGTGCGGTATCGCTGAACGAGGATCCTTGGACACGAGCTGGTGCTTTGGCTGCAGAGTACCAGGGGTTTTGCTGCCAGCAGGAGTAGTCCAGCCAGGTGCTCCCACAGAGCAGTTTATCCTCGGGCTGATTCCAGAGCTGGAATGCTGCAGGGATCCTCCCTGATGTTCTGACCTCTGCGTTTCTGTTGGCAGCCATCAAGACAGACGCGAAGCCAGCAGACGCCAAGAAAACCTCTGCAAAGTCTCCCTCAGGTACTGCTCACCTTCCCTCTCTCCATGGACTCGTGGGATCCCTGGGTTTGGGAAGACCTTGCAAGACCATAGAGCCCACCCAGCCACCAGCACTGCCAAGGCCACCCCTGACCATGYCCCTAAATGCCACATCCTTAGGGTTTTTAAATCCCTCCAGGGATGGGGACTCACCCCTGACCTGGGCAGCTGTGCCAGGGCTGGACAGCCCTTTCCAGGAAGTATCCAAGCTGACTATCCCAGTATCCAAGCTGACCCTGCCCTTGCACAGCTTGAGGCTGTTTCCTCAACCTGAATCAAACCCCCTTTGTCTGGGGCCRGGGTCACTGAGAGGTCCCTGTACATATCTGGGACTGGAGGTGTCCAAAGCCTGGTTGGATGGGGCTTGGAGCCCCCTGGGATAGTGGGAGGTGCCCCTGCCATGGCAGAGGGGAGTAAGGTCCCAACTCCTGCTGACATTGTGTGACTGAGGCACTGTGTGTGACAGCTTCTGAGCCCTGTTTTCCCCTTGCCCTCCCCCATTCCCTCTGATCCTGCAGCAGATTCCAGCCGCCCCAAGAGTGCTACCGGCAATGCCACCAAGAGCAGCGCCACCACTCCTTCCACCGCTGCCTCCAGCACTCCCAGCGTGCCCGGGGCAGCCCCCAGCCGGCCCAAGCCCAAATCCGCCGCTCCCAAATCTGCCACGGCCTCCACGGTGTCGGCGGAYGCCAAGAAAACCACGGCCAAGGTGGGCAGCAAAGGCAGCACCAGCACCCGAGCACCGCGCCCGGCCAGCAGCGCCTCCGCCCCCGACCTGAAGAACGTGCGCTCCAAGATCGGCTCCACCGACAACATCAAGCACCAGCCGGGCGGGGGAAAGGTGAGCTCCCGGCCGGCCAGGGCAGCGCTCCGGGGCTGTGGGGCTGCGGGCGGGGCTGGGCTGGGCGCTGCGTCCTGCTGCTCTCCCGGGGCACAGCTCCCGCTGGGTTCCTGCTGGGTGCACGGGCTTAGCCGGGCTGCGGGTGCAGGCGGGATCCAGCCCAGAGCCAGCCCCTGCTCCCTGGGACACTGCAGCGGTTCAGAGCTCTGCTCCTGCTCTCCTGCCGYATGTCCCAGCACCGAAACTCGGTGTGGAAGGCTCCGAATCTTCTCTGTACTCCAAACCTTTGCCTTTGAGTAGAGGAAATGAGTCTGCTGAATGGTGCAGAAGGTGGAATAGTGCACTAGGATGAGGGAAATCTGGATTTGGGAGCAAGTTCCACAGCATCTTTCCCATGTCCAATTTGTCAGGCCCAAAGCTGACATGAAATGAGTCTTTTTGGGTTGTCTGTGGTGGCCACAAGGAGAGGGCAGTGCTGAAAAACCGTTAAAAGATAAAACCCGGGGCTCTCAATGCCTCTTACTGCTCTTAAATGGCATTTCCACCATCAGTGTGTGCCAGGGAAATGATAAAGGTTTGGGGATACACCTGCAGCCCCTGCTGAGCTGTAACCAACGTGGCTGTGCAGCACCCAGACCCTCGAGGAGCTGTTGTATAATCCCAKCTGTGGCCACGTGTGTCAGCAGCAGCCACAGGGCTGCAGTTCCCCCCTGGTGGGACAGATCTTTCCACTCCTCTTTGCTGCAGTTCTGTGGTGCTGAATAACCCAGCCCGGAACTTTAATCTACTGCCAAGGGAGCACGTTCCATGCTGGGAGCCTTAATCTGCTCTCAGGCACATTACAGTCAAGGGCACTCCTGGCTGGGTGTTGTGTGTCCCAGACAGCATCGATACAGCATGGATTTATCCTCAGAGTCAGCAGTCTCCTGGCAGTGCAGCAGCGCAGCACAGTCCTCATTGTGTCAGCTTAAGGGACTTCAGTTTACATTTAATTGCACCGACCTTAATTTTCTAAATATTTCCATAGAATTATTAAATCCTAACAATTGCATTGCTAAGCAAATTGTCCTTTTTGTAGTCTTAYTTACACTGAGATGCTTTTAGAGTCTCAGAACGTTGTAGTGCTGGGTTTTTTTTGTTCACTRGACTGTAGGTTAGTGAAATACAAGATTTATGCTGAGCTCCCCTAAAAATGCAGGTTCTGCTGCACTTCCCTGCATCTAAATTAGCATAACAATAGATATTCTCAGGTATTTGCTGAATTTTAATGAAACTGTAAATTTTCCTTCAATTTTCTGCTCASCTGGACTCCCTGGGTCCACCTGCCTTTTGTAGGATTAAAGCTGCATGAGCAGTTGAGCTCGAAGGCTGAKCACAGTGTGAGTGGGTGGGAGCCCGAGCTGGGAGCACGGGGCGTGTGTCCAGCAGAGCTCTCTGAGCTCCTCGTCAGCCCTGGTGGCTTTGCCTCCCCGATCTGTACCACGTGCTCCATGTGAAGGAGCTGTCYTGTGCTGCTGGTGGGTTCCTCAGAGATTTGGTTGGATTTTTTTGGCAGGATCGATGTCCTGGGGTCACGTGGATCCCAAGGAAGGGCACCAGGAGCGTTTTSAGAACGGGATCCTTGCTCTGTGGTGCTGGGTGCCGCTCCCCCYGGGGCCAAGGGGTGCCTCAGTGTCACCCCATGTTCCTGGGCAGGGATTATCCTTGGCCGGGGCATTAGAGCATGCAAGGAGTTCTCTTGGGTCATCCGCCCCACCAGGTTTATCCATGTGCCCATGCTCCTGCCCACGCTTGTGCTCGTGCTGGTTGAAATCATCCCTTTGTCTCCATCCAGGGGAAAGTAGAGAAAAGGCCAGACTCAGCCGCCGCCGCGCCCAGGGCCGAACCCGGTGCGGGCACTAAAGTGGCTCCTAAAGCAGCCGCAGCAAAAGAGGGGGTCCCCAAACAGCCCAATGGGAAAGTGAGTTCCTTTCACACTTTTGTCTGGGGGARTTGAAGGAAAATGTTTCCGTTTTGAGTCACTGTCCCTCCTCTCCAGCTGTCCTGCTCTCTCCTGTCAGTGGCACTGTTCCTCGCACAGACACTCCCCGTTCTCTCTTGTGCACCCTGAGATGTTCCCAGGGAAGGTCCTCCAGGGAGGGACCTTTTCCACACCCGCTGGAAATGTTTCCAGCGCAGAGTCCTCCTGTTTCACTTCCAGGTTAATGCAGGCTTAACTTCGAGTCAGAGGTTTCCCTTTAACCCAGTTCTTCGCACACAGAACCAGTTTGCACTRAGACAGAGAGGTTGAGTTCCGAGCTGCTCCTTTTAAGACTGCAGAATATGAAGGAGTTTGCATCTTTCCTGAATATTCCCAGCCCAGTAGTACCAAAACTCTCTAACTCCATGCCTTAGGCCATCAGCATTGGATAGGTTACAAGTGGATGGGGTGAGTTGGGARTGTCACAGGTCAATTCCAGTATTATCAGGCAGGAATGGTCAGGAATGAACAGGATTTGTACCTCTAGGGAGTCAGAGAACCACCCCACACTCCGTGGCACAGGTGTGTTCCCAGAGCTGCTGTTCCCTGAATCCAGGAATCCTTTCTGACCTGGTTGAGGAGCTCTGGGAATGTGCCCAAGTGGGAATGTTGGGTGGTTCCTGTTGTGCTCTAAGTTTATCCCATTCTGTAGGAAGCAGGTTCCAGCTTGGGCTCGTTTGTGCCCTGGTAAATAACTCCAGATTAAACCCGTGTTGTAACCAACCTTTGTCAGCACTGGTGTCTAACCCAGTTACTTCTGGGAGAAAAACTCACCTAAACTGCTCCCCTTTTTAAAAAAAATCATGGGATTGCTGAGGCTGGAGAAGCCCTCTGAGACCGTGAAGTCCAACCATCCCCCAGCACTGCCAAACCATTGCCACCTTTGTTCTCATGCCCTTGAATCCAAGTCAGTGGACAGGAGAAACAAGTTCATTAACACAAGACTCACCTGAGATCATTGAACCGAAGGTCTGACCACCTTCAGCAGAAAACTCTTTCTCAGACCCAGCTTTACTGCCCAGGGTTTGGAGCTGCGTTATCCAGGGCTGGAGCCAGTCCAGGTGTGGGCATGGGGCAGCTCACAGCATGCTGGGAGCGGTGGCTGCAAGGGCTGGCTCTCCCTGCTCCAAGGAATTCCTGGAAACCTCCCTTGAGGCTTCCTGGGCCATGGACAGTCCCATCCCATCCCATCCCATCCCTCTTGGCTGGCTCTCCCTGCTCTAGGGAAGTTTCCCAGGGCCATGGACAGTCCCATCCCAGCCCCGGGGCTCCGCAGGGTCCGTGGGGAGCATTTTCCATGCGTGGCACTAACACTGTCTGTGCAGCCTCTGTCCTTCACTTTCTGTCCCTCCCCTCATCGCTGGYGTTCCCTGGCACCGGCTCGGGTCCCACACGGTCCCTGTCCCTCCATGACCCCCCAGCCTCCTGCCGTATGACAGCTCTAACCAGTCCTCTTCCCTTGTGTTGTTTTCCATTCTGTGACGTTCCAGGTCCAGATAGTCTCCAAAAAAGCGAACTACAGCCATGTTCAGTCCAAGTGTGGTTCCAAGGACAATATTAAGCATGTCCCTGGAGGTGGGAATGTAAGTATGGGTGTGGGGGAGCTGTCTGTCTATCACTGCCTCCCTCTCTGTGCTGGGGTGGGTGTGCCAGCTTAAGGGAGGCTCTGCTGGAGGCAGACGCTTTGGTGGAGCTCAGGGATCCTGGAGACAGCTCAGGCTGGGCAATTGCTGCATTTTCACTGGGWCTGCCAGGCTGAATGTATGTGTTTGATTCCACAGTTTCACTGCACATGGGCTGCTCCTGCTCTCTGGGCTGGTCCTGGCAGACCCGGGGTTGGGACGTGGCTGAGCCTGGGACTGAACTCACCCCTGGCACCCCCTCACTCCCTGACCTCCTGTGGAACTTGGATTTCCCAGAGCAGATGCACTATGGCCTGGAAGTGCCTGTTACCCTTCCCTGGCTCACAGGGCCAGCTAGAGCCARACTCATTTCACTCCTTGTTTCACAAAAAGGACTTTAGAGCAGGCAAAGACTGTGGACTTAATCTTTGAGCTGCGATTAATTTCTAAATTTAAAGGCTGCTGGTATCTCTGGCAGCAGGGCTGAGCTTATTAAAATAGAAAGTTAATCTGGTGGTGTCTGCAGCTTGGTTTGGGGTGTTAGGTCCTCAGAGCGCCTGCCAGGCAAACCAGGTTAACTGTCCAGATCCTACAGCTTGGGAGGGCATGAGCACAGCCTGGGGGCTCGTTTCCATGGGGCAGATCTGTGCTGCCCTGAACAGCCTGGGCTGGGCTGTTGGCACAGTTTCAGGAATACAAAATTTGGGTGATTTCAAAGACACAGAAGTACTTAAGCCCAATGAAGTTTTTTCCATGGATGTTTAARTGTCCTGGGTTCCCGAGGAGTGATGCCCTGCTGCCACATCTGCTGCAGTGCCCAGGGTGTCTGGCTGGAGTCTGGTCCAGGGACACAAACCCTGCTCAGGACATGGCTATGGAGCCAGCTGAGAGCCACTATTCCTGGGAAATCCATATCCAACTGGCTGAACCTTTACAAGACTGATTTTTCCACAAATCTTTGCAAGAGGCAACCAAATGTGAGTTCCTAACAACCGGTTCCCTCCAGGCTGGTTGCCAAGGTGGCCAGAGACAAATGTGACACACACGTGTGTCACTGAGCCCAGGCTCCCTTCCCACAGTCACTAGACAAACATCCCTGCTGCCCTCCTGGCTGAGGATTTCGGATTTGTGGTTCTTCCTTGCTATTTCCATTTACGCTGTGTTTATGGGGGTGTTTCCCATGAAAATTCTCCTGCAGGTGCCTTGGAAGGGCTGGTGTTGAGCCCTGGTGTCCGTGGGGAGCCCTCAGTTTGCTTTGGAGCCCTGTTCCTGTTCCTGCCGGTTGTTCCACCTGGTTCTGTCCCCCTGCTTGGGACAGGCTGCTCCAGAGTCAGTGGCAGAAGTGTCCGTGGCCACACTGGTGACAGTTTCTGGTGGCATTTCCCTGTCYGTGCACCCCAAGAAGCTGCATTTTATAAACCACTTCGATTTTGCTACCTTTACCTTGTTCAGTCTTTCAGGGGCCTCCCAGGTGCCTTTCATGTTCTTTCTGGCTCCCAGAAATGGGATTGAAATGTGGGGGATCATTTCTTGCTTTATTAACTGCATCAGTGAAGTGTCCTGCTTGTGAATCACCATCCTGTCTTTCCCTCTGCGCTGCCAGACATTCCCAGCCCTCAGGACAGCTGTGTCCCTGCTTTCTTCTTCTCGTCTCCTCTCCCACACTCTGACCACTGCGGTTTTGCTCTTTGCTTGGCTATTTAAGCAGCTCTTTATTCTGCATTTTCAGAGCCAAAAGCTCATTTCCAGGTTCCAAATGCCCCCAGAGCAGCTCCAGGCAAGCATTCCCAGCCCTCCACCACAGGCACTGGGGGTGTGAGTGCCCCTGTCTTCCCAGAAAAGAATTTTCTTCTATTCATTTTTGTCTCTACTCACTCCCTTCGGGGCACTGTGATTTTAGTGACCTCTTCCAAGATGTTTTTGTGCTCAAGTAGTTGCGGTGATCACTGTTGATAGAATTCCCACCCCCTGGTGGGTCTGTCTGAAAGGTCTGTTCTGGTCTGTGCCTTCAGTTAAAGCTTTTAGGAATCCTGTGGACAGGAATGTTGTGGTTTAGGAATGATTTTGATTTAGCCTTAGGGTTGCTCTGGTAGAAGGGATGGACATGGAATGGTCTGGGTTGGAAAGGACCTTAAAGATCATTGCCACAGGCAAGGACACCTCCCACTGTCCCAGGGTGCTCCAARCCCTGTCCAGCCTGTCTTTGGACACTTTGGGGGATACGGGGTATTGTCCTGCCATCCCACCCAAGTGGCTCCTGGCTGGGTCTCTGTTCAGGTGCCCATTTTGCCCTCTGTAYAAGGAAATAATCTCTTCTCCATGCCAAGATTCCCCAGAAGCCATGCCCAAAAGCTGAAGTTGTTGCTCCTGGTCATGTTACACTCACCAGAAATACCTTGACACATAGTTCAGTTTCCTGGGGAAGAGGTTTTGATAGTTTTTTTTTAGTATTTCCCACTCTCACAACCCCTGAGGTTGGGAACGATCTCAAAGACTGCCAAGTCCAGCCTTTTACGAAGCTTTCTGTTTAAAGAAAGCAGTAAAGATTTTACAAAGCCAGGCAATGTCTGTGTTGATGAAGATCTAAAGGGGATTTGGAATGTCTGTGTGTTTCTCTGTCCTTTGGCTTGGCCTGCTTGGGTTGATGGGAAAGTGGTCAGAGCCAGAAAAGCTAAAATGTGTTGAGGCTCACCCTCCCTCCCYGAGCCTCTGTCAAACTTGGAACATTGATTTCTGGCACCAGAGTCTGTGTTTGGCTCTCTGGGGGCAATCCCAAGGTGCAAACCCAGCTGCTGTTAGAAATCCTRCAAGCACACCGTTCCATGTAGGGGGGATAGCTTGGGTCTCAAGTGAGGGACTGGGAACAAACACCAGGATTTCCAAATGCATTCTGTGAGATCAATGTAATCTCATGCCAGCTCTGAGCGAGCAAGGACTGGTGATTAAAGCTGTGGTMACTTCACTTGCAAGCCCTGAGAAAATCACATCAGACTGGGGGATATGGGACCGTGGCAGGAGGCTGAGCTGTGCTGTCCTGCTCACCCCGGTGGTGTCCTGTCACCCATCTCTGTGCACACGGAGCAGGAGGTTCCAGGCTTCCCAAGGAAGAGTCACGGCAGATAATCCTGAGAACTCTCGCTGAACCCTTAGAGTAGCTGCAGGGTGAAGGAATTCTTGTTAYATTCAAAGGAAATCCTTGGATTTCCTCTGAGAACCAAACTGGAGCAGAACTGCTGAGCCTGCAAGTTCTGGCTGCTGGCTGCCCTCACCACTGGCACTGGTCTTCGAGAGGGACAGATTCCTGGAGCAGTGCCTTCCATCTGGGCACCGTGGTCCCACAGAATTCCAGATTGGTTTGATTGGAGGGACCTTAAGGGTCATCCTGTTCGCCCTCCCACTGTCCCAGCCCCAACCTGGCCTTGGACACTCCCAGGTATCTAGGGGCAGCCACAGCTGCTCTGGGCACCCTGTGCCAGGGCCTCCCCACCCTCCCAGGGAACWATTTCTTCCCAATATCCCATCTATCCCTGCCCTCTGGCACCGGGAAGCCATTCTCTGTGTCCTGTCCCTCCATCCCTTGTCCCCAGTCCCTCTCCAGCTCTCCTGGAGCCCTTTAGGCCCKGCAAGGAGAGCTCTGAGCTCTCTCCGGAGCTGTCTCTTYTCCAGGCTAGATGTGATGGTGGAGAGCAGAGGTTGGASCTGGTGGCACATCCGTGCCCTGCAGCAGGAGGTCTGTGAGGTGTCCCCTGGCCTGGTGACCGTGGCACTGCCCAGGCCATTGCCGTGTCCCCAGGCTAGGCAGGAGCCATGTGGGGACATAGCAGCAGGGCTGGTATTTATTGTCCCTGTTCCTGGTGTTTTTGTATCCTGTGGCCGTGCCTGGTTCTGTCCCTCTGTTCCTGTGTCCTTCTGTCCCTCTGTCCTGCTCTCTGGTCTCAGCTCTGTCCCTCCCTCGAAGCTCTCGTGGCTCCGAGTGGCGCCACAGTGGCCAGGAATGGCCAGGAGCGATGGCTGGGAATCTGCAGGAGGAGCAGCGCAGGGCACGGCCCCACGGAGCACAGCGCGGTGTCTGAGCTGCCCTTCGKCCTCCGCAGGCTCCACAGGTTTCTCTGGGCTCACCTGCTGCTCTTTGTCTCTCCAGGTGCAGATCCAGAACAAGAAAGTCGACCTTTCCAAAGTGTCCTCCAAATGTGGATCTAAAGCAAATATCAAGCATAAGCCAGGTAGGAATTTTACCATTTCCTCATGATTTCTTTGTAGGTTTTGTCCCCAGACACAGCCCTGGATTGTGACTGAAGTAGTTTAAGGGATTTGTTGCTTTCAGGGGATGTTCCCGGTGCTTCTGGAAATTCCTAAAGRTGCTTCTTTCACAATTTCACAGAGAGGGGGATTAGGAGATGCGGGATGTCCTCTTGCCTGTGAAGATAATCTACAGCTTTGGCTCACTTCTGCTTTCTCCTTGCTCATTTGAGAAGGAAAATATGGATACTCCCATGACCATTGCATAAAACTCCATCCATGTTCACAGAGGGCTTTGGGGTATCTGAGGATGTTCAYGGAATATGGAAGGATAAAGGAAATTTCCTCCAGTTCCTTAGAGCACACACAAGGGTGCTGTTAGCCTTGAGTCCATGGCAGCTCCTGCCTCCCATAAAATACTGTCAGGATGAGCTTGTGGGAATTACCTGCTCCCCGCTGAGAACAGAGGGAATTCCTGAGAATGTTGGGTTTGTCCCCAAGCTGTGCCCAGCCCAAGATCCTGGGGCTGGAGGCCCCTGTTTGGCCTGAGGGTCGGTCACTCTGTGACTTTGGGCAGCCCCTTGGTGTCTGGGGACACTTCCCGGCCCGGGAGCGCTGCCGCCGGYGTAGCCCACGCACGAGGGACAAAGTTCAGTGCCCAGGGCTCGGAGCAAGCCCCACAGGCTGGTCTTTGTCTCCTCTGGGGTGCCCTGCAGYCTCTGCAGCCGGCCAGGGCAGAGCAGTTCACGCTCAGGCAGGAGCCCCTCGCTCATTGGGAACGCGGTGCCACGGCTGTGACCTCTGCGTGCGCAGTAACAAGCCGGGAGYGACAATCGCTGCCCTTGTCCAGGCCTGCTGAAAGCACAGCCACCCTGCCAGCACATCCCGGAGGGTTTGCCTGCTCCTCTTGGACCACATCCCTTGGTTTCCACTGTTGGCTGTGCCAGGCTTCCAGAGGCGGGGCTGGGGCTTTAATGATGTCGCTGGGAAGTGGAGCTGTGCTTAGCAAGGCTTCAGCTGGGTTTTGGGGAAGCTGCTAGACTGGGGACTGCAGCCAGTGAAAGGTGGCCCTGTCCATGCAGAGGGGTTGGAATGATCATGGAAGATCTATGATTCCAGTCTGGGTTTGTGCACAGCCTGATTAGAGAGTAGAGAAGGAACCAGTGTGATCAGAGGGCTGGAGCATTTCCCCTGTGAGGAAAGGCTGAGAGAGTTAGGGCTTTCAACCAGGAAAAGAGAAAGTTTTGGGGTGACCTCATTGTGGCCTTCCAGTACCTGAAGGCAGCCAAAATGGATGGGGAAAGACTCTTTCCAAGGGCCTGGAGTGGCAGGACAAGGGGAAGTGGCTTCCTACTGCCAGAGGGCAGGGATGGATGAGATATTGGGAAGGAATTGTTCCCTGGGAGGATGGGGAGGCCCTGGCACAGGGTGTCCAGAGCAGCTGTGGCTGCCCCTGGGTCCCTGGCAGTGTCCAAGGCCAGGCTGGACATCGGGTCTTGGAGCAGCACCCTGGCAGGGGTGGAATGGGATGGTCCTTCCAGCCCCTTCCAACCTAGCCCATTCCAGGATTCCATATTCTGAGATTAATGGGAACAGAATATRGAATGGCAGTATTCTGGAATCTATTCCATTCTGGAAAAATCTTGCTAAAGTTCTGCRGCTCTTTTTCTGCCCCCTCATGTTCTCCTGAACCTGCAGTGTTCCTACAGTTCCCACAGGCTTTTCCCTGCCCTGTGAAGCCGCAGGTCGGGTGTGTGCCAGGGAAGAGCTGTTCAGGCAGGCAGGGCTGCCTGGGGGTCCCAGTGCCGGAGCAGCAGTGGGAAGGGACAAGGAGGGCAGGAAGGCAGTGACAGGGGAGCTGGAGGGGTTCTGGCACTGAGGGATACTCAGATGGCGGAGCTGGAGACTCCTGGGCAGGGAAGGGAYGGGAGCAGTGAGAGTCACCCTTGGAATGGCACTGGTGAGGGATGGTGGGGATGGTTTCCCACCTGTCTTGGAGGAGGCAGCCTCGGGAGCAGAACCAGGGAGGATCCGTGCAGATCCTGTCTGCATGGGCAGTGTTCCCCAGGGCCCTGTTTGCCAGCATGACTGAGAATCACCAGCTTTGCTCTTCCAGTTCTAAACCCAGGGAGAGGCTGAGCCAGGGAATGTGGCACTTGTCCTGTCCTTCCTCCARAGGGTGCCCAGCGGCTCTGGGGAGCTGGGGAGGGAACAGCCRGGGGCACTGCTGGGGGCTGCCCCAAACTCAGCCCTGCTGTGTGTCCTTGCAGGGGGAGGAGATGTCAAAATTGAGAACCAGAAGCTGAACTTCAAGGAGAAGGCCCAGGCCAAAGTGGGGTCTCTGGACAATGTGGGACACTCGCCGGCCGGAGGAGCCGTGAAGGTGAGTGCAGGGATCTCTGGCACATCCAGGAAATGCTTTTGATCCAGTTCTTGTCCTCCTCCTGCTGTTCTTGAAGTGCAGCTCCTCCACCACAGCCTGTTACAGCCTCCTTGTTTCTGGGGCCTCTGCTGTGCACCCCAGGAGTGGGGCTGGAGCCTGGGAGGGAGGATGGAYCCTTGGATGAGGATGGTTGGAAAGGAGAGAGCTGGGACCCACCTCAGGGTACCTGATCAGGCTCCTTGTTGGGCATTCCTGAGGGCTGGCACTGCCCATCTCCATCCTTCCTCTGGAATCTGAGAGCAAAGATTACTCCAAACTGTGCCAGCAGAGGCTGACAGTGGCCTTCAGCCCCAGTTAAAGTGGGTGAGATCCAAGTGGGAGAGAGCACCTGGCAGTCTTGGGAGCACTTGGAGAATCATGGAATATCCTGAGCTGGAAGGGATMAATCCAGTCCAATCCTTCAGACCTGTTTGTTTGAGGATCAGAACAGATCAGGGCTGTGATTCATCCCTTCTCCCACAGAACACAAACTGTCCCCAGCCTTGGCTCTGCACATGCCAGGTCTGGCTGCAGCAATGGGACATCTGTGCTCAGGGAGAGGACATTCCCTCCCTGGGGGACGTGTGGGCCTGGCACAGCCAGAGTGTGCTGGGAATTGTGCTCAGGGAGTCACTGGAAGGGACCTTAAAGCTCATCTAGTGCCACCCCTGCCATGGCAGGGACACCTCCCACTATCCCAGGGTGCTCCAAGCCCCAATGTCCAATCCGGCCTGGGCACTTCCAGGGATCCAGGGGCAGCCACAGCTGCTCTGGGTGTCCCCGATCCTGGTCCAGTGTCACAGCAGTGACCCCACCCTACCTGCCAGCCCTTGGCGCTGGGATTTGTCCTCGGCTTTCCCTGGGCCCTGTGCCATTCCCTGGGTCATGTTCCAGCTGTGAGTCCAAGAACACACACTGAGTTCTGGGACCYGAGGGCAGCTCAGAGGAGCTCCAGGGCCCGAGGGTCAGTGAGACCCCGCAGGGCTGGGCAGGATTTGCTTTCCCTGAGCAGAGATTCCCGCTCGGCTCACCCCCCATCCCTGTGCCTCTGCCCAGCCGTGTCCGGTGCCACTGACGGTGCCCACGATTGTCATTGCAGGGTGAGGGCGGCGCGGAGCCGGCGCAGCTCCCGCCGGCCAATGGAGCAGGACCGGGCCCGGTGCCAGCAACCCCTGCACCGCGCGAGAACGGCGTGGGGCCGGCGCTGGCCGCCCTCAGCACCGCCGACCAAAGGGAAATGCAGAGCCTCGACACTCACATCCAAGAAACAAGTAAGTGCCAAGGGCCCCCGGGGTGGGGGAGGGAGCCCGGCGGCCCCGGGCACCGCGGCGTCGCCGCTGCCACAGCCCCCGACCGCTGGCAGCGACGTCCGCACGGTTACCGTGCCTTTCTTTTAATTCAGAAAATTGCCTTTTATCTTCCAGGCATCTAATGATGACATTATGGTATCGTCTTCCATTCCCCTCCTGTCCCTTGTCTCCTCCTCTCCCCGGTGTCCTTGTCCCCTGCCCTTGTATCGCTGCAGATTGAGTCTCACAAGCTGACGTTCCGTGTGAAGGCCAAGGCTCGAACGGACCACGGAGCGGAAATCGTCGTCTCCAAACCCCCCACCCTTCCCAGCAGCACCCGCCCCCGGCGTAGCACCTCCGCCAGCGACAGCCTGGGCTCCGTCGCCTCCCCGTCACCGCCGGCGCCCCCGGCCGCGCCCTCCCAGCAAGGCTTGTGACCCCTGGCCCCGCTCCACGCGCCCCGGGGACCCCAGCTTGGCTCTGTTAACCCGGCCTCTGGCTCTAGGTGGGAAGGGGACGGTGCTCCGCGGGCTGGGGCCCTCCGGCCACGCCGGCTCCCCGGARCATCCCGGGGGTTGGGCCCCGCCCGGGCGTGCTGGGCTGGGGGTCCCTCCACGGCTGGAAAGGGGCTCCCCTCCCTCTTCGTGCCCATCCCGTCGGTTTGGGGGGACCCCGGAGTGTCGGTRTCACATCAGGGCCGGGCCCGAGTGGCTCCTGGGCTGTGCCGGCGGCGGGGACAGAGCAGAGCCCTGCGGGGCTGTGGGGCTGAGGCCAGGCCCGAGTTAACAGGGATAAGCTGTGATCTTTCTTTCTGTCTCTTTTTTTTACCCCTTTCCTCCTCGCCGCTTCAGTTTCTGCCGCCCGTGGGATGCTGATAAATCCCCTCCACACTCGTTAGGCTGTTTTAACTGTTGACTTGAACCTTTTATTCTTTGTGACGAAGTGTTGATGATTTATCGTGCTACGAACCCGAACCCGTGCTAAGTTTCCTTTTCTCTTTCCTTCTTTTCCGACCCGTAGGAGAGTAGGGACATTTAACCGCTGCTGCCGTGCTGGCTTCTTACTGACATATCCAGCCATTGTAACTTCTCTGTTGTTGTTTGGGGTTTTTTTTTTAATATTTTAAACGATGGAGCGAGTTCATGGGATTAAGCCATGTCTGGAATGAAAGGCACAGGAATGTGTAAAGGGCAGACTTGCTGTGAGAGCTCAGGTGGAGCCTGTGTTGACCTCGAGATGTGTGAGTTGATGCTCGTGAGCCCTCCCCGGGGTGCCTTCTGCACAGGTGGTTTATTTATTAACTGGCACAGCTCGAGCCCTGGGATCTCTCCYGTTTTTCCAGGGCCTGGGCTGGAGGGAGGCAGGAGGCACAGGCCGGGAGTTCCGAGGCTGAAGCAGGTCCGTGGGGGTGTGTGGGGCTGTGGTTTTAGCGGGGTGAAGGATGGGTGACCGGAGCGTCGGGATGAGCAGGGCCATGGAGGCAGGAGGGAGCGAGGCAAAGGGCAGCGCTCATCCCAGCATGGGGCCGGGAGCCCTCAGCAGGGCAGCGGGGCAGCGTTGGTGCCAGGAAGTTGCAGCTCTGACTAGGAAGGAGATTTAACCACTCTTGGAGCTCCTTGTTTCAAGTGACACTAAAGAAAAGAAATGTAAATAAATTAAAACAAACAAAAAAAGTTTTCTTGGATGGTCAAAGTAATTTAAAGCAAAAAAAAAAAAAGAGTAATAAAACACTGGGATCAAAGAAAACTGAACCAGGCGTGTGCTAAGGGGGGCTGCTCCAGGAGGGGACAGAGGGAAGCCTGCAGCTTCTCGTGCTTGTGGGAATATTTCTTTGGGAAGCCGACAATGACACGATAACCCGGAATCTGTATTTACACACAAAGATTCTTATTGCACTTGTATTTTTTATATTAAAGTTTGCATGATTTCTAATAAAATGGCATTAAAATGTACTAGTTTGCATCAAAGTCGTCTGATAGTTTCATAAGTGCTTTTTCATCTGAATACAAATTTTAACAAGCGATGCAGATTTGCACCTGAAAGGGGCGGTTATATATACCCAGAGACCTCCCAGTGCTTCCTTTCCTCTTCTTCCTCCTCCTTCTCCTCCTCCTCCTCCTCCCCACCTCTCCACTCCCCTCCACATCCCTCTGATCCCAGCCAGGGAAGGCGGCCGTGCCGTCACTCCCTGCCCTCCATGTGTGTCCATGTGTGTCCCCGGCATTCCCCAGCAGCCGCCACCACCCGGCCCTGGCTCGGAGCTGTTCCCTGTATCCTGGTATATATCACTGCCCTCCCGTGATGCTTCTTTCTTTCTTTACTGCTAAATTCTACACACCAGCTTCAGCTTGGCAGCCTTGGCTTTGGTTTGAGTGATTTTTTCCAGCACTTGAATTGAGGGAAAATGTGAAGGAGGAGAGAGGAGCAGGGTGAGGCCTTTGGCAGGATGGTGAGCCTGGAGCCCGGTTCCCAGCCTGGAGCCCGATTCCCTGCCTGTGACCAGCCAGGKTGTCCTGGCACGGGCTGGAGCCGAGCTCCAGGCTGACCGGCCTGGCAGGGGCCCTGGGAGCAGGGTTTKTGCCGATGGGCTGTGGCCAGAGATGTTCGTGGGCAACCAAAGAGGAGGTGGAGGCTGAGGTGTCGTGTTCCTCTTGCTGCTCTGCCTGGGGCACCCGAGGCCTGGGGTGGCCTGGGATGTCCCAGGATGAGGTTCCCGGGGTGCCCAGGGGTGCCCTGGGCGAAGGGAGGCAGCCGGGTCCAGATTCAGGGCCTGCAGGAGGAAGACAAGTGGCAACATTGCACTTTAACTTCTGAGACTGCAAAAAGCAAACCAGCCCTGCCCCGCTGCGAAGGGACAGTGACATCACCTTCTCCCTGCATTGCTTTTATCCAATTTCCGATTCCCGGAGTGCCGGGTGGCCTGGCCCTGTGCAAGCCCTGGCCCAGCTGAGCCCCCGGCCTGTGCTTCTGTGCCACTTCTCTAACACTTGTTGTGCCTGTGTTTAGCTGACAAACTAAATCCGGATACACTAGTTTGCTGTGATGTTTCTAGGACAGCTTCAGTTTTAATACAGATTTTTTAATTTTATTTTGAGGAAGCGGCTGTACATATTGCTAGCCTGGGAGGGAGCCATGTGTGGTGAGAATGACTTTAGTTTCCTGTCGGGAGAGGTGGGGTGAGCTGGGTAGTGCTGAGACCTCAAACGCTGCTGGGGGGGGCACGCGTGGGAAGGGGCTGCGGGCACCGGTGGCTCCATCAAGAGCTGGAGGCAGCAAATTTGGAGAAAAATAGTAGTTGTGCTCCGAATGAGATGCAAGTTGAATGTACACGTTCCTGTTCCGAGCTGGCGCCGGGGGCCCGGTTTTGGCTGCTGTGCTGGGGGGACTCTGCTCTGGGGAGGGCTGGGCTGTGAGGGGCTGAGGGGGCCGGGCGGGCAGGGCTGTGAGGGGCTGAGCTGCTGAGGGGGGCGAGGGAGCGGCGCGGGCCGCGCCAGGGCTGGGCGGGAGCCGGAGTCCGGCGTCYCCCGCCACATCAGTGGCATATACAGTTACTTTGGGCTTTTTATACTGTTAAACGAGTACATTCGAGTAACCGAGTTTGTGGGTTCGAGGCCGCGGCTCCCGGGTCGGCTCTGGCCGCAAACTGAATGTAGTTTTTTACGCTGCCCCTCGCGTTGTCCCCGCGTAGTGTCGGTGTGTGAGGGGGGCCCCGGGACCCTCGTGTCTTTGTGTTTAGGCAGAATTCCCAGTTTTCTTGGAGATGATGTCTTTGTGCCCTCAGGGTGCCGGGGCTCCCCCAGGGCAGGGCCGGGGCCCCGCGGAGCCACTGCCGCGGTCAGTGCCCTGCCGAGGCCGAGCGGCCGGGGCTGGGGGGCCCAGCGGCCTCCGGGCTCGGGACAAACGGTACCCCAAGGCCCGGGGAGCCGGTGGGTGGAGGGAAGCAGCTCCGGGAGGCAGCAGCAATGGAAAAGGCTCCGAAAGGGCTCCGGCTCTCCTTCCTTCCTCCCCGCTGAGCTCCAGCCCAGCGAGCGCCCGCCTTCCGCCCTCCTCACTCGGGTCCCGCCGGCCGAGATCACCACGGGCCTCCGCCGCAGCCTGCAGCTCCCATTATCCCGTAACGTAGGACACCGAGTCAGGAGCGAGGGCAAGTGGCGGGAGCGTGGGACGGTGCGGCCGGGGAGGAGGCTCGAGATCTGGGCTATTGGCTCCCTCGTGGTCTCGGGAAGCCACTCAACCTCTCTGCCTCAGTTTCCCCATCTGCAAAGGTGGGGGGGATTCAATTTTACCTCACCGGGCTGTTGTGAGGCGTGAGCAGCGTGTGACGTGTTCTCTAAATGTGACGTATTATTATTATTTTGTGTCATAGGATTATTCTGCAGGGGGTGCCCGAGGAGGGGGAGACTCCGCGGTCCCTGTGCCGTGGTRGGGGAGGCGAGAGCTGGGGAGGGGAGGTCAGTGCTTGGCGTGAGACAACAGCTCTGGGGGGGCCGGGGCAGAGCCCCCCGGCCCGGGGGGAATCCACCGGTTGCTTCTGCCTTTGTGTCTCCCCTCCCCGGGGGCTACAAGAGCGTCGTCTCCTTAGCAACATTTCCTGACTTGATGTTGTGATTCTTACTATTGTAAAGGGTTGAAATAAAGCTTCTAGATGTTCCTCCTCAGCCTGGTGTGCCTGTGTGGGGTGGGAGGGCCGGGCGGCGGCGGTGGCAACAGTCCGGGCAGCTGGCAGAGCCCAAAGATGGGGCTGAAGGAATTTGGGTGTCTCTGATTTCAGCCACCAGAATTCCCGTCTCTGGCTTTGCTCCTCAGACCTGGGCTCAGAGGGGAAGGGGCTTTGGGCTGACAGCGGCCCCTGCAGGAGCCCTCGGTGCCTRTGGCACAACCGGCACAGGCGGCACAGCCAGAGGACACCAGCACCTCACACAGATAAAGGTTTCTCACCCTGCTCACCCTGGCTCAGATGTGACTGGGACCCCACATAGCATTGCGACCCAAGGTCCCTGTGGCTGGAGCAGCTGCTCCTCTGCCCGTCCTTGAGCAGTGCTGGGGAAACACTCCCAGCTCCAGACACCCCCAGTTCCCCCACACACTGGGCTGGCTTCCCCAGGCAGGGGCAGGACACTCTGGGCTGGTTTTCTGGGGCAGTGGGACACACTGGCCTGGTTTTCTCTGGGCACCAGCAGCACTAGGACACATCTCCCCCACCAGCAGCCCCCTCTCAGTGCCAGCCCCCTGTGCCCACAGCCACTGTCCCCTCAGGGTGGCTGAAGAGCACAGAGTCCCTCCCTCGCCCATTGCCCCTGGGCAGCTGGACACCTCTCCCCACAGAGAAGCTGCTGTGGCTGCTCTTCCCCACTCAGGAAAAGGCACAAAATTCCAAATGTCGCATTTAAGAAAAATTAAAAAGCAAGAAAGAATGAAGAGAACAGAGGCAGTTCCTACTCTATCCCTTTTTATTGTCTTTAATCTATGTTGTAAAAAGATCCAGTATCACATAACAGCCACGGAAGTATCCCAATATCACACTAGTTCGGAACCATTTAGACAATAGCTTAGTCTTTTTTTTTTCTTTTTTTTTCTTTTTTTTTTGTCTTTTTTGTCTTTTTTTTAAACCTGCTGGAAGGGAAAACCATACTGCCCATTATACAGGCCAAAAGAAACAAACACTGGTCAAATAATAGTGACAACCTCAAGCAAGTGAAATGAAGATGAGCAGTTTGGAGTGACCCCAGGCTGCAGGACTCCGAGGGCCCCGCACCGGCATCCCCACGGCCGGGGGGAGCGGAGCCTCGGCAGGGCCCCCCCGGGCCTTGTGCTGGCACAGCCACGGCGCCTTAAAGCCCATGAGCAGTAAATTAAATGGTAGAACTGGGAGAACCAAAGGGTGGCCCCGGGGGCGCGGGGCAGGAGCCCCTGTGCCATGGAAACGGCCTCGCTCCCATTCCCGGCTGCAGGTACAAAGAGCATAAGAAATGGGAATAAAAAGATCGGAGCCCAGGCCCCGGGGGGGGCACAGCCCCGGGCCCGAGTCCCTCCCGGCGCCCGGCCCGAGGGCTCCCGTTACAAACCCCGACCCTCACAACAGCCCTGTGAGGTAGGTCACTGTCTGCTTCGGACAGAGAATCCAAGGCAAAGCTGGGATTAAACTCCAGATTCCTCAGTGAGTGCTGTGCCTGTCGCAATCCTCCTTCCACAGAAATATGGTCCCTGTTCATAGAAAACAAAGGATTTTGTGCCTCTGCTCCTGGCTTCCTGCAGGAGCAGYGCTCACAGGCAGCCTGGCAGCTACAATCACGTCCTGTGTTGCACGAGGGACAGGGATCTGGCCTCCTCCACGTGGGGAGAACAGGAATTTTTAAAAAATCAAAGGAACAACGAAAGAGGACGAGAAGTACAGGCAGGTTGGGGAGGACGAGTCACATCTCACACTCAGACGCCACGGCTGTGCTGGGGCTGGCAGCRCCCCTCAGATCCCGCGTGGAATTCCTCTCCATCCGGTGCTTTCGGGGCTTCCTCCATGTGGAGAGAACACGATGAGCGATCCCCTCCCTGCTGGAGATGCTGGATCCACGATCCTGGCACAGCCGGGACATCCGTCCTCCTCTTGAGCCTGGAGCAGCTCTGGCCCCGGAGGGGCTCCAGCCCAGCCCCGTGGGGAGGGGGCAGAGGAGGGCCCACAGCAGCCGTGTCCTTGTTCCCAGTCAGGGACTGGTGCTGGGACGAGCGGAGGAGGCGGGTGGGTGTCCACAGAGCTCACGCCGGGGGTCCGTCGGCACTCCCAGTCCATTCCCAGCGGGACTGCGCTGCTCTTCCCACGCRGTGACCATGCACGGAGCCAACAGCAGGAGATTCAGACAACATTAATCTTCTAGGATGGAGAGAGATGACTTCACAAGGGATAAATAGAACTTTATTTAAATAAACATTTGTGAACATCTTTATACAAATTACAAGTCCCCACATGAGCCTGCAGCTCTGCCTACGAGCCAAAGCTGCCAGGAGGGCCCTTGAGCAGATCCACCAGGATGTCAAGCAGTTGGCTGTGCTGGTGGTGCAGGTCCCCGGGGATCGCAGCCATCTCGTAGCACAGGCACGTCTCCACCATCTTGGACAGGGACACGCGGAAGTCGCGCAGCAGGCGGATAGTGTAGGAGTCTCCCTCCAGCACCAGCAGGTCGCTGTCCGTCAGGGACACTGTCGCTCGCCATCCATCATCTTGGGGAGGGAGAGTGTGTGAGCAGCGGCAACGGGGCGGCTTGGGCTCCTCTGCTGCCCCTGAGGCAGCTCCTCCCCACACTCGCTTTAGCCCGGTCTGGGGACTCAACTGGGCTGACTGCTCCCACAAAAGCCAGGCAGCTCTGAGCACGCCCTCAGAGGTTTGATCCTCCCCGTTTCCCACAGGAGGTGACTGACGCACAGTCCTACTAAGCTTGAGGAGTGGAGACCGACTGCAGCACTGCCAAAACCCCACAGGCTGAAGGGACAAATCCCCAGGGACAAGAGGGATCCTGCCAGCTCGGCTCCTTCCCCCAGGACAGCTCAGGCACAGCCCTAAGGCTCAGCCTGCTGGGGCTGGCTTTGTCTCCCTGCAGAGCTGCAGCTGGGAACAGCTCCCAAACCATCACCTCTGTGGCTCCACCACAGCAGCGCCCACCCAGCCCAAGAGCCTCGGGAAGCAGAAGCGGGGCCAGGGAGCAGCCCAAGCAGGGTGGGTGCCYGGAGCACTCACCTCTCACGTGGATGTCGGTGTCAGTCATCAGCAGCACAGCCAGCGGGTGCACCTGGGACGAGTCCCGCACGAAGACGCCGCCGTTGGACTTGACGGCCATGAAGTAGGTGAGCCAGCGGCTGTAGAGCTTGGATGCCTCCCTGCAGGAGCAGCTCAGTCAGCCCGGCCAGGGCCTGGCACAGCCCCGTGGGATCCCCCTCCCTGGTCACCCACCTGTTGATGGTGGACTTATGCAGCAGCACAGTGCCGGCCTTGGTCCGATACGCGTAACTGTTGGGCTTGAACTTCCCCTGGCGCGTCACCTTGCCTTGTCTCACCTGCCACAGGAGAGGACTCTCACAAACTGCACMCGCAGCAGCCCTGGCAGCCACAGTGGGGAAGGGGAATGATGTCCCTACAACCCCAGAAGCTCCATGGGTTAGCAAAGCGCRTTCCTGGGGTGACCACACGTGGCAGTCACCCAGTGCCAGGCAAAGGACAGCCAACAGAAGGAGGAAGAATGCCACTTCAAGCAGCAAAGGAGAAGTATGTCCACCTCAGTGGCTCCAAGTGCCAAGAACCCAAGCATGGACCTGCATAAGCAGGGTGGCCACTCCTCMTGAGTGGGGATCCAGGGACAGCACTGGAGCACAGGCTGGAGCACRGGGCTGGAAGCCTGACGTGGACACTCACTCCCAAGACAGCAGAAGCATCTCTGGCACCTCAACGCTTCCCGGTGCCACCCCCTGTGACAGCAATCCCTGGATGGCAGCACCAGTACCTGTATRAGGTTGGGGTAGAGCCCAGCCATGAGGACCCCCTTGACCAGTTCCTCCTCCTCGCTGTACTGGTTACATACGGACGAGGGCATGGTGCAGTCGGATGGGGATGACACCAGGAAGGCTTCATAGAGGTTCTCAGAGAACTGCTTGACAAGGCCTGGAGGGAGGAGACAGCACCAGGGATGAGATCCACCCTCTGCTGTCCCCCACGGAATGAGTCCCTTATCCGGGCAGCACCAGCCTGGGCAGGGACAGGAGCTCTGTCCTGGGCCAAAGCCAGACCTCACCTGGTGCTGCGGTCACTGGCCCAGCGCAGCCCATTTGTGCCCCGTGCCCCTCACCGTGCAGCAGCCGTTTGGGGCCAGGGGAGGGGCAGGATGGCCCCAAACTCACCGTTGATGAAGCGCAGGCTGGGCCCATACAGGTAGTAGTCCTGCAGGTAGTTGTCCCTGGCACGGCTGTCCCTGCGCCGCAGCACCTCCTCCCAGCCCGCCACCGCCCGCACRAACGCCAGGTGGTCACTGCCGCTCTCCCGGCTCAGCACGGCCTTGGCCTAGGACAGGGACACAGGTGAGCCATGGGCAGCCCCCGCCCCTCTGCTCCCCACCGGTGCCAGGGGGGCTCCTCACCTTGTCCACCTCAGCGCGGTTCTGCAGGCTGCTGCTGAAGGGGTCCCGCGTCAGGCACGACACGATGACCAGCAGGGGGTGGAGGCAGCGGTAGATGGAGGCCAGGACAATGGCCTTGGCCAGCCGAGGGTCCGTGGAGATCTGGGCCAGGCGTTTGCCCAAAGTGGTCAAGGCTTCCCGCTGGTCCAGCACTCCTGCAAGAGAGCCACCCATGTGGCACATCCATGAGCTCCCAGGGCAGCTAAAACAGGGGGTTTGGGAACTGCCAGGGCTGGGAGGATTTGGGGTGACTTCCGGAAGAGGCACAAGGACAGGGGTCTGCAATAAGCATCCAGAACTCCCCAGGTCTAACTGAGTTGAGCCCAAAGAAACAACTGTCACACAGGCACATGACCATCAACAGGGCCCAGCTCTGAACTCCAGATCACCACCTGCCTTCTTCCTGTCACCTCCCCCTTTTTTTTTTTAAACCTTGGAAATTTATCCCCAATTTTCAGGCAATGCAATGTAGGAAATAAAACAGCAAAAGGCACATAGTTTGGGAAGTCACTCTCAACTGCCATCCCCATCCAGGGACAATCCTATCCAGTCTGCCCCACAGCATCCTAAGCCAACTCCCACTTCCCATGTTTACACAGCAACAATTCCATGTTCCCAGGACATGGAATTAACTCACCAATCTCCTGCAGCAAGATCACGGCTTCATCCACAGCTTTGATGTCAGGGCTGTCCAGAGCCTTGGAGAGAAATTCAACTGCCTGGAATACAGCAGGGGAAGGGAAAAGGGAAAAAGTGAGCCTGTTTCCCATATAGGTATGTGGGAGTGCCCTGGGGAACCCAGACTGCAACACAATTCCCTCTTTGTGTGCCTTGAGCTCTCTCCATTCCTTTTCTCTTCCAGACACACTATAGTCTACAGGATCTACACATTTCCTGGTCGGAGCTTCCCTAGACAGCACCATGTTTAGCAAAGCAAGAACTCAAGCACTCTGGGTTCTTCCTTCTGTCCCTGGAGCTCCACAAACCCTGCTGAGGTTCCTGCAGCCAGCGCTGTGCTCACCGTTTTCTCTGGCATGTGGATCTTGGCCTGCACCACCAGGTTCTCCAGGGGTGTGCGCAGGATCTCGGGCACCTGGTACGTGGGCATCTTGTCCAGGCGGCTCCGCGGGAACAGGTGGTAGGCAAAGCCCGACTGGCAGCGCCCAGCGCGCCCGCGCCGCTGCACCACGTTGGACTTGGACACCCACACCGTCTCCAGGCAGGACACCTGCGGGGACAGGAGCAGGGTGAGCTCCCACAGCTCCATCCTGTTTAAACCATGGAATCCCACACTGCTTTGGGCTGGGAATGACCTTAAAGCCCATCTGGTGCCACCCCTGGCCATGGGCACTGACACCTTCCACTGTCCCAGGGTGCTCCAAGCCCCATGCAACTTGGCCTCGGACACTTCCAGGGATCCAGGGGCAGCCACAGCTGCTCTGGAAAATCCATTACAGTCCCTCCCCATCCTCCCAGCCAGGAATTCTTTCCCAATATCCCATCTATCCCTGCCCTCTGGCAGTGCAAAGCCATTTCCTATTGTCCTGTCACTCCACATCCTTATTCAAAGTCCCTRTCTTTGCCATCTTTCCACTCAGCCCAGAGACCTCACTCTTCAGACTGACGAATGGTTCCAGGGAAGCCTTTCCCACCCTCCTGCCTCTTGCAATGCTGGTCTCTGTCCAGCAGCAGCAGCTCTGGGGCTGCCTGGATGGGACCTGGATGCCACCTGCTGGACACCTGTGCCAGGCTCTATCCTGAGCCCCACCCAGGGCTCCCCATCCCAGCCCTGCATTGGGGTCTGCATTGTGAACTGGGATAAAACTGGGTAAATATCAAGGGTTGGGTTTAAACCAGAACTGCTCCAGGTGTGAATGGCCACCTGGCCCTGGAAATAATGTTCCAGAACAGGGGCAGAGGGGCAGAATTGCCAGAATTCCTTCTCCCAAGAGCAACAGCAGCACAGTTGTCTTCACTTCCAAAGGTGTACAAAGAAGAGCTTCTCAGGGCCCAGCACCATCAGGAATGGGTCTGGGGGCAGTGGATCTCCCTTGGAAAGCTGAGGAACAGGCTATGGGACTGGGCCAGGAGAGCTGCAAACAAGAGCAGGATCTAACAGGTCAGGGCTGCCCTGCGTGGGCCAGCAAGAGGTTTTTGATGAAGTAATAGAAAAAGGCTGAAAGCAAACAGAAAAGCTACAGGTGTTCTATGGTGAAACAGAGTCGGGAAAGGAGTAGGATTTGCCTTAAGTTTCTTTGAAAAAAGCCAGAATTTGACAGTGAGCCTGGCCCAGAGATTGGACAGAGTGAACACTGATWATGAGTCAAAACTGTCCCTAAACAGGGGCACAGTGCCTGTGCAGCTCCATCATCCCATTAATGGCACCTCAGATGTTCCTCTGACAACAGCTCCAGAGTGTCCCGAGTGCAGCCAGAGGCAGCAATGCAGCCRTACCTTGGTTTTGAGGTCGTAGCGCTCCTCCTTGTGCGTGCCGCTGTCCACCACGTGCACGATGTCGTTGATGGTGATGGAGGTCTCCGCGATGTTGGTGGCCAGGACGATTTTCCTGACGCCTGGTGGGGGCCTCTGGAAGATGTTCTGCTGGTCCATCATGGGGATGTTGGAGTGCACTGGGAAATCAAACCAGAGTCAGTCCCGCCTGGCTGAGATTCTCCTTGTACCATCATCTCCTGCTTCCAGGAACAGGGGGCAGAAATGGGGACACCAGCTGTCAGTGGTCATGGCTAGTAGCTTCCTGCCAGCCAGGCCCCAGAAAAATCTTCCACAAGTCATTTGGGAAGCCCTCATTTCAGTTGCTTCAACCTATGGCTCAGTAGCAGCAGGAGCTCTGCCCACCTCCCGTCCCAAAGCCTGGTGGTATCCCAGGAATATCCCTGGCAGAAATTCCACTCCCTCCCATAGTCAGTTCTGCAGCTGCCCCTCCTCAGAAGTCCCCTAGGGCAGGGGAACGGGGAATCCTCACTGCCACGTGGGTCCACTCAGTCAGAAGTGGTTCTCAGCAAGGGCCCCGTGGCTGTCCTGTATCCCAGCTTAGCCCTGTCACAGCTCAGCGACGCGCAGGAATTCCCAGCAGCGGCAGAGGACGGTGGGGCACAGGAGAACAGGCACTTTCCACCAAACAACACCTGCACTTGTTAACAGGCCAGTAGCTAAAAGCTCTGCTCCTGCCTGGCCTGGTTTGACACTGAATAGGGGAGAAAGGCTAAAAAACAAACAAAAAATGCCAAAACCCTTGAAGAGTTTTGCAGAGCAAAACTGGCTTTTGTTATAGATTTTCTCCTGGGGCAAGGAATGTTAAATTCACTGATCAAAGCTCCAGGAGTCCACCTGCATCCCACAGAACAGGTCCTGAGATCTTTTCTGTGAAGGCTGTGTGTAGCTACAGCAGTGCAGAACTGAGCTGCTTTCCCTTTGCTTAATTTCGAACTGCTGGAGGCAAATGGGAAACCACTCTCTTTGATCACACACAGGAGTTACTCAGCCCCTGCCAGCAGGAGTTACTCACACTAACCACACATCATTACACAGCTGGGACATCAAAGCTCACCAGCTCTGTACCAGAGCAAAGCTGAAGGGGCACATCAAGCCAATTGTCCCAGATTCTCCCAAATCCTGGGAAGAAGGCACTGGCCCTACCCTCTCACCTGGCAAGACGAGGTAGCGGCTGTTCTGTGAGCCCAGCATCTCCAGCAGCCGCTGCTGCACCCCTTTGATCTCCTGCCAGCCCGGGAGGAAGCACAGGATCCCACCTGGAATGCACCAGGAGTTAAGAACACACGACCTTGAAATCCAAGTGCCTTTCCCCAGGAGACACAGATTCCCAGGGCAGAAAGCAACCAGGCTGCCTGGAGTTTGACAGAGAATACCCACGAGCTTTGAAACACTTAAATCTCTTGGAATTCACCTGAGAGTCCTGCCTGCTTCCTAAAAACACCACCTTCCAGGCAAGGATATTTGACAGGGATGGGGCTCCAATACAAAAGATAATTGTGCAGCACAAGGCTGCCAGTGCTGGAGCACAGGCAAGTCCTGGAACAGCTGCCCAGGACACCGAGGAGTCTGATGCTGTCTTAGCCAAAGATTCAGATTTTGCTCATACCAAACTGCTCAAGACCACTTGGATCAGTAGGAATTCAAGGAGCCCTTGCATGAGAGGCTCAGCATAGTGGTGTCTCTGCAAAGGCTCTGGAGGGACTCCCTTTCTCTCCCCCCAGCAAAGGAAAAGAGCTCAGGATGAGGCAGGACTCACCTGGCTCTCCATGGGCATCAATCTGCAGCACGAGGTCGGTGATCAGGTCGAGGTCAAGGACACACTCGTCATCAGATTGCTGGGTAAAACAGGACACGGCAGGTCAGGGAGGTGAGTCAGCACACAGCACAGAGGCACCCCCAGAGCACCTTCTGCAGACAGCAATTGCCTGTGCTTGGACAGCCTGCCCAGCACTTGGAGCCAGGAACCTCAGCAGTCTGGTCTGGGCTCCATCTGGAATCTGCTCTGGTCACATCTGCTGCCAGTTTCCCCTGCTGTGCAGTGAGAACATACAGTCCCTTTCCATTGTCCAGATTTGGGAGATCTGTGCACCTCTGCTGAACAGCACCTCACAATTAACAGAATTCCCATGAGATTTTTGGGGACAAAACTATGCCACATGCACCTGGGAGTTCAAATCCATCAGGTTCCGAGTAGTAGCTTTGGTATCTCTCAGGAATTTGTAAGAGACCATTAAAGCTCAGATAAAATCCCTGCCACAACAGAAACAGGAAGAATGCCCTGGAGGCAGAGGGATATCCCAAGCAAGTTTGCTGATGATTCAAGACTGGAAGAAAAGGCTGATACTCCAGACATTTGTTCAGCCACAGAGAGGGATCTCTCCAGGCTGGAAAAACGGGCTGACAGGCTTCAGACCAGCAGGTTGAACCAGAAAACGTCTGGAGATGCTGGCCAACCTCAGTGACTCTGTGACTCCCTGACCCACCACTGGTGTAGGATTACCCAGTGCAGAGCACACGTCTGGAAGGCATTTTCCAGAGGAACAGTCAGACTAGTTGCAGCAATCTGGGAATTCAGTCATGCAGGATTGGTGAGCACTGAGGTAACAATACTGGAAGCCACAACCATCCCAGTCCTGGGCCAGGCTTGCCCAGGGTATGCAAAAATTCAACTCTGTGTCTGTGTACACACAGCAACGAGCTCTCAGCCAACTCAAACATCAAACTTCCCATTAAAGGTAGACAAAAGCAACTTGACCCCAACGTGAAGTCATCTTTACACATAATTTAATCAAAATACTCTGGGGTTCTACTAAGCTGACTTCACCTCACGAGGACTGATGCGGAATTAAACCTAAGCACTGTCCAACAACTACAGGCAAGCGAGAGCAGTTCCAAGCCCAAACTCTCCCCCTGCTGACAGGCCAGAAGCCAGTGCTCCATCCAAGGGGACAGAGCCCACCAGCACTGCACACCCACCTTGATCTCGTAGTGCCGGTGTCGGTGGCGGCCCAGCTTGGCCAGGATCTCCTCCAGGTAGTATTCCTTCACCGGGTACATGAAGCCGGGCACCTTGACAACGGGGCAATCCCCAAAGTAGTGGGAGAAGCGCTGGTTGTCCCCTGTGGCRCTCATGAGCACCAGGCGCAGGTCGGGGTTCAGCTTCTGGATGCCTTTGAGCAGGATGAGCAGGAAATCTGTGTTCACGTCCCGCTCGTGCACCTCGTCCACCACGACATGGCTGACACCCTCCAGGCTGGGGTTGCCCTGCAGCTTCCTGAGCAGGATGCCCACAGTGCAGAAGAGCAGGGCCCCTCCCCGGGCAGGGGGTTTGCTCTCCAGCCGCACCTGGTAGCCCACATTCTTCCTCATGTTGGGCCCCAGCTCCTGTGCCACGCGCTGGGCAACCGAGATGGCGCTGATGCGCCGGGGCTGAGTGATGACCACATTGCAGCGCGCTCCGCGGCCCTCCAGGATGTAGTGTTCCAGCAGCAGCTGTGGGATCCTCGTGGTCTTCCCACAGCCTGTGTCTCCTGCTATCACCACCACAGGGTTCTGCTCGATGGCTGACAGGATGGTGTCCTTGTGAGGGTCTACTGGCAGCGGGTGGTTCTCCTGCCAGGAGGCTCCTCTCCTTTTCCAGAGGGCCAGCAGGTTCTGGCTAAGGCGCACTTCCTCTGCTTCCAGCATGGGGATGTAGGTCTTCCCCGTGATTGCATCGCTGATCGCACCAGATTCCTTGGTCAGGTTCATCATGTCATCAGCAATCCGGGGCCTGGATTCCCTGATGTCCACGGGATACTGGGGGAGAGGGAGGAAGTCGGCAAGGACAGCACCATTAGTACCAGTATTGAGGAGAACGGGAAGAAACATGTGCCTGGAACAGACTCAGCTGGTCTGGCTCTGCCAAGGCACTGCCAAGGTCTCCTCAGACTTTAGGTAACTCAGTCACGTTCTGAACTGAGGTTATTTAAAGTGAGAACTAATTTGGGCAGTTCCCCGTGTTTTCCTTGCTGCATTCCCTATTTTATGAAGGGTATTAGTGCTGCTGCCTGAAATGACAGGCACAGACCAGTAACTTCAGCTCTCCAATGCAACAGCCCCTCTAAGACAGCTTTAGGAAACTATCAAGTTACACCACCACCCAGACACATAACTTACGTAAAACACAAGTTTGGGCTAAGCCAGAAATATTCTGTCTTGGCAAAAGAAAAAACAGAAGTCCCACATCCCACAGGAAGAACTACAAGGAGCAACAGGTCAGGAATTGTCTAGAACACAAATCAAAGCATTGGCCCAGATGTTTATGGGACTAAAAGTTGCTGAACTTTTTATCAATCAAAACTTATGGATTCAACCTTAGGAGTCAGGGTCTTCCACAGGGAAGGCCAGTGCCAAGAAAGGGTCTCCCTTTCCCAAAGAGCAGCAGACACTGATCAGGTTTTGTGGCAGCAATGAAACCATGAATTGCCTCAATGTTTTGACATGAAACTTTCAATCACATCCAGTTGCTGAAGTAAAATGGGATCAGGCGAAGGGGATCCTGAGGGGGTTGAGCCTTACGTGGTTCAGGTAGTTCTCAATCTTGCGCAGGGTGGCCTCGGGGACTTTGATGTGGCAGGGCTTCCTCTGGTTCTCCCCCAGCTCCCGCAGGGAAGTCATGTTGTACATGGCATGGCTCAGGGGGTTGTTGTTCTTGTCCACCAAGCCAAGGCTCTGCAGGGAACAGGCAAACACCATCAGCTCTGAGGCTGCTCACACCAAGTGCTGGTATACAGAACTGGTATACTTGGATCCCATGTTCAGGTAGGCCAACTCCTTACCATCCCAAATCCATCAATTCCTGCTTTTCTTACCACAGCAAGAAACCAGACATGATCCCACCTAAACTCCGGARAAACAGACACACTACAACCAACCACTTGCCCTGACACAACACTCGTGAGGTCTCAGACCCATCAGAGAAACAGCAGCCAAGACTGCACCTGACAAAACCCTCTTGGTGAGTCCCTTGCTGTGGTTCTGGCATGTTGTGAATCCCAGGGTTTGGAAATGTATGTTTATTAACCATTAGTTCATTAAACATTAACTCATTAAGCAAGTCAAAAATCAGGAAGTTTCAGGCATCCCCCATGAGGCTCAAATTCAGAGAGTGAGGTGGAAGGAGCCCGTCTCCACAGGCAACTCCCCATGGGATGCAGGAGCCAGGGGCACTCACCTTCAGCTTCTGACAGGCCAGAGCTGCTGCTTTGTTTTCTGCCTCCACCTTGCGCCGGCCCTTGGCTGCAAAGGTCATGGGGCAGGGCCAGCGCAGTGTCAGCTTGCAGATCTTGGTCTTGGTGCCCACTGTGCGGAACTGCATGTACTCCTGCAGGGAATGACAGCACCGGGCTCCGTGGGACAGCCTGGGCCCCGAGGCATCACCCAGCCCCATCCCTGGTCCTGCACAGACCCACCSCAAAATCCCCCCATGCATCCGTGACAGCACGGTCCAAACGCTCTCTGAGCTCTGGCAGCCTCAGGGTCGTGCCCATTCCCTGGGGGGCCTGGGCAGTGCCCAGCACCCTCTGGGGAAGGAACCTTTTCCTGACTTCCAGCCTATCCCTCCCCTGGCACAGCTCCATCCGTTCCCTGGGTCCTGTCCCTGCTCAGAGAGCAGAGATCAGAGCTGCCCCTTGGGAGAAGCTGCAGCCCCTGGGAAGCTCTGCCCTCAACCTCCCCTGCTCCAGCTGAACAAACCCAGTGCCCTCGGCCACTCCTCATGTGGCCTCTCTTGACCTTTCACCATGGGGTTTTTTGCTGGATTTGTTGGATTTTGTTTTTTTTTAATGGAGCACTAGAAGTTTACTGAACTGAACTCCACCTCCCRGCTCACAAGGCAAGGCCTAAGCCAAACTGAGGGCAGGCAACTGTGGGGAATATCCTGAGAGCCCTGGGGCAGAGCTCAGCTACTGTCTGCTGAATACACTGAGAAGGAGGTGGGTGACACATCCCAGGAGGGAGGATTACTGGATACAGCTAGGAATCGAGCTGTGGAAAGATTCCACCAGCACAGAAGTTACACATCACTCCCAGAAACACAAACTTGTGCTTGTTGCAGATATATGGGGAAAGAAAACCTTCGAAAGTATCTCCTTCATCCACACAGCAGCTCCTCCACCGCCCTGGCCTCAGGAGCAATATTCCTCATGGTTCTATTAAGACATTCCCTTAATTCTCCCCACAAAGTCTTTTCTTCGCTGTTCACACTGATTTCTCTAGATCTAGTTCTAACTTCCCTTGTCTTCCCAGCTCTGCTGCTCAAACAAAGTGTCCAAAGTGATTCCAGTTGGAGCCTCTGAGCTTCATCCCTGGCAGGGGTCAGATAGCACCTTACCTTGACTGTGGAGGAAGAGGTTGCAATCTGAATAACTTGGGCCAGGAGATTTTTGGGAAGTGGGAACTGCGTCAGGGCACGGATGGCAGTGTTGTCGTCTGTCATTTCAATGGAACTCCCTCCTCGGCTGCATGGAAGGTGAAGAGAATTGGATGTACAAATGCCCTCTCTGTGCTCAGACCTACTCCAGGAGCACTACTGACTCTGAAACTACACAGTTAAAGCCGAGGTAACTCTGGTCAGGTGCAGAGTCTAGCTGTCCCTTGCTACTAAAATCTGCCAGTCACAACCACCCAGCCCAGCAAAGCCACCTGCTATGGCATGATCAAACCTTTACACCAAGGCTACCTGGTGTAAAGATGGCATCAGCATGGATTTAATTAAGAAATTACTCTGAATTAAACAACCCATCACTAGAAATAACCACCATCACCTAYATCTCCCACAGATTTTGTTCCTGCAACCTATTAAAAATCCAAGATTTGTGCTCATAAACTCAAGCGAACAGCTATGGAGATGAAAAGGAGAAGATTTAACATTGCCCTCAAAACCAGGGTGGTCAAAATGTGGTGTAAGTGCACATGCACCACTTCTGGGGATGGAAGCATCTTTAGTCACAGAAGAATAAGGCAGGTAGCCAGACTGGCAGAAGTCTCTCCAGCGGGCAGAGCCGCAGGGAAGAAGCTTATGCATTCCCTGGACGGCAGCTGGGTTCAAGACCAGGCTGCCCCACTATTGCTCTGGCCCATCTCCAGGCCCCCCCAGCTGCAGGGAAAACCCTCCCTTTCCCTCTGCCCTGGCTCAGCATTCCCAGCCAGACCCACCTGGCGTCTCTGCCCGGGGTCCGTGGGTCCTGGTGTGCCATGGGAAGGTAATCCGAGACATCGATCGCCTCCTCCTCCAGCTCCCCTTCCTCCAGCTCCCCCTCCTCCAGCTCCCCTTCCTCCAGCTCCTCTCTCCTCATGGCTTTGGGCATCCTGCCCTGCTCCATGGGCTGGATGGCTTCGTCAGGCTCCATGCGGCGCCAGCAGGTGGACAGGTCGGCAAGGGAGGGACCGGACTTGGAGCGCCACTTGCCCTCGGAGCACCAGCGCTCGTCGGGACAGCCCAGCTGATCGGCCAGCAGCCGGTACTTGGCTGCATCGAAGAGCTCGTTCCGGGGGCCCAACAAGCCCCAGCCCTGTGGGAGAGACACGGGGCAGCTCTGGGAACCCACACAGAGCAGCTCTGGGAACCCACCCTCTGCTGGAGACAGCAGCACAGGAGCACTCCCCTCCTTCCCCACACAAAGAGAGAGCAAGGAAAGGCATTTACCRGAACTCCTAACTTTCCCCCATCACTGCTCTCCACCAACGGGAATCTGGTGCTTGCCCTCCCTTCCCAGGGCACAACCCTCAGCCCCTTAGAAAGGGTGGGCAGAGATCTATTGGAATTTTACAAACTCTCAGCTATATTTAAGCACTCTCAAGTTTTGAAATTACCCTCAGAGCATGCAATCTATCTTTCTGGGAAGGCTAGTCTGAACTAGCATAATCTGGGACAATACAGGATGAGAATTCAGGGAATGGCTCATCTCCTTCCATTTCCCAGGAAGAGTTATTTGTACAAGCAGCAGGAAAACGTCCCTAACCCAGCAGATTTTGAAGCAGGCCTGCAGTAATTAAAAACTCTCCTACCACCATCATTTAGGACGGARCCTTGCAGGAAGCTCCAGACATATCCAGAGAGCAGCACATCCCAGAGTGCTGCGATAAATTCTAGTTTTGATTTTATTAAATTAAAAGTTGCAGTTTTATGCCTTTTAATGGCCTTTATGGCCCTGTACTATAAAAAGCTGTATTATTTTGTACTGTGGGAGTGCCTAAGACAGCAAAAGTTCACCTGGCTCGCTGCTCTACTCAAAGCCTCTGTATTCATTCACTGCACTAATTAGACACTATTAATTTCTTTAACCAATGACTTTTTAAAGCAGCACTTATAGCTGGTTCTATAGCAGTGATCACACAAGGCCTCCCATCACAAGGTTCTTCTGCCAGGTTCCAGTTTAGCTGGCAGAGAAAGCTTTGCATGCTCAATCYATGGTTTCAGAGAGTTCGGTTTTGGTTCAAGTTCTAAGCTCAAGTACACTTCAGCCATTTCCAAAATCTGAGGAAAATGTGTCAGTAGGGTATTCTTCCTTTGAAAACTTTCCAGGCTCTCCAAGAAAGCAGGGAACAACGTTTGACTAAGGAGGATAAAACCAGGATGTATTCCCAGTGAAAGCTGACTGAATAAGGTGGAATGAAGTCAGTGAGTGAAATGAGTTTTGCTGATCCCAGGATTAAAGGACCATCTTAAGCTGCAGAAGAAGCTGCATTTTCACAGTGCCCTCCTGAATTTCTGAAGGCTGGTTATTTCCTCACACAGCTTTTTGATCTACAAGCAAATCAAAATCTGTCTCACAGTCAGAGCATCCACAACACGTTTTCCTGAGCAAAATATACGGCTCTACTCGCTGTAGATACTCAGACTAAGGAGTTGATTAAAGTCCAGGACAAAAGGAACAAAGACCAGGACTACCTGAAGCAAGTGGGATTTTAAACTCAAATGGAGTCAGACTCAAGACTTCACCCTCTCCCCCTTGACTAACAGATGGGCCAGCTAAGGAGTGCACAGGCAAAGGGAGATGAAAGAATTCCCATCACTAGGCCAGGGTGTGTTGGGCCAGGCTGCACACAGCAGGACTCACCTTGAAGAGCTGACATGCTGCAGCCGCCGCCTGCCGCTCCGCATCGATCTTCTTGGTCCCATAGCCCTCCACTTCCACATTCTTTGGCCACTTTATATGGAGAGTGACTTTCTGAAAGCCAAGRAGAACCACAGAATGAGCCAGGACAAGCGCTCCCCTCCACCAGAGCACACCCACTCCAACCATCTCTGCACTCCAGGCAAAGAAGGGAAATACTGAAGAAAACTGTGAACCAAGTGCTTGTCCAGTCCCTCCATGGGAAGTTCTCTTCCAGAAGCACTGAATGAAATGCCTGAGCAGGGCACAGACATCCCAAAGCCCCACAGGAGATGCAGGGCTGAGGTGCAGCAAGGGCTGTGGAGTCACAGCATGTCAGCTCCAAGGATAAATGCCAGAAGCTCATTCCAGGAACAATTCCATTCCAGGACTGTCCCTCTGCACACTGCAGCATATCAGACTGTGCCCTGGAGCAACATCCAGTTCCAACACGTTTCCAGCTGCAACACCAAGGAAATCTTCCYGACTGCACTCTCACTGTAATGTAACCAGCACAGCTCTGCCTCAGCTCCCAGGCACTCCAGCACTCATCAGGCACAGGAGCACCCAGCTYCAGCCCAGTAAGCACTGGCAGAACCACAGCCCCATTCCAGCTCCTGCATGGGAGCATCTTCCTGGATGGGAGCACTAAAAACCTGYAGAGGCAAAGAATGCTGAAAGCTGAACCCTGCCCTCTGAAGAAGTGCTCCAAATCGAGAGCTTGCTTGGCTCCCGGCCCTGCAGATGCCACAAGGCTCCAAGAGGGAAATGCCTAAGGAATTCTGTCCTGTTTCTGCAGCACAGATGAAAGGCAGCGTTAGATCGGCTGGGAAAGCCCCACCTCCAAGGCTGGAGCAGAGGCTCCTGACTTTCCAGCAGCCTGCACCTGGCTGGCTGCCTTCCTGCCACCTGAACCCGGCTCTCTGGAGGGAATTGCTACAGATTTTGCCTCGGGGCTCTGCCTGGAAAGGCCCAGATCTACTGGGGAAAAAAGGTGTCTCAGGAAGGCCAAATTACCTGTGCTCACAAACCCCTGCTCACATCCAGCAAGAGCTCTCCAGACCTGTCCTGTTCACATTTGCTGGGTTGTTTATTGGGTTGTTTTTCTTTGCAACCCAACCCTCATTTTTTTCCAAGAGCTCTTTTATTGTTTTCCTGGTTTACTTTTTTGTTTTAATCTGAAGTTACTCTCCACATTAATCTATTCAAGTGCTGGCAAGAATGGGAACCAATTACACAAAGTAAAATGATGAGGCACTGCCTGGGGTATTCAAAATTTTAGGGATGAGGCACTGGCTATGGTATTTCCAAAATTTAAGTCAGGAAACTGCTCTGCTGCTTGAGAAAACACAAGAAAAACAAAAATAACAAAGAACTCTAAAGTAACCATTACTAATGTACCCCCTAAAATCCAGGGATGCCTATAAAGGATGTGGCAATAAAAACTGTCTGGGAAATTTTAGACAGAATGTTATTGGAAAATSTTAATCCATTAGAACTGAGTCTTTTCCTGGAACGTACGTTACAGTTAAACTTCAGCTGGAAAGGACTTTCACTGTGGAATGAGAGCTGGTGTGACAGGAGGAGACAAAGCCTTGACCATGGAGCACTGTCAGGTAAGAATTCCTGCTCGCTTCACAGCCCAGATCCAGATCTGGGCCTCTGACATCCCAGTGACAGCTCAGACTGGAAATTGGAATTCCTCTGCTTCATTTAAAAGGTTTCATTCTGCTCTTAAGTACTATCAGAAGCCTCCCCCATTGCAAACAAACTCCTCTTTTCTGGTTGCAATTGGACATTTTAGGCTTTGGCCTTTGTTCAGTTGGAATCTACAATCAAATCTAGGGTTCCTAAGGCCTAAAATACAGCATTTAAATATTAATTTTCTAAAGTAGTGGGACACCTTTAAGCACAGACTCTGTGTCTTTCTGCTGAGAAAGGCCAGATACAGCAAGCCACCTAAGAGAAAAATACCCACACGAAAAAAGGGACAGCACCTGCATTTATACACCTGTTAAAGCACATGAAAATCAGRAGAAACAGAAGAGGTGAGACTATTTCTTGCTTGAAATATTATAACACAACTTTTATGCAAAATTAAAACTCTCTGTGATTTTCTCCAGGAAAGCTACTTACACATTAGCAGTTCCTGGCTCCCTTCCCACTCTATTCCCAACACCTTTCCAGCAGCACTGGATTACCTTTTTCCTTGGCCCATTAGTGTGGATGTACACCAGCTTGTCCCTTGCATGGGAAATGCCCAGGGCTCGGCCAATCACACTGTTGAGTAAGTTTTTAGGCTGTGGAAATTCCTTTAGTAAGTCTCTGGAATCTGGAAAAAAAAACAAAGAGGAACCAAATGTCTGCAAGTTCCTGTGCAGTCCTGTCCAGAGACATGTTCCAACACCTGCTCCCTGCGGCACTGGGACAGCCGGGTCTCGGAGGGTACGGTGAGGGGAACAGGCAGAGGTGTTCAGTCCTCACCTACAGCATCTCCAGGCATCAGCAAGGTCACGGATGGATCAGCGAGGTTGGCAAAGACCTCCAAGACCATCAAATCCAACCTGTGATCAATCCCCACCTTGTCACCAGCCCAGAGCAATGAGTGCCACGTCCAGGCCTCCCCTGGACAAGTGTAGGGATGGGCACTCCAAACCTTCCTGGGCAGCCCCTTCCAATGCTTGACCACCCTTTCCATGGGGAAAYTCCTGCTGATGTCTAACCTGACCCTCCCCTGACACAGCCTGAGGCCGTTCCCTTTCCTGTCCCTGTTCCCTGGGAGCAGAGCCTGACCCCTTCCTGGCTGTCCCCTCCTGTCAGGGAGYTGTGCAGAGCCATAAGGTTCCCCCGGAGCCTCCTTTTCTCCAGGCTGAGTCCCCCCAGCTCCCTCAGCTGCTCCTGGCACTCCAGAGCCTTCCCTAATTCCGGTCTCTTCCCTGGACATGCTCCAGCCCCTCCAGGTCTCTCCTGTCAGGAGATCCCAAAGCTGCCCCCAGGATCTGAGGTGGTCCCTCAGCAGTGCCAACACAGGGGGACAATCCTTGCCCTGGGGYTGTGCCCATGATGGGGCTGGCACTGCCCAGAGGCCATCGGCCTCTTGCCCATCTGCGCATACACTGGGCTCATGTCCAGCTCCAGCATGGAGCCGGTGCCACTTCCTCACCAGCTCTGTTTGTCATTCCTCAATATCAAAACCCAACAGAGCAATAACAACTTTGAACACTTCGGGTGTTTGCATGTCCCCTCCAGCCATGGTTAAAATCCAGGGTCTCACAAGTTACGTATGAGATCAGCCAATGGTAGGAACATGAAATAATGCCTGAGGACTTCTTCCTGAAATGACTGAGACGGCTGGATTAGAGTCTGGGAATGTGGTTTAGTACTTAATTACCCAGAGAATCCCCTGGAAAGAAGGTTGCCAACACTGTTTGGAGRTGCAGCAGCCGCAGGGGCAGCAGGACAGAGGGCAGGTGGGACTGGCCCCTGCCCCCACAGGGAAATGCTACTCAAGGTACAGCAGGGAGGGGATGCTGAGGATTAGATCAAATCACTCATTAAAAAAATAACGATAGTAAATTCCCACTGCCTCAGACAGAGCCATGTCACACCCATCTCCCATCCCAGCCTCCTCCCTGATCAATTCTAGCAGTGTCTGTGGTGAGGGAGTTGTTCCTTTCACCAGCATCACTGCCATGGCCAGCACGGGGCAGGGCCTTTATTTCCAGCAACAGGTTCARTGAGATCAGATCCATGTGGTAACAATTCCAGATGTTCCTACACCTCACAAACAGSGAGGTCTCACAGCTCCCTGGTGAGAAGAGGGGCAGCTGCCCCTTCTCCCAAGCTCCAAAACTCCCACTAAACCCAGATGTGYAGGGAGAGGATCCACAGCTCTAATCCCACAGAAAACCAAGGCAGGAAAAGAGAATACTCAAAAAGCAAAAACAGAGTGTTTGCTGGGCTCACAAATCAGCCAGCACAGTCCTGCAGGGACCAAAACCAGCACAAGGGAATAGGGAGAGGGATAGGATCTCCTGCTCTGCAGCAGCAACCACAGCTCATCCCACGTTCAGCCTCTATMCTACACACATGCTCCCCAGGCCACCAGGACTTGGGTAACCTCCCTGCAGATCACCCTGGGGGTGAACATTCCCTTCAGAGGGTTTCTAAATTCCCTTCCAGGACAAGTTTCAGCAATGAATCAGAAGCCAGCATAGAGAGCMCTGGTACCACCACAAATGGGAATTTCCAACTGCGCCACCAAATCCAAGGAGAAAAAAGGAGCCAACAGTCACTCATTAGAGCATCGCCAAGATGTGCCACCGTGTTCTGCTGGAAACTCTGATTCCGRAGTTACKGTCATGAAGACTCATAGRAACTGYAAAGAATCCCWGAATGGTTTAGGTTGGAAAGATCCTTGAAGGTCTTCCATTCATTTAACTAATGGGCARGGACACCTTCCACTATCCCAGGTTGCTTCAAGCCCCATCCAATGTGGCCCTGGACACCTCCAGGCATGCTTAAGGCAACAAGACTTTAGGAGAGGCTCTGTCACACAGCACATGGAAGAGATGCTCTCTGAGAAGCTGCTCATTATGATGATGTCCTAGGAAGGCCCAGCTGGAAAGTGAGCAACAGAGAAACCACAGGAGATTCAGGGAAGGCAAAGAGCTCTGCTGTGCCACTGCAGGCCTGACACTGTCAGCTGTGGACACTAGACTAAGAGAGACCCAAAGGCCACTGSTGATCTCATCACCCTCTCCAGCAAAACCCAAAAGGCTGATCCAGAGCTCAGCACAGAAGACTTACTGATACAGTCAGTTTTGAAACTTCTTTTTGCAAACCATAACAGAACCACCTGGAGCTTCAGAAATGCTTTCAGTAGCCTCAGATAACTCCAGAGGAATTTCAGGAATTACTCTGATTTATGATCACTATTTGTCCRTTAATTACCTGCTACATATTGTCCAAGTGAGCACGAAAATGGTCTCAGCCTAACAAAAAACTATAAACCAAACTTCAGTAATTAGGCAGCAAATGTGCTATTTCTATCTAYTCAAGCAAGTTCCTCTATATTCAGACTTTAGCCTGTTCAGGAAAACTGGTAAAGTGTCCAAGATTTTGGCACTCTGCAGTTCCATTCCACATTGGTGGGACGAATGGAGAGAGGAGCAGTAACACAACTCCCAAACGCACCATTCAATTCACTTAATAAAAAAAAGAAAAGCAAAAAGCAAATCTCCAGCACCAGCCTGATTACTTGGCTTCCAGTTACTTCCTCTTTCAAAAACAATAACCTGGGAGGAAAATTCTRTGATAAGAAGTGCAAGAAGCACATATTTTTAATGCCCCCCCCCCCAAATGTAATTACTTATGACAGAAGCAGTTTCCCACATTCAGAGGTGAATCCTTGGTGAATACTAAATATTTAATCTGCTCTAGAGGGTAAAATAGGATCCCTGACTAACGAAGACCAATCCGGTGACAGCTCTGGCTCAGAATTCCCAACAAGGCACAATGTTTTCTTCCCAGCTGACAATGCCACAATCAGCAGCACCATCTGACTGTGCCAAGGGCTAATGGATCACCTTCAGCCCATTCTTGTCCCCAATTCCAGAGCTAAAAGGATCTTATCCTGCAGGAAGCCATCCCTCCCTTGCAGCTTTTAAAGAAACAACACCAAACTGTAGGACTGGATTTGCAGAATGTTCCCTTCCCTGCCAAATTGGATTTCTCAGCATCTTCCTCCAAGGAGTGTCTCAGTTMTGTCACAGCTGAGACTGGATGTTTGGGTGGGAATTGTGTCAGTGGGAGCACAAGGAATACAACTCAATACTCCMCAACCTCAGCTGTTTTCATACCCAATCCCAATCAAGCCAGAGCCATACATGAAATGCAAACCACAGCTCTGAGATCATGACGGAATATTAAAGGCCTGTCTTGGAGAGCAGACAAGTCAGGGTGGGGCTATCAAAGAAGCCAATTAACTAATTAAAGTTCCTCAAAGCCAGTGAGTGCTTTAGTTTAATTTGATTGTGAAAGTCCAGGATAATTCCAAGCTGCACAGCAAAACACAAAAACCAGACCCCCAAACCAACAAACCACCCAGCTGGAGTGGCCCAGCCTGCTGCAAACCTCAATAAATTTGAGAAGTGAAAACACTCAGGTAGCAGAGCACAAACAACACAGCCCAAAGTTTTGTTCAAGGAGGACAGASCAGAATGAGATCCATTCATTTCCCTCTTCCCTCCAATACTACTCCCTGTAAAAGCAACAAATGAGCACCAAGGACAAACTATGAAAGACAAAATTTCTCAAGATATAATGAATTCAGGTAATAAATCCAAAAGTGTTTCCAACACATCAAAAATTCCCAGGGGAAAAAAAGAACAAAAAACCCTGTGGCTCCATAATATCCCTTTCATAAGGAATTAGCCCAGACTTGTTCCACTGTGGAGATGGTGGGAGACACAGACGGTTCCACCYGGCAGCTTAGCCTGGAGCACACCAAAACATGACTTTTTGGGAATTTGGGAGGTTTTAAACCATCTCCAGCAATCCTGACCAAGGCTCCTTTCAACACACACAGAATAAAACCTACACRCAGCTCCTGGCTGAACAAGAGCTTAAAAATCAGGAAAACTGAGCAGGCTCCTCCAAAAGCAAGTGGGATCAGCTGAGGAGAAGGAGCAGTGACCAAGCTCCCCCTCGGAGCCACTTGGGCTGGTTGGGAACCTGCCCTGCTCCAGGAAGGGATCCTGAGCTCCAGCCCAGCCCAAATTGTGCTGTGGTTCTACAGGACAAATTTAATTTGTGACAGAAAAAGGTTCCTGGAGCAAACCCAAGCTCAGGGGCACGTCATCCTCAGGAATGAGGGGGAAGTGACTGAGCTCCCCAAACCCCACTGTCTAAGCCAAAAGAGTGAAGCCTCACATAATAACATGGATCTAACAGTGACTTTTTGATGATCTCGGGTCCGAGCRGATTTTTCCATATTTGTATCCAAGACTAATAACAAAGTAGCCAAACAAGGATAGCTAATGAGACAAGCTGAGGAAGCAGAACTGACCTCAGAAAGAGGTTTTTCAAATTACATTTACAGTCTCCACGTTTTCAAGCAGCAGCTGGACAGGTAGGGCAGGTTCACGAGACTCTGAGGGCTTTTATTTGTTCATCCAAAACAAATCAAATATTGCAAACAATTCCAGTACCATCAAACTCCCACCATAAGAGCCTTCCATGGTCAATCCACCCCACAAATTGGGAGGCGGAGTGAACCAAAGACTAAAAATGAAAATACTGTCCGAAAACCCATTAGAAAGGAGTGCTGAAGATGCAATACAAAAGAGGAAAGAAAAAAAAAAACCACAATCCTGCTTTCCTTTTCTCAGGCAACACCTGAAGCAGCTCATTAAACAATCATTTGGGGTGGTTTAGCACTTGCTTTAGCAGGGAGTTAATTTGCTCTGTTGAACAGCTTGAATGTTACAATTAAAAGAACATCCCACTCTGAACTCCAAGATAAAGCTCAGCAACTTCTGAAAGGCAAATGGAACCAAGACCCAAAGAATCCAGAAATTACAGAGAAAATAATAATTTAAAAAATGCTGGAGGGTGGGAAGGCAGCACCGAACACAGAAGGATGAGTGCTGAGAGAAAAAGTTTTAAAGGAATAATACCCTGAATTTCCAAAACGCAGGCCCTGAAAGAAAACTGAAACCAAAACAGTGATCATCAAAAGGAAAATGGTTCAAGCCACAACCTCTGGCACAAAACCACTCGCATCTCTCTAAGCTCCAAGTGTTCTCCACGCTCCATAATCCAACAAAAAGCGATTCAAAACACGACATCAAACCCGAGTTTTAAACGTTCTTTTGTAACAGTGACAATTCCGAGCTGCAGGAAGGCATCCACCCTTCCCACCTGGGCCCACGCACCACTGACATCCAAATACGGAAAATCTTCCAGTTTCTGGCCAGAGACATCACMGCTGGCTGGATTTAGGGACGCCGCAGTAGCAAAGGCCTGATGTTCCAGAGCTGACCGTCTCTCCATCGGCGTTTCCCAGGCTCTCCAGGTGGATCCAGCGGGATCCCGCGCACGGGAGAGGCGGGGAACGGCCCTAACGGCCCGCGCTGCCCGGCGGCGCCCGAGCGGTTCTCAACCCATCCCCTCTCCCTGCCAAATCTCCACGGGGGATTTTCCTCTCGCGTCAGCGGTGGGAGGCGGCCGGAGTTTCACCCAGGCCCGGCTCGGCGACCTTGAGGAGAATCACCGGGGAAACCCAACTCCGGCCAACAAAGGGCTGCCGGGGCGGCCACAAAGCAGCTCCGCGGTCCCCCCACGGTGTCCCCCGGTACCTGCGCAGCTCGGCGGCTCCTCTCCCTGGCCGCGCATCCCGGTCCCGGCGGAGCCGCGGGAAGGAAGGGAGGGATGGAGAGAGGGAGGGATGTGGCGGCTCCCCCRCCCCGCCGCGGGCCCGGGCTCGCCCCTCCCTTCCGCTGCGCGAGCGCCGCGCGGGGCCTCGCGCGCCGGCCGGCTCCGCTGCTCACCCTGCGCCGCCTCGGGCTCCTCCTCCTCCTCCACGTCCCGGCGGGGCTCGGCGGGCCCGCGGGAGGCCGAGCAGAGCCCGCGGGAGGCCGGGCAGAGCCCGCGGGGGCTGCGGCAGAGGCGCAGCGGCCCCGCCGCCTGCAGCAGCAGCCCCAGCGCTGCCATCTTGGGCCGTCCCGTGCCTGCGGTGGCGCCCCCCGGCGGGCGGGAGGACCGAGAGCGGCCCGGGGAGAGCCGGGCCTCGGGTCCCACGGGGAATGGCGAGGAGAAGGAGAGGGGAAAAGGTGATGGGAAAGGGAGGAGATGGAGAGGGAAAACGAACGAAAATGAGGAAAAGGAGAGGGGGGAAAAGGAGGAGATGGAGAGGGGGTAAAAAAGGAGAAGGAAAAGGGAAAGGAGGGAGGGAAAAGGAGAAGGAAAGGGAAATGAGCAGAGGAGAAGGAGCAGGAGTTGCTCTCCTGCCTGTGGCAGGATCCAGGAGTCCGCAGCATTCCCGTGGGAGCACAGGCAATGGAGGCCGTGGAGCTCCAGAGCGCACAGAGCCATCGTGGCGCGGCTGCGGCAGCTCCTGTGCCCCCCGGAGCCCTGGCCCGGCCCGGGGCACAGGGACACGGCCCCAGGGCTCGGGGGGCTCAGCCCCATCCCGGGGTGTTTGCCCTCTCCCAGAGCCGACACCACAAAGGCAGGGGGGATTTGCTCCCAGATCCCGGAGATGCCTCTCCCAACACAACCCCAGCCTGTCCCTGGATTTATGGATCGCTATTAACCTTCCCTGATTAGAGGGAAAACACGCACACAGAGAGATTTTCCTGCTTTCAGCAGCATCTCCCTGCCCTGGCTTTCATCCCACACATTTTCCTCTCAATCTTTCCATCTCTGGRCAAAGCCAACTCTGGGATGGTCCCATATGAGTGACCCCAGGTATTACTCCAAGGGAGAAATCCCCAGAYTCTTCTGGGGTTTGTTTCCAGCTCCACACACCCAAACACACATCCAGAAACCAGCCAAGTCATGGTCAGGTAGATTCCTAAAAACCAAGTCATCCTGCAGCCCAGTAGTTGCTAATTTTTAAGATAAACACCGAAAATTGTAAAATCTTACAAGTCTCTCTAAAGATCCCAAAATCTTAAATCTATAAAATCTAAAATCAGAATCTTAATAAAGATCTTATAATCTTTACAAAATAAGTCAGCATTTCCCTTTTACCCACTTCTCCCAACACTGAGTCCTCCTGTCACTCAGTTCTACATAAGTTATTTCATATCCAGATATAAAATTCTCAAGGCTGTACAGCTGCTTGAAATTCTAACCCTACAGGATTGTTTATTTATTTAAATCTTAATTATTTTTCTAAGCAATTAATGTTTATAAATTTTATTAGCCCTGGTTGTACTGGGATTGCCATTAACTTTTGTGATTCTTTACATCAGGGTCTCATTTTTATGTCAAAGACTTTRTTACTGAATATTTTTTGTGTAAAGTGAAAATTTCCATCAATGGCTGGTTAAGCATCATGATGAAAAAGGGTTTAAAAARTAAGTGGGTTTTGTTTGTCTGTTTTTAAATCAGAAAGAGAAATCTTCAATAAGACAAAAAATACTGACTTTTATAATGGCATGGTTCAGTTTAACAAAGGTTCAAGAAGAATAAAGTTATCAAATAAAACCTGTATAAAAAGATCCCMAACTTTGGAAGAGTTGATCATTCAAAAAAACTCTTACTACACCAAATTTGCCTTTTCCTGTGTTCACTTCTCAGAAACATAATTCACTGCTGGTTTGTCTTTGTAGGTTCTTTTACTTTAAAGGAAAAAAAAAAAGAGAAACAAAAACCCAGATCTTGAAACAGCACCAGATGACACAAAAAATACACTTTTTTTTTAAAAAAAGACATGAAGTTATTCTGGCACTTGGATCACAAATTTTAAGAGTATTGGTCCATTAAAATGGGAAAAAGAATTCAAAACTGATTGTTCATTCAAAAATCATCCAAAGATCATCCAGACCACTAAAAAGGGAAACAACTCATTTAATTTAAGGGAATTAATTCTGTGTTCATCTTGTGACAGCATGTTGCACCAACTATTATTTTTATTTTTTTACTATTTTTACTATTTATTCAGAAATAAACTGAGGTGGTTTGGAAACAAAAGCTTCAAGGAAGACTGGAAGGAAGGGGAGGCTGGGAACAGCATGACAACATTCCTACATCCTCCTGGGAAGGCAGATCTGAGAAACTGTTTAACGTGATGGAGCATTCCCCCAGATCCAGCAGAGGCAATGAACTGTCCAGCAGGGAAGAAACACAAATTCTAACCACGGCCATGGAGCTGTTTCAAGTCCTGGACATMCAGGAAGGAACCTGGGAGACAACAGAAGCCCCAAGGGAGATGGGAACTGTGGCTGGAACAGGCAAAGCAGAGCCACAAAATACGTGAGTGAAGTATAAGTATGGGGAAACCTTGGAAATACAYGGGCAGGGGGTGGAAAAGCTGGGAGAAACCTTGGAAACAATTGGGCAGGGGGCTGGAAAAACTGGGAGAAGAGGCTGACAGGCAGTCCCACTGCGCAGAACAGTCACGGGTGAGGAGGACTGGTGGTTTGTCACCAAAAATGATATAAAAATTATCTTGTGGGCACAGAAACAGCAGTGAAGACTCAATTTATTAAAAAATTCCGGAAGCCGCCGATTCCAAATATCTTTATTTTGCAGAGAGGAGCGTTAGCCAGCACAGACGGGATCTCCAGAGCCATCTCCCAGCTTTGGCAGCTCCTGGGATGAGCTGGGCTGGACCAGCCCCTCCAGCCAAGCCTGTGCAGAGGCAGCAGCTCATTAGTGAGCCAAGTTTCATTAACGAATTCCTTTATCCCCAGGGCTGGAGCATCCCGAGTCCCAAACCCAGCCTGGCCACGACAAACCACCAGCCCTCACCAGGAAAGCTCCTTCTCTCCACCCAGACTCCAACCCCACTCACATGACTTGATGGAGGAGAGGGGTTAATTCCCAGCTRAAGTGACTCATACATAATTCCTGCCCTGGACATGGGAAGAATTCTGGGATTTTTGCTTTAAATCCAGCACCCCCAGTTCAGCAGGGCAGTGACAGGAATGGTGGGTTCACTGTTGGGTTTCCTGAGTGCCAAAGCAGGAGGATTAATTCCTTGGGATGGAGGGAGATCCCTTTGCTTCAGCCAGAGCTGGAATATTTCATTGCATTCTGTCCACATCCTTTAAGACCAAGTAACAGAGCTCAGGAAAGAACCACAGACAGAAAGCAGTGACTGGAGGGATTTCTTAGGACAAAATATGGTGGAAAAGAAGGTTGGCAAAGCTGTGCCAGGAAAAAGGGCCATGGTGACAGTGACAGGTGTTAAAGGATCAAATCCCAAGGAGGAAGAGCTCATGGAGTTGGTATTGAGGGATACAGGAATATTTAGGAGGATAAAACTAAAATGGAAGAAACCTGTACTTGAAGCTAAACAGCAAACAAGTGTCCAGTGTCTCTGTGGGTAACATGGCAGGACTCCTCGGCTGCCCAGTTCCACTGTTTCCCTGAAATCCTGTCCTGTCCCTCCTGGTCCCAGCGTTCCTGCCACATTCCCCCACTGCTGCACCAACCAGGACACAACTGAGCTCTCTCCTTAACACAAAKTAACTCCTCATCCACCTGCTCCAGCTCTACACCTCCAAGCACAAAAAAATCCCAAGAAGAACCCAAGGTTGTGTCAGGTCCTACCTTTGAGGGAATTCAACGAGAACATCTCCATCCCTGTGGAAAGGGTGGGTTCCTGGGACAGCAGGAAGGAACACAAAGAAACAGCAAGTTAGAATTGATATTGCCTTTGAAATGTTTCAGGTGCTTCTGCTTTGTCTCAGTGGTGACAATGAGAGTCTTTAAAAGCTTTTTAGGCCAGGATTAAGTAGATTATTGACATCATTCCCCTTTTTAAAGGCAAAAAAACCCRAGAACATAACTGTACTTTTGATAACATTCTTCGCTGAAACTATGTTAAACTTCCTATTTAATTTCTTACTAAAATAACTTTGACTGAAATAAGACAAAAGCAACTTTGTTTTGGGGTGTTTTATCTGTCATGCCAAGTATTAAATACACTGTAGGAGCTCTGGGAAACAGTAACAAGGATTTTCTAACAAACTTGGATCAGATGAGTGAAGATTGAAGGTCACAATTTACATACAAAGTTAAAGTCTGGAGCTGGACTTCCGTGATCCTGGTGGATTCCTTCCAAATCAGGATATTCAGGCATTTTGTGGACATTAACTGTCCCTATCAATGACTTCCTGTGCATGCAATTAATAGCCTACAATCATCACTCAAATGATTCACTTTTGCTTTCAATAAGACAAAATTACTTCAGCAGCAAAAAAAAAAAAAAAAGGCTTCAAATAAACCCACCCCATTTTTCTGCTCCCATCTCTGGATGGGTCACTTTGCCCATTGTTGCCTCCCCACAGACACACACAGAGAGCAATCTGCCATGGTTGCCAGGGCTTCACCCGGGCTTTTCCCAAGAATTAAATAAATAAAACCAGAATTATTTGACTTTGCAAAAATTAAACCCCACATGTACTGTGGTGAACTTCAAGTGGGAAATGTCTTTGSTGTAACCAAATCACTGCAGGGAACAAAGTCAGGGAACTCTTTTGTGGTCCTGGAGTGAGATTCCCAAGGCTGGAGAGCTCAGCCACAGAGCCCAGCCATGGCAGGAATGCCAATGGAATCGCAGGGAGTGGAGCACACACCAATCTGCRCCCCCTTCCACAGGGATCATACCAGTCTGGGTTAAACTGCCTTAAGGCCAAGGGTATTTGTGATGAATTGTGTGAGTCCAATATTGCTCTGACAGGAAAGAGTCGGAGTTAAAGTAAAATCCTTGAACCCCCCAAAGTCACTAGAGAGGGAAAATCAGGAGTGTGATGGGGAAGGCTGCAGTGAATCCAACTCCCCAGCTATTGGCCGCTTCCTCCCCCCTAATTTTTAAGCATGACCAAAGAGAAGGAGCTGTTTGCAAGACAAAGTTGATGGAAGTGGTCTTTTCTGCTCAAGGAAATAAAAAAYTGAAAACCTTCCAGGGATGAGGTTCCAAGATGAACAACTGAGATCCCCTCGGATAAGCAACATTCCAACCCAGCTGTCTGTATAATGCTGCCTGCAGATCCCCAGGGTGGGAGTGGGGCAAGACAGTGAGGAGAATAAAGGASCTGCTGAATCTGGACACCGAAGATCCAGACCTGGGAATCACTTTTAGCACATCCAGCAGCCCTGGGGAAATCCCAGGCTTTGTTGCTGCAGATCCTGATCCCAAATAAAAAGAAGTGTCCAACTTTGGCAGCTGCTCCAGCACRCACAGAAACACAGGGATGCAGGACCAGCATGGAAAGGGGACACTGAAAAACTCAAAATGTATTTTATCTGATAATAGAAGAGATGTGAAAGCTCCCAGGACACTGGATTGGGGAAGAAATGGAACATGATGACAACAGAACAGGCAATGGTACAGCTGGAATGAAAATCCATGGGACCATGAGGCCTTGTGCCTCACACCCAGCAAATTCCAGAGTCCCAGATGGGAMAAGAGACACAAAAAGTTTGTAAGGAATAGACTCAATGCTTCTGCTGCAAAGAGTGAAACCAAGGAATGTGGCACAGAAAACTGTTAGATAAAATCCCAAAGGATGGGAAGGAATTGGAACTTTTTTTGGTTTCCTTGATACACTGGAAAACAGCTACATGAGGGAAAACCACATCCACAAGAGAAATGCAGGGAAAATCACAGCAATTCTGATTACTGGCTGCTGGGATATTCCAGCAGTGTTGGAACAGGCAGAGCCCCGAGTGCTTTGTGAAGAGAACAAAGGAGAAATCCTGCTGTCTTCCACATGCAGCCCCAAGGATCCCCTGCCCCAGGCTCCGGGCAGAGCCAAGAGTCCACTTGAAGTAGTAATTTTTTATTTTTTTTTTTTTTACTATTGGCTATTTGGGCCAAAGAAGCAACGAACCCGTGCTGGAAACCTTTCCTTACCAAGCCTAACCCTGCAGGATTCTCGCTGCTGACAAGCTGGAAGGGGAGACAATGAAGGGCTGGAGGTGGGAATGGACGCTGGATGCCCTCGGACATCYCCGGGAGCACCGGGGCCAAACGGGTGACCCGGAGCGACGATTCCCATGGCTACGGGGGGAAGTCGGGGCCAGCGGTGACACCGGGGAGAGCCACATGAGGGGACGGAGAGGCAGGAGTGGGAAKGGGCTGCGGGAAAGCAGCTCTGTTCGTGAGCAAAGCCTTCCCAAAGCAGGGATGAGAACTCCGGGAAAAGCCGCGCTCCCGGAGCCGCTTCCCGGGGCTCTCCCCGCCGGCCTTTCGCCCAGGGCCCGCGGGGAGCAGTGCCCCGGAGCGCTCCCGAGCATCCCCGAGGCCCCCCGAGCATCCCCGGCCCCGCCGGTCCCGCCGAGCATCCCCCGTGCCRCCGAGCATCCCCGCCCGCGCCGCCCCGCCCGCACAGGCCGCGGCCCCGCACGGCCCTGCCCGCCTCACCCTGCTCTGCTCGGCGCCATCCCCCGCTCGTCCCCATCCTTCCGCCGCCATCCCGCCCCCGCAGGCTCCCCGGTTCTCCCCGGGGGTCGCAGCCCGACCCCCGTCCGCCCCGCACCGACCTCCGCACCGCGACTGCCGCCGCCGGGCTGCCCCTTGGGACTACAGCTCCCGGCAGCCGCCGGGCGCGCTTCCGGCGCGACGCGCGCTTCACTTCCGGTCTCTCCCGGAAGTAAGGCCGCCCGCGCGCTCCCTCCGGCAAGCGGCGCCATAGTGCGAAGACGCGCGTGGGCGCAGGGCGGGGTCAGTCCCCATGGCAACGGCACAGCCAATGGGCGACGCTGGCTATTCCCATGGCAACGGCACAGCCAATGGGAGGTGAGGCCTGTGGTGGCGCATAGCCTCGCGCTCGCCATGGCATCCGAGCAGGCTGCAATCCCGATCCCGGTCCGGATCCCGGTCCCGATCCCGGCGTGGGACCGGGCCAGGTCCAATCCCGGTCCCGACAGGGAAGCTGCCCAGAGAAGCTGTAGCAGCASCTGGATCTCTGGAAGTGTCCAAAGCCAAGCTGGACGGGGCTTGGAGCATTGTGGGACAGCAGAAGGTGTCCCTGTCCATGGCAGGGGGTGRCACTGGACGAGTTTTTAAGGCACTTGTAAGCCAAACTCTTCTGGAATCCTTGACTGTATTCACTTAGCTGCCTTTTCAGAATGGCAGTTGTGAAATTCTGAGGTTCAAATTTCTGGATGTTTGGTGTGTTTATTATGTCCTGTGTCTCCAGAAGTTTCCTTTCCTGCAGGTGTTTATTTCTGCTTTGGAGTGTTCAGGGATGAGGGAACATTTACAAATTATAGCAATGCCTGAGACATTTTTATATTGGGTATTGTGATTTTAATGAAGGAAATTTTTATGCTCTATTTGATAATGTTTGCATTAAATACGTTGTATTTTTAATTATATACATGTTTTTACCTTTTTTWAAAAATTTCTCTGTTATGTTTGATTCACAAATAAGGCATTAGTGGAGACTTGGAAACTAAATGTTTTTTATAATGGAAATTTGGGGGAAATCACTTTATAATCACCCATTCCATGGGTCTAGATATGGTTATGAAAAGATAAAGATACCCAGCAGTGAAGATGTAGTGCAGATACCTGTKGGTAATTATGTCAGCACCCGATTTGCTCCCTAACTGGATCTCAAGGTCTCCACACCAGGCCTGAGCTTCAAGTTACAAGTTCCTGTTTGTGGTTCCAGCTCTCCTCTGGGTGAAGGTATTGCCTCTCTGTTTTCTAAACTTTGCCCTGGCTCCCCAAACCAGCTTGGGAATTCCCTGGCAGCAGGTGGCTGGTCTTCAGCTGCAGGTCCATAATCTGCAAGATTTGGGAATGTTGTTWATAGGTTTTTATTTAGGAAACTGTACTGGAGCCTGATTTTCCTTTCTCGGGGGAGTCAAACTGTCTAATCCAGAGGTGTAAACTAAGCCCTGTTCCCAAAGGCACCTTGGGTGAGCGTGAGGAGGGACTACATTTGGAAAAAGTAGGAAGGGCAGGTGAGTGAGGTGTCAGTGTCCCTAAAGCCATGTGGTTCTTATGTGGCACATCCAATGAATGGGCCGCGGGACCGCGGAAATCCTCTGGGATGGAATCCCACGCGATGGAAACACCCGTGTTTGGCGTTCGGAGAACACCGGGAGCGCTCCCCGGCCGCATCGAGGGCACACAGGGTGTGTTTGGGGTCGGGAGCTCTCCGGGGTCCCTCAGCGGGAGCGGATCGGGCGGGGCCGGGCTCGGGACGGGCCCGCACCAGAGCGGCGCGCGCGTTCGCGAGCGCGTTCCCG
>NW_026623318.1:1168833-1241766 GCF_030028575.1 Malurus melanocephalus
GGGCCCGCCGAGCCGCCCCTCAGCGCGGCGCGGGCGGATTACGGCCGGAGCCCGAGCGCCTAAGCCCGGCTCACCGGGAAAAGCCGCTCGAAGGGGACGGGACGGGGGGGCCCGAGGTCGCCGTCGGTCTTTGTGAACCGCGGCCTCGCCGCTGCGATGGGCGCGGGGCCGGGTCGGGGGAACATTCCCGCTCCCTTAGCGCCGGCCGGTGCCCGGGGCCGTGTTTGGAACGGTCCCGGGGGCTCCCGGGGATGTGCCCGCGGCCGCGGGGGCCCGGCCGGTGCCCGCTCGCCCCGGGCAGTGACTTTCCTGTGCGGGCAGGTCCCGGCCCGGTTTGGTTTCGCTTCAGCCGCGCCCCGGCGGTGTCGGGAGTGCTGGAAAAAGGGAGGCAAAATCCATCCAAATCCCTTCGGTGCTGTTGGGAGCCGCGTCCGGGCGCGTTAAAGCCCCTCGTGTTGCCCCGAGTTCACTTTGCAGTAGCGTCATTGCTCGCTCTGGTGCCCTTGGGCTCCTCTTCCTCCTCGCACACTTCGCTCGGCTCGGCTGCTTCGCTTTCGTTGAGCGTTTGTTCCCGTGGGCTGATTTCAGAACTTCAATACCTGAGCCGGGAAGAATCACCCGGTGTAACTTTCCAGCGTGTCTACACCGCGCTGTAGCRATCCTGGAGAAGCTTTAGCTGGATCGGAGAAATGCCAGGGGATGCTGCACAGGCCGGAGGTGCCTTAATCTCCGTATTTTCCCACTGTCGGGTCCATCCCGCCAGTCCTTGGCAGGGCTGCTGTCCATCATCCATGGATGAAGTTGTCCCTTGCTGTTGGTTGGGTTCTTTGTGTGGTGAAGAATCTGAGAACGGGAATCTGAACTGGGAATCTGAGCTCGATCGCTGTGGGGTGAAACCAGCTCGGGCTCGGGTGTGTTTTTCCAGTCCTTCCAGCTTGTTCCAGGTTGGATCGGTGTGTGGGGTGCAGTTGGAAGCAGCAGCTCGAGCTCTCTGTGTTGACAGGGAAATGTAAGAGGATATTTCTATAGTTTGGCTTGTTTTGATTGTGCTTCTGCGCTGCCCTACGCTTTGGAGGAGCTGTGGTTTTCCCCTTCCATTGTCCTGGCTGAGCACCCCTAGGATCCCAGCAAATCCCCAGTGCAGAACTGCTGTTCTGAGGAGGGTTCAGATGCCGTTTTGAAGACAGTAAGGTGTTTGCTGTGACTCCAAACATCCCAGCCAGGCTGGGTCTCACCTCTGTGCAGGTTGTGTGTGGTGCAGGGATGGGAGCCAAGGAAAAACCCCTCCATTCAAATTGGTTATAAACATTAGATATTTATTTCTGATGGCTCTGGAAAGTAATTAGAATTGGGCTAAGGAGACTACATGGTGAGTGAATCTTGGAATATTGTGGTGAAAATCCTTTTTAAAAATGGAAAATAATTTTGTTTTGAGGAAACAAGAAAACTGATACCAGCATTTAAAGATGGGAGTCTTAACACTCCAGASAGAAGGGTTGATTCCCTTTTGAAGGTGCTGTAAACGGACTCTGATTCATCTTGTGCCTGTTTTCATCCTGCTGTAGATGTGTGGCTCCTTCCAGAGAAACATGGTGATTTTTACTGGCTTTTGTCCAGCTTACACTCTTAAAAATAGGTGTTTGTACAGCTCTCAGTGGTGAAGCCGTCAGCAGCGGTTGGTGTGTCCAGCTCTGGGAGCTCCAGGGACACTGGGGACCWGCTGGAGAGAAGCCAAGAGCAGCACGGAGCTCGGTCAAGGATCCAGAGGTCCCGAGGGGCAGGGGGAGATAAAGAACTGCAATTACAGAGCTTCTCATTTTTTCTCTAGATTAGACATGGTTTTAATATTGGAAGAGTTTTCTGTGTCTCCAGAGTACAACAACTATCAGGGAGTTCTCTGTGTCTCCAGGGTACAATTAAGAAAGAAAGAGGTTTAAGTAGTAGCGTGGAAGACTCACACTGGACCTTGAACAACTCATTGACGGGCACCAAGCATAATGACAGAAAATGAAATTATGAATATTATAATGAAGTTATTCATTCCAGGCTCCCTTCTGCTCCCTGTTTGTGTGAGTGATGTCTGGAAGTCAGTTTGTGCTGTTTCCAGAGAGATGCAGGAGGTGCCCAGCTGTTTCCCAGGCAGTGTGGAAGCAGCAGGGATGTTGGAGCCTCACTTTCCTGGGAGCTGGGAATGGATGCATGCCATGGGTTTGAAGTCCTGGGGGATCTGGCAGACTGTCATAGACCAATGTCACGGGATCCTGGAACAGCTTGGATGGGGAAGGGGCCTTAAAACTTATTCCATTCCATSCCCTGACATGGGCAGGGACCCCTTCCACTATCCCAGGTCACTCCAAGCCCYGTCCAACCTGGCCTTGGGCATTTCCAGCTGCTCTGGGCAACCTGGGCCAGGRCCTCCCCACCCTCCCAGGGAAGGATTTCTTCCACTGTTCCGTCTAACCCTACCCTCTGGCAGTGGGAAGCCATTCCCCCTTGTTCAAAGTAATTTGGGTAGACTGTAATGGACACCTTGATGTCACCATAGTTAATTAGAAATTCATAGTTCAGAAGTAAACTGAGCTGTTCTCTTTTAACTGTATTAATGTTCGTTTATCTCTAACATTGTGCATTGTTTAGGTAGTTCCTTTTTCAGTAAGCCACACATTCCTTATATTAAAATGGGATGTCCCAAAGCCGGGTTGTTTCTTGTCTATAAAACCTCTTTGTAAGGTAGTTTGGAGGGTTTCTGGCATCTGCATGATRAAGGATGCTGACCCTGAGCTTGGCAGCTGTGCTGCCCAAGGACCCATCCCRGGGTGTTGTTCATATGCAGGTCAGTTTATTGACCTGTGGGAGCTCTGGTGGTTCTGACGCCTCTGCCCCTCTGAGAAGGCTGCACAGGTTGATTTTTTGGGAGGCAGGGAGGAGGGTGTTGAGTTAGAGGGGATCAGGGCACAGGGTCAGCACTTGGAGCTCCAGGGGCAGGGCAGTAGCTGGGACTCCTGGCACCATGGAGATGGCCACATCCCTGGAGCTGGTGCGGCTCYGAGGGCTTGGACTGATGCCCAGGGAGCGTCTGTAGGGCGAGAGCTCGGGGCAGAGCGTGGGATCCCGTGGTTCCCTTCCCTGAATATCSCTGAGCAGGGCCCAGGCTGGTCGCTGCAGCTGCTCGGGAGAGGCAGTTGTTCCATCCGGCYGTGTCCGGCTGGACACCACCTGCCTGCCCTCCCAGCCAGGGGCTGCACTGCGTTTGTAGCTCTCTGCCGCCTGGCTCTGCTGGCCTTGGCGAGAATTTCCTCTGTGCCTGACTCGGATTTAATCCAGGGAGGGTTCTTTCTCTGCGGCTCTTTTGTGTTCTCACCTTTGAAAAGAAACAAGGGTTGTAACCCAAATCAAAGCATTTTAGCGTGGGGTTTCCTTTCGCTCTTATGCAGTGATCTGAGCTGAAATGTCCTTTGTCTTGGGGGAAGGTGTGTGCATTAAGGCCACACCACAGAGTGGGAGGTGGTTATTTGAGGTCAATGCCCACATCAAAGCCGGGTGTGGATCTCTCCCCCACCCCCGGCAGTGACAAAGGCTTTCAGGGCAGCTGCAGTGCAGGTCTGGCTGCAGAAATTATTTCCTCTGCTGCTYGTGCTCTGGTTTTTGACCACATGTTTTTTGCTTAAGGATATGGGGGTGTTTTTGTGTTTCTAATTGTGGTGGAAATGTTGGAAAACTCTGTGGTGTCAATGGGGCTTTGGCATTTCAGCACATGAACAAAATCCTCTTGCTGAACAGGGCATCATTCTGTCCTCTGGAATTCACTGCTGAAAAACCTTTATTTGCTGCAGAATCATTTTGTGTTGACGAGGGGGAAACCTGGAAATCTGTTGGGACTTGTGGTCCCTCAGACCCACTGTGAGTTGATCAGGAAATTGTCTGCTTGGTTTTTCTGCTTAAAGACTCATTTGTGCTGCTCATTGGGATGCAGAAATGGTGGAGAGGGGTCTTTGGCTTCTTTTTGAAGGGTTTTCCCCCTTATTTTTCAGGGAAACCTCAGGCAAGTGTTGTGGGTTATTCAAACCAAGACAGCAAGGTAATGGGCTTCTCATTACAAAGGATCTGCAGGATAGTGGCAGTGCAAAGCAGGATGAGGAGYTCTGGTGTTGTCTTCCTTTATAGCTTCTAGCTGTGAATGCGTTCTGCAAGACGTAAAGGTGGGAGCTGTGAGGAAAGGAATGATTGCCCAAAAAAGTTAACGTCTAAGAATAGGCTTTGCAAGGTRTATTCTCATGTAATTTTCTCTTTTCTCCCAGGGAAAATATCTGAAAAAAAAGGAGTAAGTCAATACAATGATTCTACTTCTTCTGGATTTGTTTTTTTTTTGGAGGAGGTTCATAAAATCCCAGAATGGTTTGGGCTGGAAGGGACTTGAAGGATCATCCAGTGCCACCCYTGGCCATGGGCARGGACACCTCCCACTGTCCCAGGSTGCTCCAAGYCTCAATGTCCAGCCTGACCTTGGACACTGCCAGGGATCCAGGAGCAGCCACAGCTGCTCTGGGCACCCTGTGCCAGGGCCTGCCCACCCTCCCAGGGARCAATTCCTTCCCARTATCCCATTCATYCCTGCCCTCTGGCAGTGGGAAGTCATTCCCTGTGTCCTGGCCCTCAATCCCTCATCCAAAGTCCTGTGCAGAGCCAGGAGTTGGACTCAGTGATCTTTGTGGATCCTTTCCAACTCAGGATATTCTGTGATTCTGATATAATTAAAACATTAATTCCTGGGGGAGGGAAAAGGGCAAAGAAAAATGCAGCTTTGAAATTTTAGTCTTTCGTTCTTTCCAGGCTCGTGTTTCTGGTTCAGGATTTATACACAGGGCAGGACACCCGGGAGCCTCACGGGAATTTGTGTCTTTTGAGCTGGGAAGATTTAATTTCTCAGATGTGCCTCTGCTCCTGAGAAAGTGCTGGAAGAACTCACATCTCAGGGTGGTCAGCCATTGTGAAAWTGTAATTGTTTCCATTTACTCAATGTTTTTGTGGTGCCTTTGGCTTTGGAGCTGGTGCTTTGCAAGRCTCAGTTAGGTTTGACTGGCATTTGACACCACAGCTTTAAAACTTCGAGGGTTCTGGGTCACCAAATAATTTTTTCTTAAGGGGCTTTAGAAGAATCTTGTTTGAGGGAAGAGCAAAGGCTGAGAGTTACCCAGCTGAGAGACTGAGGTAACTCAAATTGCTCCGTGTTCTACCTGCAGAAGTGATGTTTGTTCTCCTCTCGGAAGTTGTCTGGCACAGCGAGGAGGTGACATCCAGTGAGTGAATACTGCAGTATCAGGAGTGACAAAAACTCAGCACCGTGGGAGGGGTTTAATATTCCATGCTGTGATTTTACATTCGCATTTTATTTGAGGTAGAACCTTGGGAGCTAAAACATCACAAGCTCATTTGTGTGGCTCAGCTTTTCCCTCTGTACAGGACATCCTATTTATACCAAAGGGGTGCTCTGAGGATTCATTAGGAGTTGATTACAGCGGAAGGCTGTAAAGTTACTGCAGAAAGCTCTGTRTGTGTGGGCAGAATGAGCCTGTTCCTTTATTAGGAACTGAGATCAGCTTGGAGTGGTTAATCCATGTCTGTAACCCAGCCCTGAGGGACTGGGCATGAGCCACAGGTGAGTGCTGCATTTTTAACCTAAAGCTAAAATGTTTGTGCTTGGTGTTTCTCCTGTGCAAACTCCCCTCCACGCCTTCCAGCCACGCAGGGATCCCAAAACCTCAGAACTCTGCTCTCCAGRTGCTGAAGGGAGCTGGGCTGTCAACAACCCAACCTTCACTCCGAATTTCCCTCTCCTCAAATGAATGTGTACTTTTTGTCTTGCAGTACGTTCAAGCAGATGCTCCTACCAACAAAACACTGGCTGGGCTGGTGGTGCAGCTGCTGCAATTCCAGGAAGATGCCTTTGGAAAACATGTCACCAATCCTGCCTTCACAAAGCTTCCTGTGAGTATTGGGCTTCTCACTCTGCTGTCACAGCTCCGTATCCTGCTGTTCCTGTGGTGTTGGTGCTGCTGGAGCATGTCCAGGGCATTGGGACATCCCTGCTCAGCCCAGGCTCTTCCTGATGCACACTCTGGAAGAGCTGGAATAGCTCACTACCCCTTAAAAGCAGATTTTCAGTGTAATACAGCTTAGTCTCACTAAAAATATTTCCATAATGCTGTGGGAAKGTTTTAATTTCTACTAAAATTCAGTGTAATTCATCAGTATTAAGTCAAATCTGGACTTGTACATCCTGAAGTGAGGGATTAAAATRCACTTTCCGAGGCAAACAAGCTCCCATTGGGTGTTTTGGTTGATGTAACTCCAAACTTGCCAAGGCTGAGAAATTACTTTGCCATGTTGTGCAGCAGCAGTAGTTACCTGCTTGGTCTGGGATAGTTCTCCAGTCCCTCRGGATGCAGGTAGCCAGCAACAGGATCAACATTATGAGGGCTGTTGCTTTCAAATTCCAGCCTGGAGCCTTGCCCACCACCCAAAGAATCTTGTCTTGTCCCGGGGAGTGTGAGGGCTGAAGAGCTGGTGGGGGGCAGGGGAGGCAGCACAGGGACAGACACGGGTCTGGGAGGAGGGCAGGGATGGCAGCCTGGTGCCAAGGCCCAGTTGGGTGATTTGGGGGAGGTCTGTGGCAGCTGTCCTGAACCTGTGTGTGAGTGTGGCAGCAGCAGGGAGGTCTGTGCTCATCCCTGCCATCAGGTGTTTGCTGGCATTGGGGGTTTGTGCCTTTGGGGTTCTGGATAAGTGGATACACTAAGCTGGAATAATTTATAGCCAGTTAAAATGTTGAAACCAATTAAAAGTGAAGTTGGCCTGAAAACTGTTGAAAGAACTCTTGTGGTTTTGGGTCCATGTGACAGGACAGTTTTTATTCTGTGCTAGTTTTCCCCCAGGGGTTTGGCCTTGGTAAACTCTCCAGTGAGGAGTGGGATGTACAAACTCTTCACGGGAAGGTTTTTCAAACTCATARGGTGAATCTTGGAAAGATTTCCAGATGAATTTTGGAAGAAATGGTTCCCTGGGAGGGTGGGGAGGCCCTGGCACAGGGTGCCCAGAGCAGCTGTGGCTGCCCCTGGATCCCTGGCAGTGTCCAAGGCCAGGCTGGACATTGGGGCTGGGAGCACTCTGGGAAGGTGTSSCTGCCATGGCAGGGGTGGCACTGGAGGATCCTTAAGAACCCTTCCAGCTCAAACAATTCTGGGTGCTTTGGAGTGCACCCAGAAGCACCACAAGGTGCCAGTAAGATTTCACCACCTCCCCTGATAYCTCGCTGATAATGACAAGCTTTAGGGACAGAGCGAACTTGGCAGAGCTTTATTTGGATGTGGAAGCACAAACCATAAAGCTGCCCACATTCCACAAGTGCATAAACCATTGGAGTACTCCCAAGCCTTAACTCAATTTGTCTTATCTTAAAAATGGGCAATAAACATTGCAGTGGCATCATAAAGATGTTGTTCTTGTGTTTGTTCTCGCTGCTTCAAAGGTCTAATCTGGTCAAATTTGCTCAGTTTAATTTAYAGCACTTGGGTCTCGGTGCTCTTGGTTACTTCCAGCAGGAGACAGCTCAGTGCATTTTCCCAGGAATGCTCCTGTCTCTGGGGTGTCTCCAGCTTTGGGCTCTCTCTGCTCCCAGCAGGAAGCCCCTGGTGACCAGAGCCTGGCCTTTAAACAACTCCCCAATTTCTGCTTTGTGCCTTGTACAAGTTTTTTCACATTTACTGAGAAACACAAAATAAACCACGATCAAAGGAGATCCTGGTGTTGCCTTTCCCTGGTCCTGCCTCCAGCTGGGCCATCSGTCTGTCTCCATTTCCAAGATGACTTTGACAGCAGCTGATTTTTCCCAAGCACAACCACCCTGTCCAGAGACACCAGGAAAGCAGCAAGTACAATTTCAAACTACAATGTAGCAGAAAAATTGAGCTTCTTGTGCGAGAAACATGGTTTTTTTTCAATAACCTTTCAGAGAAAGGACTGAATATGACTCCTGGAGCTTCCAGCCTCCTCGTGCTCCTGTTTGAAGTTCAGTTGTGGAATTCTTGGTTTGGGAATGGGTGGCTCACAAGTGCTCTGGTTAAACTAAGATGGGAAAAATGAGCTGGATTGAAAGGAGCTGGATGTGGTGTTTTAGGGCAGATCTGCACCATGAGTTTGCAGCTGCTGACAAGCAGCTTTCCCTGGTGGTGGAGGGATGTGATTGTGGAATGTCTGAACTCTGCTTCAGCTGCTCATTTCTGATGRTCTGGTTTGATATTCTCACACAGATGAAGAGCTGCTTCCCTGACAGCTACAATTTGAGGTTTAATTTACTATGAAATGGGTATTCAAAGAGTACTTTGGATTTTTACAGCTCTACAGCAAATTTTTTTCAAGGAAGGACTTGGAGCTTTCAGATACATCATGTTCTTGCAAATACARTATTTCTGCTCAGTCCAAATGTATTTGATCTTCAGGAAACATTCTTAAAGGAGAATGTCAAACCAAAAGGGCTTAATCTGAAAATTAACTTTTCATTTGAGAAGTTCTATTTCAAAAGCTTAGCTAACAAATATGTATTTGTTTAAAATAATTGCATCAAAGTCAATGTCCCTGATTTTCCTTGTTTTTTGGGTTCCAGGCAAAGTGCTTCATGGATTTCAAAGCTGGAGGTACATTATGTCACATTCTTGGTGCTGCTTACAAATATAAGAATGAACAGGGCTGGTAAGTTTTTATTTATGGTTTATACACCTTTGCATGAAACCAAGCACACAGAATTGCTTATGCAAACTACCTAAAGTTTAATCCTTCCTGGAGAATGAGGCAGGCAATGCAGTGGAGATGGGAAGAGGGAGTTTTTTCTTGTTTTGCTGATGGTAGCTTTTTTAAGACACGCCCCCATACTTCTAAATTTGAAGAGAAGTTGGCCAAGTTTAAGCTTTGGGGCTGTAGTTGTAGTTAATTACAAGTTCAAGGCTCTTTTTTCATTTCTTTGCTGTCTGACTGAGCAAATGAACCAGAATCAGTCTCACATCTGTGAGATGTAAACCCCTGTTACTGCATTGATTATTTGGTTTAGTTATAATTGGTAAAGYGTGAAGTACTGCAGATTCTGATAAATGCTCAGATTTCCATTGCTCCACAARTGGGGAGTGTAAGCACTTAGAAACTCTGCCCCTGTAGCTGTTGACACTGGTATGAAAAACAGCCAGGTGATATCCCAAGAGTGTTTCATATAGTTATAATCCTCTTCCCAAGGGAACAATAGCATAGGATCATAAAATCTTGGAATGGTTTGGACTGGAAGGGTCCTTAAAAAGTTCATCCAGTGCCACCCCCTGCCATGGACAGGGATGCCTTCCACTGTCCCAGGCTGCTCCAAGAGCCCTGTCCAACCTGGCCTTGAAATTACTATTTTTGAGAACATTGGGCAAAAACCTGAGGATGAAAAGTCAATAAATGTAAATAATCAATAAAATTAAGCAGAGATTTTTCCTGTATGTGAATTTTAATAGTTTTGCAGTTTCCAGTCTGCAACAGCATTCCTGGAATTGACTGAGTTGTTTTTACACATGAACCATTTAAAAGGCAAAATAAAGTTCTTTTAGAGTGGTTGGTTATTTTTAGGAGTTAYTCATCCTCGTATTAGTTCTGTCTGAGATGAATATATCAGGAATAAGAGTTTTCCTACTCCAGGTTTTGCCAACACCTGAGACAGGCACCTGTTTGCAGTGGGGTTTGTCAGGAGTGTCTTGCTGCCTCTTTGCCTTAAGATACAGGAATTAAATGATTCCAACTGCAGGAATATTTGAATATTTCAATCCCGCAATTTTACCGAGCAAATCTGGTTTCCAGTCCATTGTGCAGCCCAGCTGAGCTCTGGGGTTGCCTCCTCCCCTGTCCCTGCCTTGCTGCTGCCTCATGATTAGTGTGGGTAGTGCCTGGTGTCTGTGCATGTGGGACGTAGCGGGCAGTAATCCTGGAACTTAACTCTGAGGATCAGCCCTAGAGCCTGGAATGTGTCCCTCACTTACTCAATGAATAATCCGTGCTGTTTGCCTGAACTGTGATTGATWTGATTTTTGAATGGTCTGCATTTCGCTCCTGCTTAACCTGTTTGTGACTGATCTGTCTTATAGGAGAAGTCCCTTTCCTCGCCACAATAGGTATGTCTGAGAGCTGGACATACCTGGCCCTCACTGCAGCCCAAGCAAACCTGGCACAGGGAGTCTCTTAAGCTGAGGACAGGAGGGAATTAGTGTCATTTTTATCCAAATGGGCAGCCAAAAAAGTGCTGTTAATTAATGTGTCCATGTCCTTCTCTGGGTTTCTGAAGCAGGCAGGGATTTGGGGACGTACAGCATTCCATGGATGCACAGTGCAGGTTTTCAGCAAAAAATGTAAAAAATTTGGTCATGCCCTGAGTGTCTTTGTCTCACAGGTACCAAGAATACTGTAGGTGTTTATTTGGCATTTATCTCCCATGGAGCCAAACATTCTGGATGTTGTGGATACAAAGCATGACTGAGCATTGGAGAAGGGGCTTGATCTTGCCTCTAAAATCCTCTGTATTATAGATGTAAAATACTGTATTAACAGTGACCTGACAGCCTTGATGTCTGGCTCTACTTTTGCAAATCATGGTAAACTTTTCAAAGCACACAACAAGGTCCTAAATTCCTTTTTAAAAGGGTGATTTCAATCAATATACCAGGATCTTATRTTTGATTTGTTGCCGTGTCATCAGTGTGAAGGGCAGAGTCCCTCATGTGCTTTGGGGCAGAAACCATCTCCCCTGACAGAGGATGTTTGTAGAGCTGCCCAGCTCCTCAGACTGTTCCCACCTGCCTGGGCAGCTCCCTCCTGAAAATCCCAGGAGCCTCCAGTGGAGAAGAATGTGGTGGTCCCAGCTGAGGTGTCTTGTTTGATTTAGTGGGGTCACACCCTGCTGTGGTCATGGGGCTTGGGGCTAACCTTTGCTTTCCTTTACCTTCTCTGGACATTTATCAGCTGGAAAAAGGGATTTGTTGCTGGAAACAGGGATGTGTTTATAGGAAACCCTCCTTGGCTGTGGAATAACTGGTTTGAGCTGGGTGGTGATTGCAGCCCGTCAGTCCCTCGTGGGGAGGACRTGCACAGCTTTCCCACTGGATTGGGTGTGCAGGGCTTTGGATTTCACACCCTGGCACTACCTCAGAGCCAGGGAGCCTTTCCAGACTCCAGCAACAGCATGTTCCCAAAGCTGGGAGGTGCAGGTGTGCCCTAGGTCACGTTTTACCTCTGAGAGGCACAGCCCCGTGGTTAAACCCCTCCTGGTGCTTTGGAAAGGCTGAGTGGTGAGGGCTCAGCCCCCTCCATGTCAGTCCCTGCTGCTGCTGGGCCTTGTGGAAATGCTGCTGCTGGACATGGGGAGGGGCTGGGATTGTCCCTCCTCAGGCTCTGGGGTCACCACTCAAATCCCTCATTTGGGYTGACCTGTCTGGGAGTTCCAAATGTGTGGAGGGGTCAGGTGGGTACAGCAGAGGGAATTTGGGGTCTCCTGTACTGCTTCCCAGGAGGAATTTCCAGATTTTGTGCTCTCCCCCCATTTCTTATGGACCGATCTCTATGGDTGTTGCAACAATTGTGATGATGTGTCCGTGCAATAAACTTTAAAACACCAGGGTTCAGTAAAGGCGGTGAGAAAATGCTGACACGGATTATTAGCTGCCTGTGCTCTGGGGGGTGGTTTGTTYTCACACGAGGCAGAGGAATTGCTGCTTTTCCTGCATTCCCAGGACTGGTGGATGGGTGCAGCTAGAAGTAAGAGAACCGTGAGAGCTCGTTCCATGAATTTTCTCATCTGGTTGTTGAAATCCATCATGGTTATGTGTTTAATTACCCCATGACTGTGGTGGCATGCACGACCCTGCTGCAGGGTTTGGTGGGCACTGTCAACCTTCCTTTTTYCCCTAAACATTTCACAAATCAGCTGCATTTGTTAGTTTGGTTCATTGTGGTTTTCTYGCTCGTGAGGGTGCCAAGTGCAGCAGCAATAGTTGTCGTTGTGCTCCAAGTGTCCTTACGCCGCTGCCATGGTCCTCGCTTTCTGTGCAACGGGGAAGGTTCTGGACTGCTGCAAGGTGGCCACTTGGAGTTCATATTTTTGAATCTTTTCCCTCCACAGGAGGAGGTTTGACCTGCAGAATCCCTCCCGAATGGATCGCAACGTGGAGATGTTCATGAACATTGAGAAAACACTGGTGCAGGCAAGGAGCTCCCCAAACACTGCTGCTTGGGGCAGGGATCTGCTTTGGGACCCAGGGAAGGGCTTCATCCTGGCCTTCTGTAGGACTATGGGCCTCCCTCCATCCTCCTCCCACCCATTTTAGTCACGATTTCCTGTTCCCACTTGAAAAGTGTGGAATATTTCCACTGATACTCTGTGGACATGCAGAGGGTGAGGAAAACTTGTAGGGTAGGAGAAAACATCCAAGTGTGCCCATGTCCCTGTGGAAATGGCACCCTTGGGACTGAGTAACTGGTCCTGTACACACCAATTCCATGGCTGACTTTCAGTTTGATCTAAATTGGCCTTTTTTCAGGTTAGGGTGCCTTTTAGTCTATTTTCTCAGACAAATAATTTTTTATATCTATTAAGCAACTTTGCGGAATCTAATTTGAAGTTCCGTTTTTCAACTGCTGCATGTGGATATTACATTATTTTTTTCAAACCCTAAAGCCAAGTTCAGTGTATAATATTGTCAAAACATAACTTTYAGGTGGTGTTAGGAATGGAGATAGGAAGAAGAGCAAAAAGCAGCAATACTCTTGTTATAAAACCCCCTTGTTATTGTAAGCAGTTTCAGTTTATAATAAAAACCTGGGCAGGGCTTAGGGGAGGTGTGTGAAGGGAATGTCCCTGACCTGTCTTACCCTCTGGTCTGGGCTCCACTGGAATTCCAGCATGGTGATTTTAGTAGGAATATTCTGGTTTTTTGCCACAGATCACTTCCCAGTTCCTTGTTTAACTTTCTGTTCTCTCACCAGAACAACTGTCTGAGCAGACCAACCATCTACCTCATTCCTGACATGGAGCTGAAGCTGGCCAACAAGCTGAAGGACATTGTCAAACGTCACCAGGTGAGCATCACACAGCACAGTGTGCCCAGTGTTGGTCACCTCTGGGTTACCCCAGGGGTGTCCAGGGACACAGGGCAGCAGCACCAGCTCACTTGGGAAACTGGTTTTATCCTCCTATGGAGGCTGAATCCCTGCTGTGCTCTGAAAGCAAATCTGGACCTGCTGCCAGGTGGCTCTGGGTGAGCTGGAGACAGGCTCAGCTGATTTATTGCCCAGTACAGGTTTGTCCAAACCTGGAACTGAAGCAGGAGTGAGGCAGCTGTTCCAGATGTGTGGGACAGCAGAAGGAAGCTTCACTCTTGAAATAATCGCTGGTTTTTCCTTTCTTTCACTCTTTTACTACTGGTGCTGAGCAGAGCCCAGGCAGCCTCAGTGCATCTCAGACATTGCAACACCCTGCYCTCATAATTCCAGGTGCTAAAGGATGACCTGAGCAAGATTAATGGATTCAATTYTTAAAAACATAAGCAGTCTTCTCTCTTGTCTGGAGAGAAATACCCTGGAATGTGACCTCTGGATGGTCTGATGGCTTTTATGTCGAGACAATTCACAGCTGTAGCCAAAGTGTTTCTTTTCCAGATTTAATCTATTTCCTGTGTTGTGATTATGAACCATTGTCTCAGCCTCAGTTGGGCACGTTTTCACAAGTTGCTCTTAATTATTTGGCTGATTCAGGATGGGTGTTATTGCTTAAATTAGAGTGAATGAGGCAATTTTCCTTTCATAAAGGAAKTCTGTAGTGAGCTCCACGCTGTATCCATGAGTGATTTAAGGGGTTTTTAAAGCAGCTTTGTCTCTRCAGGGATGTGAAGAGATGAAAACAGAAATTGTCCCTAATTCTGCTTTCTGGGCTTCTTTCCTTTGCTCTGCCTCTGAATTCTCATCTTGTTGCTAACTTTGCTTCCTCACTATCTGGATTATTTTCTATTTTTAACCCCTTACTGTCATGTCCCCAGTGCCTATAGCTGCCTGGTACCCCAAGTTCTCCCTGCACCAACTTCTGTTCATCTCCTGTGTTTTGGGTTTTTAAGGCTCCACAGGAAATAAATGGATCTTACTGATTTGGTTCACAAAGCTCAGCTCTACAAGAGCATCTTCAGTTCATGGAGAACAAAGGGAGAATTATCTTCTTTTTCCCTTTATCACTGACACGTTCTTCATTCGTGCCAGGGCTCTTTCTCTAAATTCTTATTTTCCTGCTCCCTCTTTTGCTGCTGCTCAGAGCTGCTCCTCTYCTGTTTGCGAGTTCTGGGAACTCTTGGTGTGGGAGCTCTTGCCCTTCAGCCCCCGATCCCAGAGTATCTCCACATCCCACTCCCAATGTTCTCATTCCTCCTTTTGCTGCTGCCATCCAAGRAAGGGCTTTGCAGCTTGTGCCCTTAAATAAATCTGTTGTGTGTTTATGGGATGCACGTTTTGGGCACATTTTCCTACCAAACTGTTCCAAAAAACACAACTCCTCTGCAGGCAGAGCTTTCTGCTCTTTGGGAATGACTCTTCCCATGTGGAGACTGAGGGTGTCTGAAGTGCATGGAAGAATCCTTCTGGGCCTCCACATGAGGGAAGGACAGGATTTCCTGGACTGGCAGTGTTAGGGATTTATTTCACACATCTCYGAGCCTGTAGTAGATTTTTTTTCCATATTGGTGTAGGTTGAGTAGGAATACTGTTATGGCCTGTGCACATAAGTATAGAAATTGTTTTATGGAACTCTCCACCACTCCTTGACAGGAGGGTGGAGCTACTTGAGTTTCTCTAGACTTTTCTGATATAAATTGTCATATTTACAGATCGGTTTGGACCACAATGTGGAAAGGCRCAGATACTTTCTTACAATGTATTTTTGTGTGAAATAATTCAATTTATCATGAGGATTGGGGCTGGGGAAGATGGAACTAGGGAAACAAAGGATTTGGCATGAACAGAGGAAAAGATGTCAAAGTAATTTAATAGCAGYCTTTAAATAATTGCCTTTTCCTCACACTTCTTGGAGCTGGTGTTATGCATTGTGTTAAAGGTGGCCTTCAATATTCCTGGGTGTTGTCAGTAGAAAGAAGCAGCTGAGAGGTTTGGGGTGATGTACTGAGTGTTTCTCATGCAGTTTCTCCTCTTCTTCCATGTTTCCCTAGGGAACAGTCACTGAAGAGAAATCCAAGGCTACCCACCACGTGTATCCAAGTCCTACCTCAATGGATGATGGTAATGTTCTGTTACAGTTTTTGAGTGGGAATAGTCTTGTGATAAATTCCATGTGAAGTCGTGGAAGTGTTCATCAGACTCAGCGTGTTCCCAGCCTGCTCCTGGGGAGCACTGTCTGGATTATGGATAATGCTGTGCCATGGGAATAKTCYTTCTGGAAAGGGCTGTCCAGCCCTGGCACAGCTGCCTGGGGCAGGGGWGKAGTCCCCATCCCAGGAGGGATTTAAAAGCCATGGGATTATGGGGTGGTGCTGGGGAATGGTTGCACTCTGAGATCTTGGAGGGCTTTTCCAACCTCAGCGATTCYCTGAGTTCCTGTSTGTCCAGGAATCCTGTACGGAATGCTTRTACAGTCCTTGGGTGTGGTGGGCAAGGTGGGAGCAATAGCAAGGGGAGCTCCTCCGTGAGGCCTGGCTGTGTTAAAGTTCACTCTGCCTGGATGAAGTGCAAGGTTCAAAAAAAAAGCAATTTCACAKCTGCCTCCTTCAGCAAATAGCAAAAAATATTTCATTTTTTCATCATTAATTAGTTTATTACYTGGTGGATCACTGTTGTCAGGCCCAAGCAGCATAGACACAGCTCCCTTTCCCACGTTCTCTGGCCTGTGCTGGCCACTAGGTGGAAGTGCTCCCTGCAGTTTGCAGGATCAGGGATGCTTTGTGCTCTGTCCCTCTGGCAGCCCCTCTCCAGGTTCAGCTCTGTGTCTGTCTCTGGCCACATCAGGCTCTCAGCAGAGGCTTCAGCAGKGTGGGACAGAGCTCCAGGGCTCTGGGCCCTGGTTACACTGTAGGGAACAGCCCTAAATTCCTGCAGGGATTAGAGATTCAGGTTCACATCCTCTGCATTTCCCCTGTTGTGCTTCTCTGGGTTCTGTTCTCTGAATCTGGGTTGCAGAGTTTGGTGCTTGAAAGCTGCCTCCAGCCCTGGGACTGCAAGAGCACAGGGACCTGGAGCTGCTGGAGAGAGCCCAGAGGAGGCCCCAGAGCTGCTCCCAGGGCTGGAGCCCCTCTGCTCTGGAGCCAGGCTGGGAGAGTTGGGGGTACTCACCTGGAGAAGGGAAGGATGCATTGAGAGCTCAGAGCCCCTTGCAGGGCCTGAAGGGGCTCCAGGAGAGCTGGAGAGGGACTGGGGACAAAGGATGGAGGGACAGGACACAGGGAATGGCTTCCCACTGCCAGAGGGCAGGGATGGGATATTGGGAAGGAATTCCTGGCTGGGAGGGTGGGGAGGCCCTGGCACAGGGTATCCCAGAGAAGCTGTGGCTACCCCTGGATCCCTGGCAGTGTGCAAGGTCAGGCTGGATGGGGCTTGGAGCACCCTGGGACAGTGGGAGGTGTTCCTGCCCATGGCAGGAGTGGAATGGGATGGGCTTTGAGGTCCCTCCCCAGCTCAGGACCCGAGCACACCTTCAGCCAAAGGGTTTGCAATAACCTCCCTCTGACTCTGTAAAAACTGAAATACGGTGCTTTTCCATCCATGTCTGACCTGGTTCTTGTTGCCTTTGCAGATGAATGGTTGAGACCTGTGATGAGAAAGGACAAGCAGGTGCTGGTACATTGGGGCTTTTTTCCAGACAGGTAAAGAAAGGTGGGGAAAAGTGAACCCCGAGTCTTAACTGTTTGATGGAAAAGTCTTGATCTCAGTGTGCAAAGCTTGAAAAGAACTAACCATTGATTTAAAACTGAGATGTCCACACCCATTTGTGGCACTGGCAGGTGGGTGAGGTTGGAAAGGGAGTTTTTCTGTAGAGCCACAAAGAATTGGTTGCAAATTGAAAAATTTAAAAGTTGRAATGAGCCTGTCCTTTAAAGGGACACTGTCCAGTCACTTGGCTGAACTTTAACCAAGTTGGGCTGTCCTCAGTCAGKTGTGACTGCTGAAGCACCTCTTTGAGAAAACTGCCATGTACTGTTGGAACATGGTAAAATTCAGTGTATGTGCTGTTGGTAACTTAAATGTGTTTGCAATTACTGATTTCTGAGCCTAGGAAAATCAATCAAAAAATTGATAACCCAGTATTGACTTCTACTTCATTAACTTTTTCAGGCCACTAAAATCTACTTGTTCACACATCAAATTTGCAAGAGCTGTGTCTCATACGGAGATTTCAATGGAAGAGAGCAAACAGTAATCACACTGAAGTTTCTTTATACAGATGAAGAGCCTTTAAATATTTTATATTTGTGTCAGTAGTCAATTCTGTATGGATTCTGTGTCTATCTAGATTTCTAAATTGCAGTATAAAACCAGGAATGCTGTATGCATCAGACCTTGCACATGACTTTTCCCTGTTCCTCAGTACCTGGTGTTGATTACAGACAATACAAAGTATTTTGGCTTTTGCTGCTGCTCAGTGCAGTTTCTTGATTAATTGACTTTTGAGGGAATAATGTGGAAAAGTGAATGTAAGTAATGAATGGTTTCTAGGACAGGATGCAGCTTCCTCCCTTCCAGGAATCCAGCAGCTCTTGCTTTAAACTCCTGAGAACAGAAAAAAGTGAATTAAGTTAATGGCAGGGTTTGGTTGAGTGACTCAGAACTGCCTTTACCCCCGGGATCTCTCTGGATTTGCACTTGAAGCTGGAGGTGGTTCACTGAGAGGTTTTTTTTTTAATTCAAATGTGCTCTGGAGCCCTCCCTCTGCCCTGGGTCCCATTCCTGTAGCACAGACTGGGGGTTATTCCCTATSGAAAGCTCTGCTGTCCCAGCAGTGGGATCTGCACGTGCCAGAGCTGCTGGAAAACCATTCCTGAGTGACCCTGGAAGCTGAGCTGCTCTCTCTTGACCCTCCCTAGCTATGACACCTGGGTCCACGCCAATGAAATAGATGCAGAAATCGAGGATCCCCCGATTCCCGAGAAGCCGTGGAAGGTAAGTAAGTCCTTCCCAGAATTCCTGTGCTGGTGCAGTCAGGGTGTTGGCACTGCTGTATTTATTACTGCACTCACTGACAATGTTCCCCCTGACAATGCTCTGTGTGTCCTGCTGAGCTGCAGAGTCAGCAGCTCAGACCTGCTCTGCTCAAACGCCACTTACTCCAGGTAGTAACCTTAACACACGGGAGAAAAGGATTTTGGAGTATAAACCTTACTRTGAATAGTGAGAGAGAATTGTGTAAAGTATTGATAAATCAGTAATAAATTGTGTAAATGACTGTAAAGCTCCAGAAACCTTTTCAGCTGTGTAAACCAAACTGTATTTGAAGGTGGATGTTTGAAATCCAGACAGCTAGTCTTGTCTCTCCAGGGTTTGACCAACTCTTCCTCATTTTTCTGGTGTTTATGGCACTCTGCTGAGGGAATCTCTATTTGGGAGGTTTCAATGGTAATTTTCAGCATCCAGAGAGCACTGTTAACCCAGAGGTGTTTTCTCACCTCTGAGAGCTGACCTCACACTTCAGAGGCTTGAAAATGGTTGAGGAGCAGAGGTTGAGTTCTGAGTCCTGTTCATCCTTTTGACACTGCCCCAAAAGTGTGTGAAACCAGTGGGAGAGATTTGGACACTCAGACCAGAGAAAGCTCCAGGAATCTCCTTAATCCTGGGAGATCTCTCATGGAGTTATTTCTTCTCAAAGCATCAGCCTCTCAGTGTCTCCTGTTCTTCAGGTTCATGCCAAGTGGATTTTGGACACAGATGTGTTCAACGAATGGATGAATGAAGAGGATTATGAGGTGGATGAGAACAGGAAATCTGTGAGTTTTCGCCAGAGAATCTCCATGAAGAATGAAGAGGTGGGTGGTTCTCTGCTGAGGGGACCTGTAGGTACAGGAATGTCCTTTATCTCTGCATGGATATAGATGGAAAAGGGAGGGCTCCAGGGACACSTAAGGRGGCTCCAGRAGAGCTGGAGAGAGATTGGGGACAAGGGATGGAGGGACAGGACACAGGGAATGGCTTCCCACTGCCAGAGGGCAGGGATGGRTGGGATATGGGGAATGAATTCATGTCTGGGAGGGTGGGGAGGCCCTGGCACAGGGTGCTCTGAGAAGCTGTGGCACCCTGTTGTAGGATTAAGGAAGGCTGTGGCCTCCAGCACTGCAATGGAGGATTTGGGAATAACTCAAACCTCTGCTCCCTCCCAGCCCGTGCGGAGCCCAGAGAGGAGGGACAGGAAAGCAGCAGCCAGTACAAGGAAGAGGAAACATTCTCCTTCTCCACCCCCCACTCCTGTGGAGTCCAGGAAAAAGACAGGGAAGAAAGGGTGAGTGTCTGGAAGTTTCCAGAGGCCTGGAATTTGAAGTGAAAAGAAATGAGGGGAAAAAAAAAGGAAATTTAAGGAATTCTTATGGGGAGCTCTGTGACCTGGGGTTCCATAACTATTTCTGGATAGGCTTGGGGAATAATTCCTGAGCAGCCTGTGTAATTCCTTGGCTCCTCCAGGAAATGTGTTGGCTGCAGCTGGGGCAGGACCTGGGGCAGGCTCTCCTGTGTCACTGGCAGGGCCCGTGGCAGCCTCAAGAATAGAAAGATAAGTCCCTCAGCTGCTTCTAAAATAACCCAGATTGGTGCTGGTGGTGTTGTCATCGGCTGCACATACAATTTTTGAGGACAGCCCCATAAATTAGTGCTTTAATTAAGCTGCAGTTGAGAAGTGGACTTTAAAATACCTTCCATGGAGCTAAAAAAAGAAAATCTCCTTAATGGGGGGAGGAACAACACATGTTGTTCTGCAGCTCGAGTTCCAGTACACATTCAACTTCTGACCCAAAATGGTYAAGAGAAGCCTGTGGCTGCAGATGGGGAGGTTATCAATGCTGCTTTGATCTCTTAAAAKAAGAAAGAAAATCCAGTAGTCCACCCTAATAAAAACTTAATAATGGAGGCTTATGTGTGGATATGAAGGGGAGCACTTTTGGGCTAAAAATTCAGGTCTTGTTTATGGACCTGCTGAGCTCCAATAAAACAAAACTGGAACATTGTCAAGAATTACTTGATAATCGGAATTACTCCTTCAAATGAAAAGCCTGATTTGGGGTCTGTGAGGGAATGTGGGACTGGTTCTGCCTTTGTTCCCAGAGTGGTTTCAGGAGGGTTTGACCTTTCAGTCCTGGTACTGAGAAATGTCCAGAGGAGAACATCTGGCAGAGCCCCTGTGTCTGCTCTGTTCCAGACAAGCAGCTCTGTATGGAAAAAGGAGGGGGCAGAAGGAAGAAGATGAACAGGAAGATCTCACCAAGGACATGGAGGATCCCACACCAGTACCCAACATAGAAGAAGTGGTACTTCCCAAAAATGGTAAAATATGAAAACCCTTTGCATTCTTTGAATGTTCAAAATTAAACTGTGTTAAAATCATGTACATATTTTGTCAAATCTTTGAAGTACTGAGTGGTCATGGGTCCAGGTGATCTCTGTCCATAAATGTATCTAGTCAGSGATGTAACAGGTGAAAAGGGCAGCAGATTCACCTCCTTTTGGCCTTTTAAAATACAAAAATACATTTACAGAAAACTTTTAAAAATAGATTTATAACAATGTACTTAAATGTTTCATTTCACCTGTTCATGTYGGGGGAGATGGAGTTTTCTGGAGCAAAATATTTCCCTGCCAAGTCCCTACCCCACAAGAAGAAGAAGAATGTTAAATGAGTGGAAAATGTGCTACATGTCAAATGCTTTTAGTCCTTTTCAGGGAAGGGATGATGTGGGCARTAATTCTGGGAAAAAGAATTCCTTCTGCATCCTTGACAGCAGATTATYTGGGGAGTCTGTCCATTTGGGTTTTCCTTGGTTTGGATTTGCACATAAGCCTTGTTATGTGTTGGGCAGGTGGGAAGTGCAGGGTTGTCCGTGGATAGATCGTGCTTTGTGTTGAGCTGGGAATTCAGGGAAGTGGGACAAACAAGCCCTTGTGCTGCCGTGTGAACTCTTGAACTGCAGACAGGGCCAGCAGAGCACAGGGAAATCAGGCCAGACTGGATAATTCCCTGTCTGCCGCTCTCATCGCTCCCGTTCCCTCCGCAGTGAACCCAAAGAAGGACAGTGAGAACACGCCCGTGAAAGGAGGAACCGTGGCAGACCTGGGTAAAGCCCCCTTCACCCCTGCCCCATGCCCGACACTCAAGTCCTGCTAGCAGTCAATATTTCTAAATAGATTGTAAATATTTTAAATCTCTCATTTTTAAAAGCCATGTCTAGTTCTGCTATTTTGTTGAATTAATTAATTTTTCATACATATTTGAGTTCAAATGTACCAACTCTTTTTTTTCACTGGTAAAGCTGTTCCCTCATAGGCTATTGTTATTTTCATTTTTTTTGAGATGGCATACAAGCTCTTTTCTAGCAGAATTTGAATTTTTTTTTACTGGGAATCAGGGTGAATCACAGGTTCCCTGAGCTTTGCTGAGCTTTGACATGAGATACAAACTCATATCCCATATCTTATTAAACAAGGCTCATGGTGGGCACCGGGAAAGGAAATAATTAATTGTGGATTCTGAAGTTTGAGAAAATTCTAATTATCTTTCCTTTGTATTKTTACCTGCTCCCTAGTCTGGGATAGGTGAAGATGTAATTGCTTCAGTGATGTGGGATCCACTTTGCTTCTCTCCTCCCTTCCCCTCCAAAAGAAATTGAATGTTCTTTCCAGTTAAACAGTTGTGTTGCTGGGAAGGCTCATGAGCATTTAAATGAGTTTTGTTGGTGTCATTCTCGATGTTTTTACCTTTCAGATGAGCAGGATGAGGAGACAGTGGCGACTGGAGGAAAGGTARCAGTACCTGGTTCTTCCTTAATTTGGTAGCAGCTGAGATTGTAGAATCCCAGACTGCTTTGGGTTGGAAGGGACCTCAAGGATCATCCCATCCCACCCCTGCCTGTCACGATCCGCTAATACAGGCGGGAGTCGTGATGGTTCGTTAACTGAATCTCAGAGTACAAAAGAAGCAGGGACAAGTATTTTTCAAAATCAAAAGCACTTTTATTGAGTGCTAGCAACACAATTTATGCKATAGAAGAGGGAGAAAAAGAAAGAGAGAGAGAGAGAGAGTTGGGTTATAGCTCCCAACAGCACAGACGAAATCCTCGTGGTCCAGAGCCAATGGATCCATCTTCGTCCATGGGGAGTACTCATAGGGGTCTTTTCAGAAAATCTCTTTATAGTCTTTTCGAAAGCAAGGGGCAGCTGGCCAAGAGGTAGGGAAATAAGGCCCATTGTTTTGTCAGATGTCCAGTAAAAGCCATCCTTGGCAGCAAGGACGACGTAGTCAACTGTGGTTTTCTCAGTAGTTTGAGCACCTGCACTTGGCAGACATCCCACCTCGATCTGGCCTAGTTTTCTTTGTGCAAAAGTCCTTTTTCCCCTTTTTCGGGTTTTTGGGTGTTTAGTCTCTGTCATCTTCGATGATCGTGAGGCAGATGAGGGATTTCCATACCATTTCTTACATTGCCATGGCAGGGACACCTYCCACTGTCCCAGGCTGCTCCCAGCCCCAATGTCCAGCCTGGCCTTGGGCACTGCCAGGGATCCAGGGRCAGCCACAGCTGCTCTGGGCACCCTGTGCCARGGCCTCCCCACCYTCCCAGTCAGGAATTCCTTCTCAATATCCCATCCAACCCTGCCCTCTGGCAGTGGGAASCCATTCCCCCTGTCCTGTCAAGATCTTAATTTCTCCTTCAGTAATTTCACCTGTATTCACTTTCAAGTGATCTGTAAGATTAAATCAGTCACTGACAGGATTGTGGGTTTGTCACTGTGAAAACGCTCCATATTCTGTGGGATTACTTGGTATTTTTAAATCTAGTGTATTAAAAAGGAGAATGGGGAGACAGATGCCAAATATTTTCCAAGAAGCATTTTTCAGATGAGAGGTTTTTCAGAGGTTTTGTGCTTTTCTTAGGTTTTAGGACTATATCTAAACCCTGCTTTGGCTTCCTGATCATTTCAATAGAGCTGCAGGGGTAGATTCTGTATTGAATTGCATTTGTGGCATGCCAAGCTCTATATTTAACAGCTGTCTGATCACCAAATGTGTTCAGGGTGACACCTTGTTGTCTTTGGGGGAGCTCAGTCCCAGATAAAGATCCTATATTGATACCAATGACTCCTTAGGGTCTGCCTATGGGGACTTGGTTATTTTTAACCTTGCTCAAACAACACCTGAGGGGTTTTGTACAGTTCTTGTCATGTCCTGACCCTGTTTTGATGCTTCCTCTGTGCCCTCCTCATGATCATTTGGGGTCAGGAGTTGAACATTTGCTGGAACTTSAGTTGCAGAACAGCAGATGTTCACAGGAGGCTTCTGTGGAGCATGAGAGAGGGACCAAAGCTCTTCCTGCTCCTGGGGATGCCACAAAATCTGTGAGGTTGGGAAGCTCCTGTTGTGGCCCAGCTGTGCTGTGTCAGAGTGGTTGGGTGTCGTCTCTGAGTTCTGTGTTCCCTCTGTGCCTCAGGAGGAYGAGGATCCCAACAAGGGTGACCAGAGCCGCTCCACTGACCCAGGGGAGGACAACGTCACTGAGCAGACCAACCACATCATCATCCCCAGCTACGCCTCCTGGTTTGACTACAACTGGTGAGAGGGGCTGCCAGCTGCCAGGGGGACTTTGCTTGCCTTGATTTCCCAGAAATCAGCCCCAGAGCTGAGGGAAGGCACTGGGTGTAGGGCTGGTTCCCCTGTGCAGGTGCACAGGGCTTGGGAATCAGGAAGGGAATTTCAAACAGCAGACACCTTTGCTCTGCCTTCTCACCTCCATCCCTTTCTCTCTTTCACTTCCCTAGTCTTTGTGTTATCATTCTGTGTTGGTCTCCACTTCTGAAAGCCTTTTTATTTTGCTTCAGAACTTGACTTTGAGAAGTCCCTGATTAGAGAGGGAGGATATTTGTTCCAGCTTGGAATCCTCTTTGGAATGAGGGCTGTTCAGGATCTGAAATCTGAACTGCTTTTGTTGCAGCATCCATGTGATTGAACGTCGTGCGCTTCCGGAATTCTTCAATGGAAAAAACAAGTCCAAGACTCCAGAAATGTAAGTAAAACATGAGAGTGTGGACAGTGGCAGTGTGGCAGRATAAAGGAGCTTCCCATTCCATAAATCCTGTGGACACAGCTGGGTATGTGTGAAGCCGATAGTTCTGGTAGGGCCCTGAAGGAGGGACAGAGCCACTGATGATGTTTGTACATTATTGTGGCAAAGATAAAAGTTCAAATATCAAAGTGCTATTTAATAGTGGTTATCCAGGTAAAATAAAACTACTTTCTCCCAAGTAATASTGGAACAAAATCTTGAACTTTGTGTGGTACAAGACGCAATCCAACTCCTAGAGTCACCTAAAAATGTCATGAAGAGGTAGAAACTGAATAATCCTCCTTATTTCCCCCTCTCTCCCCATGTGACGCTGTATTTTTGTATTTCTCAGGAGTTCTGTGTGTTGTAGATCCTGTCTCAGGCTTTGGAGTGGATTTTCCAGAGTTTTCTGAGGCGATTGCAGATCTCCTGGAGTGTCTCATGGGAAATTCTGGGAGTGCAGGTGAAGGTCAGGGAATGTATCTTCCCAGGCCTGAGATGTGACTGTGATTCTCAAATATCGGAGTCTGGTTTCAGCCACAGAGCTCAAGTTGTGCATTGCAAGAAGGAAAATATTTTTTCTTCTSTAGCTGTTCTCAACCCTCTGGTGATGCTTTAATTCTGGCCATGCCTGTTCAATCCAGGTGAATTTAGGTGCAATTTGTACGTGTTTCATTTCCTTGTGGCATCTGGTTTACTTAGAACTTGAGTGGTCTTAATTAAAAATATACACCCAGAGCTATTTAAACAGCTTAAACATCTCCCTGGAGCTGTTTAAAATAGTAATTTTGTAAAAGGGTGATTGTTGCCATTATTGTCATGATGTATTGCAGGTTTTGTCACATTTCAGTTGATGAAATTCTGATCTGACTTGGCTGGTAACAAGATCAGCTGCTGGTGTGAAATGCTGGAGAATCCTGTGCAAGGCTTATTCTGTGCATCACTAAAGTCACCTCCCCTTCTGGGAGAGWTTTCTGAGTTTGGTTATTCAGAGGGATCTTGAAAGGTGATGGATAAAGGAAGTAAAGGAAGATGGTCAAAGGCTTTTGAACAATGTGCTTGTTTCTATGAAAATGATCCTAAAACCTGAGATTTCACACTGAAAAATCCTGGATTTGGGCCACAGAGTGTGTGGTCAGTGGGACTGGGCTGCTTGTGGTCACTTTGTCTTGGTGTCAAGTCTTGGCCTGGTTGCAAAGCAGCTTTTGGGTAGTTTAAAAGGTGTTTTGTTTTCAATCAAGTACTGGATGCAGTCTCTGCATTGTCTTCATGTCAGTTGGGCCGGCATTTCTTGGAATCCCAGGATGGTTTGGGCTGGAAGGGAACTTAAAAAACACCCGGTGTCACCCCTGTCCCATGGCAGGGACCCTTCCCACTGTCCCAGGCTGCTCCAAGCCCCAATGTCCAGCCTGGCCTTGGGCACTGCCAGGGATCCAGGGGCAGCCACAGCTGCTCTGGGCACCCTGTGTTAGGGCCTCCCCACCCTCCCAGTCAGGAATTCCTTCTCAATATCCCATCCATCCCTGCCCTCTGGCAGTGGGAAGCCATTCTCTGTGTCCTGTCCCTCCATCCCTTGTCCCCAGTCCCTCTCCAGCTCTCCTGGAGCCCCTTCAGGCCCTGCAAGGGGCTCTGAGCTCTCCCTGGATCCTTCCCTTCTCCAGGTGAGCACCCCCAGCTCTCCGAGCCTGGAGAGGAGAATTCCTCCAAGAGATTGTGTTTGTGCTTGAATCTCAGGTGTGGCTCTTGTTCTGTGATGCTTCTGWTCTGATGCAGAAGTAGAAATTAGGGACCGTCCCTTTTTCCCGGGCCCTTATGGTGTTTGTCCCCTGCTCCAGGAGGTCCCTTGGGTGCAGCCAGGCTGTCACTGAGCTTGTGACAGGACAGAAACAGGTCAGGCTGAAACAGCAGCTYCTGGCTTGAGAAAAGGGGAGTTTTGAACTCTGAACAAGATGAGGCACTGGGAGGGGCCTTGTAGAGTTGGGATTGTTCCTCTTTGGTGTCTTTGCAGCCCTTGCTGGACAAAACCCTGAGAAACCTGGTGAAAATCCATGGCTCAAGTAGGAGCTTGGCTCAGACACCCGCTGAGGCTCCTGGATCCCCAAGCATTTCCAGTCCATGGTCTGTYCTCACAACTTCTCTCCATGTCTGGGCTCAGAGTAACCACAGCTGGAACCCAGTGTCCCAGCATGGCTTGGGTGGAAGGGACCTTAAAGATCCTTTTGTTCCATCCCTGCCATTCCAAAATGTGTTTGTTCCAAAATGTGTCCAACCCTGACTGCTCCATCGGTTTGCTGCTCAGCAAGTTGTGCTTTGGGGTTTTTCAGTGTAAGGCAGCAGCCAGCTGGATCGTGGAAGGAATGTTTATCTCCTGGATCCCTCACCCCTGTGATTGTCACGTGCAGTCGCAGGCCTCTTTTCTAGCTGGCATCACATCAACTCTCCTGATGCTCCTCCCTGAGCTGCTACTGGTTATTGCCTGCGAGAGCAGCAGRCTGGGGGCTCCTCCCAGCCCTCTTGTCATCCTGGAGATCTATTTTTGGTGCCATTTCAGGATCGTAGGAGTAGCACGTGGTCCTGGCTTTGTGTTTTCTTTTGAAATAAAAGAGGAACATCCCTCTGAATGGAGATGAGTYGCCTCCAGCTGGAATTTCAGGCCAAAACACCGCGTTGGAGGAGCTCGCACAGGTTCATCCTTGTGACAGCAGTGCCTGGGGGTGGGCCCTGGCCGAAAAGGGATTGAGCTAAATCCTGCTTGACTTCTCTTCTCACTAGTGACAGGGTTTAGCTGATGGGTTGTGTCGTGGTTCAAAACAATCTTCCTTCAGAATAAACCTGGGGATGTTTCTGTCTTGGGCTTCTCTCTCCACCTTGTGATATGACCTTTGCTGATAAATACTCATTTCTTCAGCCAAGAGTTGTTCCTGGGCATGTTCTTCCCCTTCTGCCCTGGAGCATTCAGAAATGTTCCTCAGTACTCCTCTGTGGAAGAAGCTCCTTTTTGTTTCTTCTCTCCCAAACATCCCACATAGATCAAACACCTACTCCAGCAATTTTCTTCCAGCCAGTTGCACATATGATTTGGTCAGGAGGAAGATGTGGGATTTTGGCAGGGACATGTGCTTGCAGCATCTGCCTGCCTGGGTCTTGCCTGGATGATTTATATTTTTGGTTACCAGCTGCTTCACACACTGCATGTGAAACATATTCCCCTGGAATTTTCCAAAGGCAGAAATCTGCTTAAAAAMCACTGTTTTACACACAGCTTTGCATGGGATACTCACYTCATAGAATCCTGGAATGGTTTGGGATGTAAAGGACCCTAAAGCCCATCTCATTCCACCTCTGCCACAGGCAGGGACACCTTCCATCRTCCAGGTTGCTCCAAGCCCTGTCCAACCTGGATGGTGCCAGATTGTCTTTGGCTGATTAGTTTTTTTCCCTCTAAAGAACAGGGCTATTAATAATTTTATGGCAGGTTATTTTCTTCAGGATAATTTGTATTAGCAAGCATCAGTATATTCCAGAAACGTACTGTAATATGGGAATCTCACAGGGATTGTTTCTGCTCCAGCTGTTTCCAGCCGTGCTGGCTCTGGGCTCTTGTCCTTTGCTTTTCAAAGATCTTTTCTTCTCCGTGTTGCTGTTCTCCAGCCTTCCCTTCCCCATCCTTTCATCCATTAAAAACTCCACATGCAGCCACAGTAGTGTTCCATCCACTTTCTGCTTTTCTGAGCTCTTTTTCTTGCAGTCTCACCCAGGGATGCACAAGGATTAATTATCCTGTTCCCATGTGAAGACCAGACCCCATTATTTTCTTCCTACAGCTTTGATTCTGTTGTGGCAATATTTGGTCAGTGGCCAAGTTACAGGAGATATTTGCGTGATCTGCAATTTAAGCAAGTTTCCACGTGCTGCTGATCCAAACACAGGGAAAATCCAGAGTTTGTGAGAGTGTGAATTCCATTTACCTATTGCTTTTGGTGCTGGTTCTTAAATTTCTCCAGTAAAAGAGATCTGTTGGTGTTTGCTTGCCAGTGACAGGTGTTTGGGARGTGGGTATTAAAATTGTGTTGTGGCCAGTGTTGGAGATGAGGGTACATGAGTTGGTGGCTTTGTCRTGCAGATACCTGGCCTACAGGAACTTCATGATTGACACGTATCGGCTGAACCCGCAGGAGTACCTGACCAGCACTGCCTGCAGGAGGAACCTCACCGGGGACGTCTGCGCCGTCATGAGGTGACACCCGGAGCCTTGGCCTTTGGGGTCTGGAGCTGTTGGACATTTCCAGGCATCAGCAAGATCATGGAATAACTGAGGGTGGAAAAGCCGTACAGGATTGAGTCCAGCCTGTGCTTGATCCCCACCAGAGCACTGAGTGCCACGTCCAGGCATTCCCTGGACACCTCCAGGGCACCTCCCTGGGCAGCCCCTGCCAAGGCCTGACCACCCTTTCCATGGAGAAATTCCTGCTGATGTCCCCCCTGCACCTGCCCTGGCCCAGCCTGAGGCCRTTCCCTCTCCTCCTGTCYCWKTTCCCTGGGAGCAGAGCCCGACCCCCCCGGCTGCCCCYTCCTGTCAGGGAGTTGTGCAGAGCCACAAGGTCCCCCCGGAGCCTCCTTTGYTCCAGGCTGAGCCCCTTTCCCAGCTCCCTCAGCYRYTCCTGGGGCTCCAGACCYTTCCCCAGCTCCGTTGCCTGCCCTGAACATGCTTCAGCCCCCTCCAGGTCTTTCTGTGGGACCCAGAACTGGACCCATTGTCAGGCTTTGGTTTATACAACACTGAGGTGTGCACAAAGCTCCTGCTCTGGGATTTGTTTTGCTGTTTGGGATTCATGAAGGACTCGAGAAGCTCCTGGGTCTGTGTTTGATCCAGAAACATCAGCTTTGTTCATGCAAAGCATTAGCGAGGCTGTGGTGGTGAAGGCTGGATTTCTCCCGTTTTTCCCAGGGTGCACGCTTTCCTGGAGCAGTGGGGGCTCATTAACTACCAAGTGGATCCCGAGAGCCGCCCCATGGCCATGGGGCCACCCCCTACCCCCCACTTCAACGTGCTGGCCGACACCCCCTCGGGGCTGATGCCCCTGCACATCCGCACCCCGCAGGTGAGTCCCAGGCTGGCACTGCCTTGGCTCACCCCAGCAGAGGAGCTGTGCCCAGCTGGTGGAATGTCCCGTTCCTGASCAGCTGGCTGAGCATTTGGGGCAGTTCTGTGTACAATCACTCACACACRTTGCTCAGAGATTTGTTTTAATGTCCTGGACTTGTGTTCAGCTTCTCTGCCCAGCCCATGTTCTGTTGAGTATTGGTCTGAACACCTGGATAACTTTCAATTCCTGCCCCTCTCYCCTTTCCCCTGTAACGTTTGTTCCCAGGTTCCAGCTGCCCAGCAGATGCTGAGCTTTCCTGAGAAAAACAAGGAGAAGCCAACTGACCTGCAGAACTTCGGCCTTCGCACAGACATCTACTCCAAAAAGACTTTGGCCAAGGCAAGTGTCTTGGGATTCTTCCCTACAGCTTTGTATGTCCCCCACTTTGGTGACTTGTGTTGCTCCTCCGCTCCTGGTTTAGATATCTTCCATCCCAGTGCAGGACACTACGACAGGAGGCTGTGTTGGAATTCTGATTTTTTAGGAATAGAGACACTTAACAAGTTCCCAGAGCAGTCCACRGTGTCAGCCTTGAGACCCCAAACTCATTGTGTTTCACATGTCCTGCTGGAATGGTGCAGAATCAGCAAACCATCCAATGATTCAGGGCACAGAGATCCAGCAGGATCTTTAATTCTCCTGTTTTCCAAGTTTGAGCAGGGTTTCCTGGCTGTCTGGCAAACAGGGACCTCAATTCCCACAGGTTTGGGTGTCCCAGCGCTACTGCCAGGGATGCTTTGGCACCCACACTGCAGTGTGTGACGCAGGATAATTAAGCTTGGGAGACCTCACTGCAGTGATGTGTTGATTCCAAAATCCCCTGCCTTTCCCTGCTCCCTGTGTGTCCCTGGTGGTGCCCAGGTGCTGTGGGAATGCYGTGTTCCTTCAGCACAGCCTCCAGTGGGAATCTCCATAGCTGAATAGTGCCTCACATGGGTGCATCAGGCTAATTCCATGGCATTGCTTCATTGTCCACAGAGGTCACTATTGAAACCTAAGAAAGAACTATTTAAATGCTGTTTACCAYTTCAGATAATTATTTAAAAACCCCACAAACCCAAACCAGCAGTTCTAGAGATGAGTATTTTTTTATAAAGCTGATTCTATCTCACATTTCATGGATTGACTTTTTCACTTGTTAAGGGAGCTATAGATATTCTCYAAATTGATAAATCTGTTTCTGCTTCGGGGCTCTGGCTCTGTTTGCAGGAGCTGTGAACTGGAGCAGGTTTCTTGGCAGATTTCCCTGTTTGGTTTCTGTGTGCTGGGGTTTTGGCTGTGGAGAGCAGCAGTTGGATGATTCACATCGATTAATGTTCTCTGTGGGTTAATGAGCTGTTTGAAATGCATCTGGAGATAACATTTATTATCCTAAATAGCCTCTTCCTTTTGGTCTGGCACAGCCATCCAATGGTGCTGATGTTCCTTAGGAGCAGGTCTCAATAGGCTTTTGTGCTGGGTCAGGGTGTCCCGGGAGGGGAGGTTTCACCGTGAATTTGGGGTTTTTGTCCAATCTGAGCAGTTGACCACGAGGTGTAGATTTGRGAGCAGCAGCCCTTGGAGCAGGGGATTGCTGGATGATGTTGCTGGAGTTACTCTGCCTTCTCACACAGCTCATCCCCCTTGCAAAGAGCTGTTACATCTCTGCTGAGTTTTTGATGAATTTGGAGATAAAAGGACTTACTTTGGACCAGCACACACCATGCACAGCCCACTCTGCCTTCAGCACTCAGAGGGGGTATATTATTCAGGAAAATCCTCTTTGCTGTGTGTGCAAGCACAGGTCTGGGAGCAAAGGGTACCAGATGCCTTCCCAAGCTAAAGCAAAGGGGTGTTGGGAAGTTGGRATGTGTAACCTCAGCCATGCCTTCACTCACRGGTAAATCACCTGAACCCCCTGCGYAGTGTGTCCTGGGGCTGCTCAGCTGGAGAGGGGGGGTTTGAGTGGATCAAATAACAGATTCATCCCCTTCCTTCCTCAGTGTTTTCTTCTACAAGGTTTTGTGCAAAAAGTCCTGAAATTGACTTCTTTTTCTCTCCTGTCTTTTGTAGAGTAAAGGTGCAAGTGCAGGGAGAGAATGGACAGAGCAGGAGACACTGCTGCTGTTRGAGGTGAGTTCATGAGGCCAAACCAAACGGCAGGAAACCAAAACAGGAGGGATAATTCAGGCTTTAAAAATCTACATGTAGGTTATAAATTTTGTGGCATTAGATGACAACTGCCATCATGGCTACAAGAGTGTTGCTACCAAAAAGATGGCAGAACACCTCTGTGAGAGGGAGGCTTCCTGTGTTTAAGGCTTGGTTCTAACTTGCACCTGCAAGCCAGAAATAAAGCATTTAAGAACTTTATATATAAAGTCAATAAGAGGTTTGGCAGTGCAGAGAGGTGTTTACATTCAGCAGGACTTCCTGACACTATGAAATGTAAGTAATTCATAGTGGTAAATAATTCAGGTAATGGTTTGCCTGCCACTCAGAAAAATCTTTGGRAATTCTGGTGCTCCTTCCAGTCCCTGGTCATGCCGTAGCTTAGGGAAACAGCTCCTTGTGGAATTTGGAATGGTTAAGAAACAGCTGAGGCCACTGAGAAGGGAAGTTCTTTGGTAGCTCCGGCATCCCATCCAACTGTTCCTGCATTTGGGGTGTTCTTTGAGCTTTTCCTGGAAGTGTACCAAAAAAATCCCCAGGATGATTCCATCAGGTACCTTACAGTAAGCTCCAGGAGCTGCTGTGGGTTGGTTTCATGTGAAGCTCTGCAGCCACGTAGTGATGGTTGGATCTCCTGGACCTTCAGTGGGGATGGAAACCCTCCAAGGAGCTGCAGAGGCCTGTTCTGGGCTCTCACATCAGGGCAGCTGTTCTGTGCTTCAGCAGAAGAATCTCAGTGGCCTGAAGTTATTGAAAGTGCTGCCATTTCCTTTAAAGAAAAGATCTTCCCCCCAGCTTTGCTTTCACAGGAACATTCTCTTGATGTAGAGGGCTGATTCCTCTCTTTAAATGTAATTCAGAGTTCTAAGAATTCCAGTCTGAGGGTTCTGTTTTTGTTGGGTTTTACTTGGAGAGCTCAAAGCAAACTGCATTTGCTGGGTTGTTGCAGCTTTTTTGTCTTCCTATGTGTCAATAAGCCCATTGAAAAGTTAATTTCCTGGGGAAAAGGCTGGAGGATGGACCTGTGTCAGTGCCAAAYCAGCAGCTGTGATTCAGCCTTCACACATATGGAATGTGGCCATCAAACAGCTAAATCTCTTTTTTTTTCTGTTTATTTTAGGTTGATGTTCACTGTTTAGCCAATAATTTTATACTGGCACATGGAAAAAATTTGCTTATAGGGTGTAAACAGCTGTTTTCCAYAGCATTGTTGTGGGGAGAAATAAGGCTAATTCTCTGATATACTGCCTTCTTTCCATTATTATTTATTAAAATGTATTATTTAAACATTTAATAGTATTATTATTTAAAATTAATTGGTTTGTGTGTTTTTAGCTTATGGTCATACACTGCCCATTGTAGCCTAAGGAAATAATGCAGTGACATATTCTGTATTTAAAACAAACCAAAACCTCCCTAAATCTTGAGATTGCAATTCTGTTTAATGAGTTTAAATTCATAATGGTTTTGTTCCTCCTTTTTCGTGTATTTGCCCTATGAATAAATCAGTAAAGAGTATATCAGTTCAAGCATAAGTAATTCAGCTGTAACAAGCCAGCTCAGTCCAATTAAATCCTCAGGGTAGCTTTGGGCAAATAGATATGCAGTGAAGTTCCAAATAATAAATCGTATCTGAAATAATTATTGGCCTTCTGCCTGTTGACTGTATAATTTGGGGGAGGAAATAAAGTTTTCCTCTGCAAACCACCCTCCCTGCACAGCCCCCTCTGTGTCTCCACGGCTCAGGCAGAGTTAAGTGCATTTTCAGCTATTTTTAGGAAGGACAGTTATTGTGAGCGAGGGTTTGTCTGGCAGGAAAACAACAGGCGGGGAAAGAGAAGGAGCAGAAAGCAGAAATTCGGGGATTTGAGAAGCAGAGCTGATCTCATTGGGATTGAAAACAGAGACAGGGACTGAGAGCCCAGAGATGAAATTGGGGAAAGGGAAGTGCAGGCTGAACAGGCTGTTCCAGTGAAGGTGTTACATCTTCTAGGCCTTTGCAGATCGAGGAACTCTGAGCAGGAAGCTGCTGGCTCGGCTTGGATCTTCCACTTKTGCCTGGGAGGTGCTGAAACCCCAGCACAGCACAGGAGCTTTGTGTCCCTGTGTGCTCTGCTCTCCCACCTGGGGTGTTTCCTCCTCRGCAGATCCAGCCCAGCTCTGAGTTCCTCCTCCTTGCTTTGAGAGTTAAATCAGTCTGGAGGTTGAGACTGACCCTGAAGGTTGAGATTTCTGRGACTTCTCAGCCTTGTGGGAGAGATTTACTGGGGGAAACTCATTTTCACRTTGAACATCTATTGCCTGGATCTCAAGTGCTTTTTTGCCTTTTCTGGGTGGCTGCACCATGAATCGTCTCAGAAACTTAAAAGTTAATGGTTCAGGAGATGTCAGTATTTATTTTATACTGTCYACATGCTTCACTAAAACAATTTTCAGGGAAAAAATGGCTTGTTAAGGAGTAATAATTTATTAGTCTGTGACTTGGAGGATTTTACAGGATTAATGTGTTGGTTTCTCAGGAACTAGTGCAGGAGTTCAGTGGCTCATTGTTCTTAAATTGTATGAAGACTTTTCTTGAGAAAGTTTAAAAATTACTGAAATTCAGAATAACATCTTTGATATAATCTAGAAGTTCTCACTTTACCGAGTGCCTTATCTACCCGGTAGTGATTTGTCAGCCTGGATGCCAACAGAAATTACACTGGTGCACAGCTCCTGGGGAACTGGTCTCTCCTGGCTTCAGGATGGGGGATRGATTTGCCTCTTTTCCCCAGGTGTATTGGTTTGGTGCTTTTCCACTTCAGTAACATCTGTTGGATCTAAAGATTGAATTTCACCATCACAGCCAGTCTGTATGTAAGGAATAAATCCTGTTCTTGCCCCAAAGAGCTTTCTGTGYTCAGGGAGGGAACACAAGAGCCCTCAGGGGGAATGATGGGAATTAAAGAATTGGGAGACTTGGTAGGTAAAGGAAATTTAGTTCTCTGTGAAAGCAAAATGAGGAAACAGCTACTGTGCAAATAGTAGTAAATCCCAAATTTTGTGACAGTTCTTTCTGATAYAGTAACAGTGTGATGATCCCTGTGGCTTCAGTGTCACTGAGATCCCAGGGAAATGTCTGTATTTCTTATGCAGATAATTTTGACAATTTTGACACATAATAGTGTGATGCCAATGTCTCGTTCCATCCCCACACTAAGGAGTTTGGAAAGTCTCTTTGTCCAAAGCAGAGCTGTTTGCCTTTTGCAGGCGCTGGAGATGTACAAGGACGACTGGAACAAGGTGTCGGAGCACGTGGGCAGCCGCACTCAGGACGAGTGCATCCTGCACTTCCTGCGCCTGCCCATCGAGGATCCMTACCTGGAGAACTCGGACGCGTCGCTCGGCCCCTTGGCCTACCAGCCCGTGCCCTTCAGCCAGTCGGGCAACCCCGTCATGAGCACCGTGGCCTTCCTGGCCTCYGTGGTGGATCCACGCGTGGCCTCRGCCGCCGCCAAGGCCGCCCTCGGTATGGGATGGCCCCGAGCCTCGCYGTGGTTCTGGGTGTCCCTCCAGCCAAAGGGCGTCAGCGTCCTTGGTCAYGAGTAAAACACAGAAATTGGGGTACAGTTCATGTAGGGAGAGCTCTGCTATTCCCAGCTTTGTGCTCTGCTTTCCTGAAATCCTCAGTCTGCAGCCCTGGTCAGGCACAGCTGGRATGTCATGTCCAGTTCTGGGCTCCTCAGTACCAGAAGGACAGGGAGCTACTGGGGARGGTCCAGCAGAGGCCACAGAGATGTTCAGGGCTCTGGAGCATCTCTGATGAGCAGAGRCTGCAGGARCTGGGCCTGGTCAGTCTGGTGCAGGAAAGGCTCGAGGGAATCCATCAATCCCGACAAATCTCTCCAAGGGGTKCCAGGGGATGGTGCCAGGCTCTGCTCRGYGGTGCCAGTGACAGRACAAGGAGCAATGGCCACAAACCRAARCACACCAAGTTCCACCCAGCAAGAGAAAGAGCCTCTTTCCATGGWRGGGGCAGAGCCCTGGAACAGCTGCCCAGGGAGGGTCTGGAGTRTCCCTCTCTGGAGACATCCCAACCCCCCCTGGACATGTTCCTGTGTMACTKCTCCAGGTGACCCTGACATRGCAGRGCTTGGACTGGGTGATCTCCAGACCCTCCGAATGCAGGCTCTCTGTGAAGCTGGAGTGGCTCCAAAAGGCCACTAAGTGCTTGAGAATGGCCAGTGTTCCTTCTGCTCTCCCTGCTCCTGATGTGATTGCCCMTGGTGCTTGGTGTTCCTCTGACCCCTGTCACCAGCTCAGCTCCAGATAAATTCAGTGTGTGTCTTCCAGTTTTCCTGTTCACCTGTGTGAAATTACCTGCCAGAGATCCTAGAATTCCCAGATTGGATTGAGTTAGAAGGGGCGTTAAAGGGATCTCCTGTTCCACCTYCTGCCGTGGACAGGGACATCTTCCACTGGAAGGTTCGAGTCTCAAGTGGACACTGGATGTGTSCACTTGATAAAATAGTTCCTTTCACTTTTTTCCTTGTTTTTCCACATCAAACACAATTTAATATAATTGGGAAGAGACTCYTTTCTACCCCATCTGAGAGACAAAATCAACTATCTCATGTGACAAAAAGGAATTCAGATATTTGAGAATTCCCTTTGGCCCAGGGTTTTACCCGCACATCGATCAGAGAAAACATGACTTCATTTGCTGCAAAAGCCCCAGAATCTGACTTTTTCTATGCCCTGTCCCACAGAGGAGTTTTCCCGAGTCAGAGAGGAGGTGCCCCTGGAGCTGGTGGAAGCCCATGTGAAGAAGGTGCAGGAAGCAGCTCGAGCCTCTGGGAAGGTGGATCCGACCTACGGCCTGGAGAGCAGCTGCATTGCTGGCACCGGCCCCGACGAGCCCGAGAAGATGGGTGAGTGCTCCATCCCCACACAGGAGTGCTGCAGATGGGATTCCTGGGGGCATTTTCCCCTGAGTCACGATAAACCTTGAATTTGCTCCAGCAGGAGATGGACCTTGTGGGTAAGGACAGGGGAGGGATCGTTCACTTCTGATCGCTGCAGGGTTGACCTGGACACTGAGCTGAGGAATTTAAGARTAGCTGGAGTTTTAGGAGTTACTTTCCTGTTCTCACTGCGTGGAAATAGTGCTGCTTGCAATGCACAGATTGCATCCAAAATGTGTGCAGACCAAAAATACCAGAGCAGAGCATTCCATTCATTGGGGTGTTGGAGCAGTGGGAGGATATTGCCTTTGCAGTGTTAAGACAAAGCAAACGGATGTGGGCAGTGGGTTTTAAGGTGAATCTGGTTCTCTGAGTGTGTTGCTCCCTGTGGAGGCAGCAGGAGAGGAATTTCTGATTAAGTGCTGGACTGGCACATGATAATCCCCATGATAATCCAGTTGTGGCTCTGGCTGTGCTGGAATTCTGCTGGGCATTACCTGTGTRTGTTAACTGGCTCTGGTTTCATTCCTTTTGTGTTCAGCAAATACTCTGTTATCAGGTCTCTTCTCTGAAGCCCTGGTTGGTGCAAATGGGTTCATTGTTACTGTGGAGTGCAGCAGCAGCTCCCTGGGAAGGGAAGCCCTGTGCATCCCTCTCTCTTGGGCCCTGGTGGCTCTCCTCAGCTGGAGGAGCAGACACTGTTTATTTACTGCATACCCATGGCTTCCTCAGGCTTTGCTCTCCTCRTTTGGGTACAGCTCTACCATCTTGTCACTGTTATTTCCCTCTCAGCMCTGTTGGCTCCTGCTTTGTTCAGCTTCTCACAAACGATTTTAGTGAATTTGGTGACTGGACATGTAAAGGCATATCTGGCTTTGGGTGAAGCTGAGCAGGATGTGATGGAGCTTGACTGCGAGGCTGGATTTGGGATGTGCTCCTGCATTTCATAGCTGACCTGCTGTYACCCCATCCAGGGACATGAGCAAGGTGCCAGATTGTGGGATGGGATCATAAGGGGCTGTGTTTGATGCTGTTCACTTATCAACTGCTACTCATGGAGGGAGGCTATTTATAGCACCTAATGTCCATTRCAAAACTACCCTGTAAATTAGATTTCAAAATGCCATTTAACTCACCAAGATAAATTTTAAATAGAAAAGAAGCAAACAAACCACTCAGCCCTTCTGTCACATCTCTCAGTTCTGCACTCAGTGGGACAGACTTGCCATGAGGCASCTCAGTGCTTTGGGCTGATGTGCATTGTGTGCTGGAAAGGGAAGAGAAACATCTGGAACATCTGCTGCTCCCTGTTCCTTAGAGCTGCCTTGCTCAGAGCTGACAGCAGGCGTTGAAGCTCTGCTGGAAGGACGAGGCTTTGGGGTTTGTTTACAAGTCAGCTATAAACCAAATCCTGGTGTTACTCCRTCTGGGGCTGAGTTTGACTTCATAGTTATTTAAAAATAAGGTCAGCTGAAGTCAAACTTTCCTTCCAGTCTTCRTTCCTCTTTCCCATATTCTCCCAGTACAGGTGTCCCTGTGGGATGTTCWGAACCTAACAGGATCATTTAGGTTGGAAAAGGTAGATCCAACCTGTGCCTGATGCCCCACCTTGTCCCYAGCCCAGAGCACTGAGTGCCATTTCCAGGCATTCCTGGGATACCTCCAGGGGTGAAGACTCCTTCCAACACCCCCCTGGGCAGCTCCTTCCAATGCCTGACCCCCATTTCCATGGAGAAATTCCTGCTGATGTCTACCCTGAGCCTCCCCTGGCCCAGCCTGGGGCTGTTTGCTCTTGTCCTGAACGTGTCCCACTATAACACATTTGCTGCTTCAAGTCCCCAGCCTGACCCTGGGAGTTTTCCCCATTGCCAGGCTGTAGGTTGGCCCTTTTTGGCCCCTTCTCTGGGAGTATTTGGGCACAAGTTGGGAATGGGGACTCTGAAGTGCCTGTCACTCACTGGTGGGGRTCTCAGGGCAGATGCCCACCCCACAATTAGTTCTGAGCGAGTGGCGTGGGGAGCTCCAGCCCAGCCCTGCCCCAGCGTCGTTAATGCGATTTGTACTGGGCTGTGACTAATGGAATAAATTAGGACAGGAGCAGATGGTTCTCCCTGGGGGAGCTGCTCAGCCRCACTGAACTGGGTCACTCAGCAATCTGTGGTGCCTCCCACCCCCCAGAGCTGGGCACGGGGGGCACGGGGACTCTGGGTGTCCATGGCAGAGACTGTCCCGTCAGCCGGGGCTGTGGGTGTGCTCGGACACCTGGGGCATTGGATTGTACCTCAGTGCAACTGTGCAGGGATAAAAAGATCTGCTTGGGGTTCCAGATGGGAATTAAAGTTCACTGTTACATTGTCATAGAATCAAAGGATGTTGGGATGGAAATGTCTTTAAAGCTCATCCCATTCTACCCGCTGCCATGGGCAGGGACACCTCCCACTGTTCCAGGTCACTCCAAGCCCCAATGTCCAGCCTGGCTTTGGACACTKCCAGGGATCCAGGGGCAGCCACAGCTGCTCTGGGCACCCTGTGCCAGGGCCTCCCCACCCTCCCAATATCCCATCTATCCCCCCCTTCTTTTGAGCCATTCCCCCTTGTCCTRTCCCTCCAGGCCCTTGTAATGGAATCACAGAATACTGATTTTATATTTAAGTTCAACTGTGGAGAAATAAAAGTATCTGCTTAAGGTTCCATATTAGAATTAAAGTTCATTAGTTGTTATAACTAATGTTAAAATTAGTTGTTGAAATAAAATTACATTAGARCTCCATAATAATTTTAAAACTCTTAATATAGGTGAATTATTGTCAATATGGAATGTGAAAAGCGAAAATGACTGGAACAGATTGGAGAAGCTTAAGTTAATACCCAAGGATCTCCTCTTCTAAGTCTTCATTGTTAGTTTTTCTAAAAGCTGGTGATAATTCCTTTTAAGTTGATAAAGTGAGGCTTCAGTGGAGTTAAGAGGAGACCGGAGTGGTTCAGATGATGTGGTGAGTGTGGTGGACTCTGTCTTCTGCTTTCAGAGAATCCCAGGATGTTTTGGGTTGGAGGGGAYCTTAAGGATGATCCTGTTCCACCCCTGCCATGGCAGGGACACCTTCCACTGTCCCGGATGCTCCAAACCCCATCTAACCTGGCCTTGGACACTGCCAGGGATCCAGGGGCAGCCACAGCTGCTCTGCACAGCCTGTTCTGAGGTTCTAAGCCAGTTCCCCACAACAAATATTAAGACCTTTGTGGGGTTCTGGCCCTGGGCAGGTCACAGAACACGATCACTGGAGCTGCTCTGCAGCTGTGTCGGTAAAAATGACCTGAGGGGAGCAAATGAGGATCCAGCTCTTTGGTTTGGGATTAAGCTCCACAGAAGGGGAATATCCAGCACACCTGTGGTGTTTAATAATTTCTAGGAAGTCTTTGTTAATATCTTTCCAGAGGTGCTTAATGACACTGATTTCTCAAGGCAGCCTCTGCAGGGCCTGTGTTGGAGTTACTTGAGCATTTCAAGTCTTACTCCAACAATTATTTCCACTGACACTGGTCCTGGGGGCTCAGACTGGAGCTGCTCTGTGTCAGTGAGTGAGGGAGTGGTTGATTTCCTGCATCCCTACACCCTGTGGATGGTCACGTTTACYATTTGGTGGATGGGTTTGATTCATTCCCAAGCACACAGTCATTAGAAAACCACACAGGGGYACATACCATGAGAATTTGTTTTAGTCATGTTTGGCAGGGTGATTTCTCTCCTGCTTTCCAGGGTGAGAGCGCTGAGATGATGGAAACATTCGTAAAGCAATGGATTCTGGAGCACTTCCTTAGCCTTGGGTGTGTCCAGGTGCCTGGGAGATGGGTCTGCACCACTGGGGGRTTGAGCCCATTGATCCTCTGTGCTATATTTGTGTGGCTCACACAGAAGCTGCTGCAGCTTTCCCACCTCCCCCAGCAGTTTTTCCAGGTCCTCAGGCTTCCCCATGGAGCCCCCCTGTTGCTGAGCCCCCAGGCTGTGTGAGGCAGAAACAGAGGCAGCTCTGGTGGCTGCGCAGCTCTGATTTATTGTGGGAAATGTAAATGATAGTTTAGATAACAGCATCATTATCATACCCAGAGCCAGGATATTTCCACAGCTATAGTGAATTTCCTCTCAATTAAATATTAATACTCCAGCCTGGCTTCGACAGGTTGTGTGTTGCCTCAGTGCAAACAAAAGAGTCTGGGATGTCTGGAGGGCATCTTTAAACTGTTTGCTGAGCTGGAKCTCAGGCAGGTGACTCTGCTTTTGTTTGGAGGGTTTTGTTTGCTCCTCTCAACACCGGAGGTTCCAGATCTGCTTCTTCTACACCTCTTTGGTAATGCAGGGAATTCTTCGCAGGAAGATGKTTCATAGGTTTCCTTGTTGACCTAAAGTCCATTTAAGTTCTCTATGAAGTTACTGAACTTGGACAGAACTCAACTCCCAGTTCTTCCTGTGTTAGAAAAAACAGCTCAGTGTTCTTGGAGATAATGTGCAAAACAGAATAAAATTCCAGAGAAACAGAATACTTGCTAATTCAGGTGGAAAGAGGGGCTAGGAGAGGTGATGGTTCCTCGTCTCCAAGTGATTTCTCCCTCTGTGGTGGCACACAACCATCTGCCTCTTCCTGACCTAAGAAATGTTCTTTCTCTCTGGGAACAAGGGACAGGACCACCCTTTCTGAGGAAGAGAAAACAGCCTCAGGCTGGGCCAGGGGAGGCTCAGGGTGGACATCAGCAGGAATTTCCCCATGGAAAGGGTGGTCAGGCCTTGGCAGGGGCTGCCCAGGGAGGTTTGGAGTACCCATCCCTGGAGGTGCCCAAAGAATGCCTGGACGTGGCACTCAGTGCTCTGGGCTGGGGACAAGGTGGGCRTCAGGCACAGGGTGGACTCGATGGTCTCAGAGGTGAATTCCAGCTTTAATGATTCTGGCATTCTGTGATYCCTGATTCCCCTCATCCTGCAAGGTGCAATACCAAACCTGCTSAAGAGAATTCCAGAGCATCTTTGGTGCAGGGGAAAGGGATTTCAGGGGCTTTCTCCTTAAAGTCAAGGCTTCCCCCTTTGTTGCAGGGACATGGATCTCCAACTGATAAATTCCTCTGGGGTGTATTTTCATTAAGCTCATTAGATCACACAGGAAAATCAGTACAGTTGTATTTGTGTCCATGCCAGGGGCTGGAGGCAATTCTGTCCTAGCTGTGCAGAAGGTCAGCAGTGTTGTGGGCTTTGTGTGATCCTTTCATTTTGGAATTGGGGATTAAGTTGTACCAGACTCAGCCATTTTCAGCTACTTCTGGAGTAATTTCTTCATGGAAAGMGTATTAAATATTACAAGGGGCTGCCCAGGCAGGTGGTGAAGTCTGGAGGTGTCCAGGGAAGGCCTGGATGTGGCACTTGGGSCTCCGGGCTGGTGACAAGGTGGGCATTGGGCACAGCTTGGACTCGATGATCCCGAAGGTCTTTTCCAGCCTTAWTGACTGTGGGAGACTTGAAGCAGCCTGTGGTTTGGAACCAAAAACCTGCTTCCACCCAGGCAAACCCATTCCCCTCCCCCCCTAAAGTAATAATCGCTAATTTAATGTGCCCTCCCTTGCTGGTGTGTTGTCCCCCCGTGGGACCCGGTGGCCCTGGGAGCGGCAGCCACCGCGCTGTCACTGCGCGTCAGGGCTCTGCAGCTGATGCAGGAAAACACTTTTCAAAACCCATTGACTCCAACCTGTCTGAAGTTGTCAGCCTAATTTTAACCTGACATTTATTGCTGCAGCCAGAACCAGAGAAGCGAGGTTAAATCAGGCTGTTTGCAATAATCTTGGTGTCACACGTCCCTTCCTTCTGAGGGTGTCCCTGGCAATGGGAAGGAGCATTTGGGTTTGGGTGGTGTCCATCAACGTGTCCTGACACAAGGGAGGATCCAAGGGCACTTTGAGATGCTCTGTGTGCTTTTTCTTGAGAAAATTCTCTCTGAAGAGCGGAAGGGAAGCACTTTGTCTTTCTGGGATGTCCTGTTTGTTTGGAACTCCAGCCTGACATGAGGGGGCAGCCAGGGGTGGGGCTCCTCCCAAGGAACAGGTACGGGACAGGAGGAAACAGCCTCAGGCTGGGCCAGGAGAGGGGCAGGGGGGAAACCAGGAGGAAYTTCCCCATGGAAAGGGTGGTCAGGCATCGGAACTGCCCTGGAAGGTTTGGAGACACCATCCCTGAAGATCTCCAAGGAAGGCCTGGACATGACACTGAGTGCTCTGGGCTGGGGACAAGGTGGGCATCRRGCACAGGGTGGACTTGATGGTCCTSAAAGGCTTTTCCAGCTTCAGGGACTGAGATTCTGTGACCTTCCTCCACAGGAGCAGCATCAGTCCATTAACAGCTCCTGCCATGGTGTATGGATTGGTCTCTTGGCCAGAGCAGCTGTGACTGCCCCATCCCTGGATGTGTCCAGGACCAGGTTGGACATTGGGACTTGGAGCATCCAGGTGTCCCTGCCYATGGCAGGAGGTGGCACTGGCTGGTCTCAATGATCCTTCCCACCCAAGAGTGTAAATTTGGGGATTTCTGTGCAGTATTTCTTTGGTTTGAGCTCCACCAACCTGGGCACACTCACAGTGTTCTGCACTTTGTCTCCCCTGTTTTTCCTTGAAGGATCGATTCCAGCTTTCTTTGTAAATCCTTCCCTTTCCTGGAAGGGATGACACTTTCAAGCCCAGTTTGGAACTCTGCTTCTAGGCTTGAAAGAGCTGTCTGACAAAATCTAATCGAGATTTTTCCTGTGACATTATTGGGTCACTAAATCCTAACTCTGAGATAAAACTTGTGAGGAAGAATGTCYCCAGTCTCCCTAAATTGAATTATGGTGGCAGATAGTTCAGATAAGTGGGTTTATCATCTTAAAATAGGCCATGAGGAAAAATATTACCCTTCAGTCAGACATTTTAGTTGATTTTTCTTATATACAGAAGGGACTTGTGTAAAAATTTCTCTACAGAGCTGTTGCTGTTCAAGGAGAGCACTTTGTACCTTGTTTTTCCTCAGTGTAGCATGCAGGAATTAGCAGGAAAATGAGGATTACTGAAAATGAACCCCCAGCACCAGCTGATGTCTTCAGAAGCTTAGAGATGGATCAGGGCTTGTCACCAGCATCGCCCCGGTCCAGCATTTAAATAAGCTCCTTTAATGCTCCTGTACATTAAATTGTGAAATCCTGGGCCAGGACTATGAGGTTCTGCTTCCTCCTGTCCCACCTTTCAGAGCCAAGGATAAATTGGTATTTCTTGGACTTCCTAGCAATCCAACAAAATATCAGGGATAGTAGGACATTATGCAGACACCTCCATGGTGTTCCCATGGCTGAGTGTTTGCCCTGATCTCTGGGACCAGCTGTAATTGGAGGAACATTTTAAATCAGCAATATATATTTATATATATTTATTGCTTTTTATAAAGCAATAAATGAATGGGCTGAGGGCTGTGTCCTGAGCACAGGGATGCACTCCCAGCTCTCCCACTGCTCCTCCAACGAGGTGCATCCATCCAGCACCAGGGACAGGGGCTCTTTCATCATCAGCTTCATTATCTCTTCTTTCCTCGTGTTGGTGTCACTAACACCAGCTGTCCTTGTCTGCTCTGGTGTGAAACTGGAGTGAGATGGAGGTGCCCAAGGCCAGSTTGGCCAGGACAGGGCTTGGAGCATCCTGGGCTGTGCAAGTTCAGAGCTGAGAGTGCCTTGAAGCCCCTGGTGGAGAACAGCAGGTCTTAGTTAACCCCAAAATAAAGAGTGAGCATGATGAGTGGCTGTGGGGCAATTCTAAAATCTTCCCTCTCTGTTTCTCAGATGGAGCTGAGGAAGAGAAGATGGAAACAGAGGCAGAGGGCCAGCAGACAGAGAAGGTGAGTTTGGGTCTGCTGGCATGAGACTCCTGGCACTTCAATCCCAAATTCCTGAGTTTCAGGGTACCTTAAGATGGATGACAGTTGTGCTGGTTTGTGTGCCCACAGGGACAGTTTCCAGCCTCACGAAGCTTATTACTAGTGATTTACCCCAAAATCACAACAGTGAGACATCAGGGGTTGTTTGCTAGTCCTGAGGGAAAAAGGCTGGGCTGGGAGGAGCTGGGAACTGGGTGACACCACAGAGATTGGGATTGGAGCTGCACGAGGAGGTGGGCCTGTGGTGCTCCCTGATTTGGGGTTTCTAAAGTGTCACCTGCCAGGCTTGTCATGGGAAAGTGGCTTTGGCAAATTCCCTCCCACCAAGGCTTTCCAGGACATCCCTGGAGCACCTCCAGTATTTCACAGTCACTTCTCCCCAAGGTGCCTCCAKCTGAGCTGCTCAAGGAGAATCCTCCTCACAGGAACTCTGGGCTGGCTCTGGGACATGGATGTGTTTGTGTCCTGCTGATGCTGTGGGTGATCCACCCTTTCCAGAAAGATCAGATATTTATACACTAATTATCATTATCCAATTCATTCATTATCATTATCCTTTAACCTGTTGATAGTGACCCCGAGAGCACATTTTGGGCTTTTCTGTAACCTGTGTCCACAGACAGGCACCTCAGACTGCAATGAGTGTCTCAGACCTGAACTGGATTAAACTGATATCCTGGAATAAGAGRGTATCAGTTTAATGATTGCTAAATTATTCTAATATATAAATTATTATGATTTTATCTGTTTATATTTTAATATAATGTTGTTTAATATGTATTTTGATACAATTGATATTTTAATTATATCTTTAGGTATAATTTTAATGTTCTTATTATTTATTATTTAACCCCTGCTAACAAATGGGGGTGGCTGTTTCTGGAGTCTGCAGCAACAGGAAATATTTCTTCTTGTCTCCTTCACCAGATGAGGAGTTCAGACTAACCTGGGGCTGATCAGTGCAGCCTTGGGGTTATTTCTCACTCAGTTTTCAGGTAATTCTTCTGCCTCCCTGATAAACTGGTACATTTGGGAAGAGATAAGTGGGGAGGACTTATTCAAGGCTTGGAAATCTGCATATTCSCAGCCATTCCATGATGCTGTGATCTTAGTTAGGATTTTTTGTACCCACAGAGTAACCCAGCTTGGCCTGTTCTTGGTCCAGTTCAGCGTTTACTTTTATTCACATTTTGGGTTTGTTTGTCAAATTTGGCTTAAGCAGCAGCCACCCTTTAAAATGCAATCTCTTCCCTTATGGCAATGAATTCATTTGAAGGTCACAAATGAAGTTAACAGTGAATATCTTCTCTCTCTGCCATTCTCCCCTTTAGGTGGAGAGCAAAGCTGAGAGTGAAATTGAGGAAGGAGAGAAAGTCCCGGAAGGGGAAAACGAGCGGACCACAGAGAAGGAGCCAGAGAGCGAAGGGGCTGCGGAGCCCAAGACAGGTAAGGGATCCCAGCTGTTCCAGTACCCTCTCCAGAGTGCTTGGGACAGGTCCTAAACCCAGCTGGGAATGTTCTCCTGGCAGCCCAGGCTGCTCTGCATTCATCAGAGCAGATTCCACTTTTAACTTCCCTGCAAAGCTCAGGCACCAAATCCCTCCCTGAGCTCCTGGGGCTTCAGCTGAGCTTCCCGGCCCTGGGCATGGGGAAAGGAATTGCAGCACCAAACGTCCTATGGGGCATAGAAATTGGGGGGGGGTTGCCCATATTCCACAGCATTTGGTCATTTTGGACGCAAAGAAGTAGAACTGCTGGAGGTGTTGAGGGCTGGATRGGGCTGGGAGCAGCCTGGGATAGTGGAAGGTGTCCCTGCCCATGATAMAAGGTGGCACTGGATGGGCTTTAAGGTCCCTTCCAGCCCACACCATTCTGGGATTCTCTGATCTGTTCTTCCCTTGGAAGTTGATATTTCAGCATCCCTGGGAAGTGATGCAGAGCCTGGATTTTGACAGGCTTAGGAGTAACATTTTTTACATAAAACCTTATTTATTTGTAGCACATTTCCCTCTGTGATTCCCTCACAGAATCCTGGAATGGTTTGTGTTGGAGGGGACCCTAAAGCTCATCCAGTCCCACCCCCTGCAATGGGCAGGGACACCTTCCGCTATCCAAGGTTGCTTCAAGCCCTGTCCAACCTGGCCTTGGACACTTCCAGAGATAGGAATGGATATATTGCTTTTTTCCTACAACTTAGACCAGTTTTTTAACACCAGGCAGAAGCAGCAGCATTTGAATTTGACAGAGCTGATTTGGAAATGATGGGGGAAGCTGATGGCAGGTACTGAGTCGAGATGATGGGAATGAAAAGCATTTAAAGTTGCCCCATTTGTTGGATCAGATCGTCTCAAACGGGGGTTCTCCTGTCAGCATTTGGACAGGGAGCAGTGCTGGAACTCATAATTAGTTAATAAGTGCCCAGCTAATTAGCATGGTGCCCTCCTACCCTGGTAACGCGCGTAACGGCCTGGGCTGGGAATGTCTTGCAGAGGAAAAGGAGGCGGAGGAGAACAAGGAGAACGTTGATGGCAGCAAAGACAAAGAGGCCGAGGCTGGCAAGAAGAAAGTGGAGCACGAGATCTCGGAAGGAAACGTGGCCACAGCTGCAGCTGCTGCCTTGGCCTCTGCTGCCACCAAAGCCAAGGTGAGTGCTGTCCCAACACCCTGGGCTTGGGGACAGGGACAGCAGAGCTGTGCCTGAAGAGCTGCTTGGTCACAGAGCTGCGGAGTTGCCTCCAGTCCCTGACACCCTGCAGGAGCAYGAGTGCTGCCTTCAGTTCTGCTGCCTGAGCCCCTGGGGAGATAAGGAACCACTGTAATGGTGCAGCTCCRTGGGTGATCATGGACTCGATGAGCATCCCAAGGAATAGCCCCAACGTGGGTGTGGTTTCTTGGCAAGCCTTTTTGTGTGCTGGGGGTCTGGCTGTGGTGCTGAGGATGCAGATGTGGGGGACAAACCCTTTGATGGCCTTTTCTGCTGCCTGAGGTCTCCACTCTAACCCCTGTGCTGGCCTCTGGAACAAACCCAGTGGGATGTTCGGTCCTGGCGCTGCAGCTTGTACAGACACCTGGGTGATTTCATGTTTTGTTCAGGGTTCTCTTGAAGGCACGTTCATGTCTTCCCTTAAACTCCTGTTTGTGTGTGGTCTCTAATGAGCTGTGTTGAATCAGCTTTTCTTTACCCTGTAATTACTAATTGCACGTTTCTTGCCTTTTCTTCTTGCAGGAACCACACTGCTTTCATTGCTTTAAGAGTATCTTTTTCAAATCTGTTTTCTCTTTACAAATTTCCCCAGATTCAAGTTTTAATTCGGATTTTTAATCACGTTTGGATTCAGTGCCACATTCCACGTCCACCTGCTTTATGGAAACCAAGAGCCAGGCATGGGTGGTGTTTATTCCAGGTGGATTTCCATGGATAGAATGAGGTGTTGAGTGTTGTATTGACTTTCTACTCTGATCTTTGACTCTTCAGACCTTTTCCCCAGCTGCATCCCCCAAAGTGAGGATGGTGGGTGATATCATGTGCAGCCCCTCCTTTTGAACCTGGGAGATTGAGAGTGTTTTAGTTCTTACCTTTCAAACCAGGTTATAAAATCCCACATGGCAGACAGCTCCTTGTCCATTAAAATCCCAAATGGCAGGCAAAGCGGAGGTTCAGTATTTTGGTGAAGTGCAGGGTCCAAAGTGGCTCCCTCATGAATCACTTTGAACATAAGGGTGACTCTCAGTTCATCAGACTCGCAGCTCTCCTCCGCCAAGTTGGGAAAGCTGTGTGTGTTTAAGGCGACGTGGGATTTAATCTGTGTGTTCTGGAAGGCCACTTGCTCCAAATGAAGATGAGCTGCTGCTCCCCTTCCTCTGGAGATAACGAGCTGGAGGGAGCAGGGACCTGGCTGATGGCACATTTCATTATGGCAGTAATAATGTTCTGGAAGAGCTCTAGCTTTCCATTACAGGGAATAATGTATTGTAATTAGGAGGTTGACACTTCAGAGTAGAATTCAGGTTGAACAGGGATTTCTCTTCCCACTCACTTGAAAAGCCAGGCAATATTAGAGCTTTGGGTGGTCTGTGCCTTGTCTGAGGGAGTAATTAAACTCCTCATCATAAACTTGAGGCCTGGTCATGTGAGAAGCTGTTACAAAGGTGTTTTCCAAAATCCAAAAGGATTTTGTCGGAGAGGAATATTGCAGTTGGATTCTGAGGATAGGCAGGGGTCAAACACAAGTGATTGAAAAGAGGGTTTGGTTTATTCGGGGTTTTTTTTCTTGTTTTTTTTCTTTTGGGATCAGTGGTTTCACCAAGAAATTGTGAGTTCTGCTATTTGAGAAATGGTGAATGTGAATGTTCAGGGTGAGGCCCTGTGTTTCATACAGAGCAACAATTAAAATGTGTTTTTACAGGTTCTGGCTTCTGAACAAGCAGTATTTGAATTTAAGTCCCTTGTTCTCATTTTTCTCTCAATGGAAACCCAGTATATSCTGGTTTTTCCTTTCTGTGGAAAGGATCCCTGGTGGATCCTGTCCTGTGCTGCTTCTGCTCTGCTCCAGCTGGGACTGAGCTGGAGAAATTCTGCTCTCGATCCATCACTTCCCCCCTTCCCAAAACAACCACTCTGGTCCSAGTTTGGCCTCCTGCCGGACACTGATCTCATGATGCCCTGAATCCCTGTTCAGAGGCAGCTGGGGCTGAAGAGATCTTTCCTAGAAGGTGCTAATCCCAGTGATGCAATGGGATTTTGAGGAGAGCTGGAGAGGGACTTGGGATGGAGTAACAGGAAAAGGGAATAGCTTTCCACTGCCAGAGGGCAGGGATAGATGGGATAGTGGGAAGGAGTTGTTCCCTAGGAGGGTTGGGAGGCCCTGGCACAGGGTGCCCAGAGAAGCTGTGGCTGCCCTTGGGTCCCTGGCAGTGTCCAAGGCCAGGCTGGACATTGRGGCTTGGAGCASCCTGGGACAGTGGGAGGTGTCCTTGCCCATGACCAGGGGTGGAATGGGATGATCCTTAAGATCCCTCCCCACCCAAACTGCTCATGGATTCCATGACTCTTTTTTATAGAAGCATTTGGGTTGGAAAAGCCCTGTAGGATCATTTGCTCATTTATGACTCCAGGCTGGGCCAGGATGGGTTTATCACACATTTCAAATTACCACTGAATTTGTGTTCTGATTTTTCCTCATCTGGAGTTGTAGGGATTTGTCCTTGGCCCACAGAAAGCCCTGGGTAATGCCAGGCTGAGGAACAGCCTCTTTGAGTCTCTCCAGGAAAACTTCAGGGATAACTTCATTTCTAATTGTATTTTGAGACCTGGTCCTTACCTAATCATGTGCTTTGATTTGRTGTTAATCCCATTTCACTGTTAAAATTGCCCATGTGAAATGTCTGGCACAAGATTGTATTACMAGGTGCTTCTCCCAGTCTGAATTTTAATACAAAAATAGTTCCTTTTACTAAGCAGTGTTATTTGACATGAAATTTTCTGTTCTGTCAGCATTGTTTCATTATTTTGTGTGCAGCACTTTAGTCAGTTTTGGAACAGCTGCTGGAATTTCACAGGGATGTGATCTTGGATGAGCTTGGGGTCACTCTGGTTCTCTCAGACCTGATTTAAAACTCACTTTAGAGAGTCATGAGTCCATTTRCCCACATTTACTGAACCCTCCTTCACCACTGGTGGTCAGGGAGGTGAGCTCTGTCAAATGGCACGGTATCACATGGTTTGAGAAATTCTGTTCATGATCAGGGTTCCAGGGAGGTTTTAATGCTGCTTTCCTCCAGCTCGGTGTTTGTCTCAGTTCTCAGCCAGTTTGGGGCCCAGCTCCCTTTGCAGCTGGAGCCGGATCAGCTCCTGCTTTTCCTTTTTTCCTCTTCTCCTCAGCCCTCACCTTTCCCTTCTGACAGCCCAGCCCTCCTTGCCCCCAGCCCTTGGATGTGTCAGGAAGGCTTGGGCACCATGGAAACATCTGTGCCTGTGAAAACACAGCCCCCCAAGCAGACCATGCCAGTTTATTCTCAGGGTATTCTCGTTCTGAACAGCAGGTTTTTAACCAAAACTGGTGGAAGTCATCATGAACACACTTGTCACCCTGTGAGAGTGTGAAACGCTTCTCTGTCTGTCTCATGGATCAGATATATATACATAGATCTGTGTTATTTATGTGTGTATATAAATGGGATAAAGMTAAATCCTTACAAAGAACCCATTTGTCTTTTACTTGAGAAAAAACTGTTTTAATGGCAAAGACACGGCAGTGCCATCTCCCTGTTTTGGGGGTCATTCTGGGTCACAGCCTCCTGTGTGTATCCTGCTGGGAGCTCTTTGGATGACCCACAGCTGACTCCACTGAACAGACCCTTCTCCCTCATTTGCATTCCCTCTGGAAGTGCTGCCTGTGCCCAGTGCTGGGAGGGCTGGGAGGCAGAGCTGCATTGCTCCRAGCATCCTCTTCTCATATCACACCTTCACACCTGTTTATTTGATTAAAAGCTCAATAATCTTCCAAGGGCCTCTGGTTCCCAGCATAAGATTTACAATCAAATTCTGTTTTCTGTCCAGAAGTAAAATAGGATGGCTGAAGCTGGATGCAGGTGGAATTCAATGATTCCCTCTCTCSCAGCCGTTTATTATGCCCAGTTTCACAGAACAGCCCCTGTGTTTCATCCCCAGCACCTGGCAGCTGTGGAGGAGAGGAAGATCAAGTCTCTGGTGGCCCTTTTGGTGGAAACTCAGATGAAGAAGCTGGAGATAAAACTTCGCCACTTTGAGGAGTTGGAAACGATCATGGACCGGGAGAAAGAGGCAGTAAGTGGGAATTTGGGAKTAAATCTCTCCCTGCAAAGATCTGTGTGGCCCAACACCTGGAAAGCCAGCAACTGCAGCTGTTCCGSTCCTTTTTGTGTCCTTTTTCTTCAGCTGGAATCCATAACTCCCTCCCATGGTGGCATTGAGCCCTTTCCTCCTTCATCCAGTGTTTTCTATGTTCCATAAGCAGCACACTGGGGGTATCCTGGATCTGCTTCCTCATCCTTCCTCCAAGCAGGAATGTGGAATTGAGCCTTTATGTGGCCTTTTCATATGGATTGTATCTGACCTAAGAACAGCTTTTCCCTGGAAAGAGTGAAATGGGTGGAACTCTTCCTTCCCTAAGGAGGGAAACCAGCCCTGTCTGCATTTTCTCGCTCACCYAGGTGAAGAGTTGGATCCAAGGACGTAAATCAGGTTTTGGGGGGCATYCTGAGAAGCTCTTGGAAAAGCCCTGGAAATGGGAAGTGGAGGGGGAGTGCTCAGGAGTAACAGCCTCACTTTGTGGTGATGGTGATGATGATGATGGATTTGCCTGAGCTGGGAAGGCAGCAGCAGCTTCAGTAGAGGGGAAGGGAGGAGTGAGGTYAGGACATGGAAGAGATGCTGCCTGGGCCTGGATTACTCAGGCATTTTGAGCTGTTGTGTCACGTCTCATGCCAGAGGCTTTGGAGCTCCAGCTACTTGAAAGGTGACTCAAAACTTYATTTTTATCAGAGTGGACAATTTGTAATTTATTTTTCTGTTGTGCAGCTGCTTTGCTGTCAGTAGGCAGTTATTCTGGATGGGTTGAAGATGTTGATTCATAATTATAGTGATTTCCACATTTTCCTTTCTGTGTGAATTTAGWGGAATTGCACCCCCATTTGGCATTAATGGAATCATATCTCAGGTTGGAAAGGGCATCAGGTCCAACTCCTTCTCCTCACAGCACCTAAAACTAAACCTGTGACCAAGAGCATTGTGTAGACATTGCCTGAACTGTGCCAGGCCTGATGCCATGGYCCCATCCCTGGGGAGCCTGACCACMCTCTCTGTGCAGAAACTCTTCCTGACATCCAATCTAAAGTTCCCCTTAATCACACCAACGGGGTTTGACAAGATGTGGACTTCTCTTGGAGCAGGATGTCAGCAGGAGTTTCTGGATCGCTCCACATCCTCCACCATTTCAGTTTGTGTTTGATTGGCAGCTCAGGAAATGGACCCAACTATTTTGGAAAGGTTCCCTGCAGATTCTTTCTTTGGGGGATATATTCCATTAGTGACAGGGAGGTTTTTTCCTCCCTTTTGAGGCATATGACATTTCCYTTTTTAAAAATGTGCATACAGATTTTCCCCTTGGCTTCCTGGTGGTTAAATTCGGTCTTTTCACCTGTCATTGTGGATATTTAGTGGAATAATTAAAGCAGAAAAACCTYCTTGTTGCCATTGCACACTGTGCCTGTCGCTCCCGCTGCCCTGGCTTTTCCTTGCAGGGAAGGAGCAGGATGGTAAGTGTTGACAGGAATCRGTGCTGCAGACTGGAGGGTGTTACATTTCAGGCAAAACACATTTATTTGTGTTTGAGCTGAGCAGCGTCAGCGCTGYCGGTGCTGAGTGTGGGAAAGCAGGGGCCTGGTGGTGGAGCTTCGCCCACCCAGCATTTCTGATGGCACCTGAAGCTTTGCTGGTTCTGTTCAGGGTGCACTGCCCAAATCCCTGAGGTTGGAAAAGCCCTCCTGGACCATTGAGCCCGAGCTGTGCCTGATGCCCAGTCATTCAAAAATGAAGTGCCAAAAATGTGCCCTGTCCCCAGCCCAGAGCACTCAATGCCACATCCAGTCCTTCTTTGGATGGAAGGACCAAACCTCCCTGGGTAGCCCCTGCTGAGGCCTGACCACTCTTTCCAGGAAGGAATTCCTCCTGAAAGGAAGTTGTGTGCTGGAGATGAGGCTGTAGCTCAGTGATGTGGTCTATGAGGGAACTTTAAGAGTTTGTAGTTGCCCCTCCTTGCGCATCACCTTTACAACAGTATGTAAACGCAGTGCTGCATACTGGAGAGCAGCTCCAAGTTACTGCTGGAGCTCCCACTGGCAAATGTGTTACTGGCAKGCGCTTGGTGCCAGTCTGGGACACCACTGGGGGTTGTTTCCGAGGTGGTGACAGAGCCTGGTGTGGAACTGGGGGTTTGGGCTCTGTACTAGAGCCCAAGCTTAAACTTGGCTCAGTTTTAGCACCAGTTCRTGTTATAACTTGTCTTTCTGTGCCTTTTTTTTCCTCTGTCCACCGTCTTTCCTCATCGCAAGCATAGGCAATGTGTAGAAGGGAAGTTTCCCCCGTTTTCCTTACTCCAAGGTGAATTTTCAGGCACTGACTCCTGTTCGGGGATCGTTGTAAAGACTTTTAAACTGTAGTGGGATGGGGTGCCAGGAAGAGAGCAAAGCAGAGCCACAAAAGGGTCTCAAAGGAATAAAAAAGTGTTGCCTGAGCCTTTGTTTGAGGTCATTTGYAGGAATTCCTCTTGCAGCTGTCTGCCACCTCGGGAATGTTTCCCCACACGCCCCATTTCCCCGTGGGGTGGATTTATCGGGTGCTTCCCTGAGCGGATCAGAGTGTCCGAGGAGAAAGGAGCCAGGGCAGCATGAATAATGCCATTGTGGTCCACAGCAGTCGCTCCACCCCGGCCAGCAGCATGTTTAATTCATGAGCTCGGCCCATCTGGGGCTGCTGAATGCCTGCTCTGTGGAGCTCCCTTCCCGCTTCCCATCCCTGCCTTGTCAGCAGCCAGGCTGCCAGCACCGAGCACTGAGGGAGCTTTGGGATTTTTGGAGAACTCGTGCTAGGTGAGAATCTCCTTGGCAACCTGCTTTGCAGCTGAGTTACGGAGTCTACCTTAAAACACTCGCGGCGTGTTTGTAACCGAGTCACGCAAGCCCCAGTGCGGCTGTCCAAGAGCAATAATGGRGCAATGTGTTGATATTCCTTAAATTAGTYAAATATCACTTCCTGCCCCGGGACACTGACCCATCACACAAATACCCAATRGCAGAACATGATTTCCRTAGCTTTTTTGTCTTTTCACGGAATCCCRGACTGRTTTGGGTGGGAAGGAYCTTCAGGACCAYCCAGTCCCACMCAGTCCCTAGACCAGGTTGCTCAGGCTTGCTCTCTACATGACTTTATAATTAATCCAAGTGTCTGTTTTACATTAATTGGCCTAAATGACATGAGATTTTTTACATAATGCTCTTAATAGTGCAAATCACTGGTGTCTGTCTGCRTGGCATCCAGTTCCTGCACTCAAGGGATGGAGAAGGATCCTGCCTGTGATGCCTGAGTTCCTGCAGCTGCACACACATTCTGCTCTGGGCTTACCCAGAAAACTCCTTGAGATTCCTGCTGTCTCTCATTTCAATGTGCAGAAGATGGAGAGAAAACCCCCAGTTTCTTCCAGAGYTGTGTTATGTCTGAGTTCTCTGTGCAGAGCTCTGTGAGTAACAAGTTGTATTAGTGGGAGGTTTTAGGACAGAACAAGGTGAGTTTACGTGTTCTAGCTGGAAAAAGCTCCAAAGAGCCTTCCCAGAACCTGCTGCAAACATCCACAGGACAGTTTGAATTGGAGTTGGTGGGGTTGGAAGGAGAGGTTCCTTTCCAGCCAGCCCACTGTCTGATTTGCAGGAACACGTTTGAAATACATCATTCCTAAGTTYCCTCTGCCTTTTGTCCCGTTTCTGGCACAGCTGGAGCAGCAGAGGCAACAGCTGCTGACTGAGAGGCAGAACTTCCACATGGAGCAGCTCAAATACGCCGAGTTAAGGGCTCGCCAGCAAATGGAGCAGCAGCACAGCCAGAACCCCCAGCAGCCCCACCAGCACCCCAGCGGGCCTGGCATGAACCCCCTGGGGGCACCAGCACACCCAGGGCTGCTGCCCCACCAGCAGCCCCCGCCCTACCCCATGATGCACCACCAGATGCCACCTCCTCACCCGCCTCAGCCAGGTAAGAGCCAGCAGCAGGGAATTCCTGCCCTGAATCCCTGTAGGAGTGAGCCCCGAGGGAGAGGAGCTGCCAGGGGAGGCTGCCCAGGGGGTGATGGGTGCTCTGGGTTACTGGTTTATAATGGGGCCACTGTCTGACATTTTTTGCTGGAGGGATGAGCTTTGCTTGATTTGCAGCTTCATTTTGGAGCTTTGACCCCCATTCCAGATGAGTTTGGGGAGGAGGTGCCTTATGGAGGGTGTGAACCCCAAAAGTAGGGGATAGGGAGGGCCAGGCTCACCCCAGCAGTGCCAGGGTGGGAGGCAGTGGACACAAACATGAGAAGTTCCTTCCAACCACATGAAAACACCTTTTTCCCTGGGAGGATCATCAGCAGATTGTCCAGGAGGGCTGGGAATCCCTGTCCCTGAAATAGTCCAGCTCTAAAGTAACGTAAAAAAATGGAGCTGCCCCGGGTATCCCTTCCTGATGTTTTTACTTCCTGATGTTTTTACTTTATTTGTACTTCCTTAGATTTGTTTTTACTCTGTAGTCTTGAGTGGATACTCCATCACAACCCCTCTTCAAATGCTCCAGCTCATGGCCCACAAAACCATCTGCAGAAATTAAGGGAAAGGACTGGGACAATTGGCAGAGGCAGGAAGCTCCTTAGGGAACTTCCTTTGCCAGGAGGTGACTGTGAGAGGCTCCTGTGTCCTACCTGGATGTGTTTGATGCCAGAGGGGTCACCTGAAGTCTCCAGCACATCCTCTCCCTCTGGCAGGGAACTTGTCCTGCTCAGGGTTGGGTGTCTGCAGGGGTGGATACTCCTGATTCCCAGGGGTGGGATGATCAGGTGGTGATGGGAATTGGCAGCTTCACTTGCTAAAGGTAACTGAAAATCAAACAACAGTGTCAGCCACATGGGAACCTGTCTGTGGGATTGGACACAGCCAAAGAGGACCTGTTGGCAATTTTCAACTGCTTGACCAAAACCGACTCTAGAAGAAGACCTGAGCAGTTACTAGCCAAAAATTTTAGGGAAGATTTTTCTTAGGCAGCTGCTGAAGAAGCTGGAAAGTTTGGATATCATAATCCAAATAGAATGTGGCAACAAGGAGCTGCAGGAGCAGATAAAAAGTGTTTGGTTTGGGAAGGAACAGAAGGGCACAGGAGAACAGCAGGATTTGCAGGTGACCAGGAAAATGAGAGCCATCTAATCCAACTGGATCTGCAGAGTACTCAAAGTGGATTCCCTCAGCAGGTGCAGAGTACTGGTGGCAGGGCAGGGAGGGAAAAGTTGTTTGCTGAGGTTCAGGCTCACTCTGTTTTTAAGGCTCAGGGAATTCCTGGGTTTCCTATGGACAAAAATCCCTGGGACCGTTTGGGAGCTGGTTTGGTTTTTTTGCTGGAGATGGACTAGRAGTGTGCTAAAACGCGGTGTGGTTTTAGACTCAGATTTAACACCCTGACTCAGTGTGTCTGTTGTGGGGTTGGACAGCTTGGGGCTGYGCACGTGGCCATGAAGGAATAACCTGGGATAGGGAGCAGAGTGAAGGAGGGAATGCTGGCCCATCCACACCCAGCTCTCCRTTCCACGCTGCCGTGGAGGCCAGCAGGGGGACGGGATGGAAGGCCCCGTTGCATTTATTCACTGGTCAGTCCTGGGTGCCGATGTTCTCACATCCTTGGTTCACACAGCCCTGCATTRCTGCAGCCCCTCACACCATCCAGGCTCTCTGCATTGCCAGCCATCCYTCCGGGAGCTTGTCGCAGGAATGTGGGTCTGGTAATTAGTCAGAACATCTCTCTTTCAGATTTGATTAAAGCTGGTCGATAGATTGACTTTTCCAGCAGCACCTCCCCTGCCTRAGGGCGGCAGAGCCCTGGCTGAGGCTCAACACTCCTGGCTCCCCCAGCAGCAGCCAGAGCTGTCTCGTTCCATCCACCCCCAGGACCAGGATCTTCCCTCTCTCCTCCTCTGACAGTTCTCTCGTTGGATGCTTTGGTAAAGGGAAGAAGTCGGGGCCCACTAAGAGTTTGGAGCGAACCATTCTGTGTCTTCAGCCACAGCCCAGTTGATCTTGCCTAGAAAGCAGAAGAGTCTCATTTCCTTCAGTTTTCAGTGGAACTTTGTTAGGAATGCCTGGGGAGTCCACGGGTGCCAAAGCTCTCTGGCTGCACAGTAGAGTTACTCTGACCTGGGGGCAGGGGGAGGAAATGACAAATCGGTGAACTTCACCTTGTTGACCCCACACCTGTGAGTTCCCTCATCAGCTCTGCCCCTGAGTCTCCTGCAGCCTTGGTGGAGATCCCAAAATTTGGAGGGTGTGAGGAGATCATTGAGACCTGGAATGGTTTGGGCCGGACCTTGAGAATCACCCAGTGCCACCCCCTGCCGTGGCAGGGACACTTCCCACTGTCCCAGGTGGCTCCAAGCCCTGTCCAGCCTGGCCTTGGACACTGCCAGGGATGGGCAGAAGAAACGGCCCGGGCAGGAAATCCCAAACCCCTGGCACTGATCCAGAAGCACCAGAGAGGCAGCGGGGCTAGGAATACCTGCCCAGTTCTGCTCAGCTGCCTGGGTTTCACTGCAGACTCTACCTTGGTGCTCACTGGTGTTTCAGACAGGTTTGTGACCTCAATAGTGGCTGAAAGTGCAACCGTGGGTTCAGCAGACCGTGAACAGATCGCGACGTCGGTGGCCTTGCAGTGATTGACGAGAGCTGAAGGGACGGTGGGGAGCACAGGGAGGAAAGGATCTGAGGTGGCATTTGGAGAGGGAAGAGAGGATGAGAAATTGCTGCTCATAGCTTATCTGGGCTCGGGGGCAGAAGCAGTTAAGTCAGTCTCTTAACTAGAAGTTCAAAGTGAGGCTTTTCCCAGAAATACGGTTTTTAGCTTAGATGTCAGTCTGGGCATGGTGGCRAGAACATCTCCAGTGGAGAGTTGGGCTGGAGCCATCTGGAGAGCACCTCCAGCCAAGGGTCACCCACTTCTCCTCGGCATGGCCACATCTGGCTCTGCTGGACTGTAGAATTCATTTTCCCTGAGTTTATTTTGTTCTCCCCTTTGCCCTGGAATGAAAACTTTTTAAATAGGAAAACAAAATTGGATCCCAGTTTCTCTGTGAGAAGCTGCACCTTGTCATTATAATGGGAAATAAAATGCCCAGTTTCTTCCTGTGTTACCACTTTTGGCACTTTATTGATTTCTCTTTGAACGCTGGGCTGGTAATCAGTGGAATGAGAACTCCTGGTTCAGGTGATACTCGTGGTGTGGAATATGAGAAACTTCTGGAAAGTCTCTGAGCAAGAGAGATAGCTGGGAATTAGCCGCTGTCATTATTGACTCTTCTTCAGGTGGGATTTTCACCTGGCAAATCATTTCTGACCTAAGGCAGGAATGGAATGAGGAGGGCAGGACACTATTCCCACCACAGCTGGATAAGCAACTTTAATAGTCTTTTCCTTGATACATTTTACCTCATTTTCTGTCAGTGGTTGAAATACTAACAAAAAAAAAAMAAAAMCTTTGTCAGGAATTTTGGRATCCTGGATTCTCAGCTACTGAGCATTTTGTTATTTGTGGGTTTAAATTCAGTTCCTGGATGCTATTTGCTTCCTTATTGGTGTGGTGACGATTCCAGGGGGTGGTTTTGGTTGTAGATAAGGATTTTGAGTTCACTTCCTTGAGGTAAATATTTCCTAGCAGTTGTCAGTGCTTCCTGTTTCTCCATCAAATGTACAGAACTTGCTGGGGCAATGCAGGGAGCAGTGAGATGAAAGGAAATCCAGGTCATGGGGTGGTGGATGGGGTTGGAGCTGATCCACGATGTTGTGACCCAGGTGTAATTTGGGATTGAAGGTGTGAGGGGGGTTGGTGACACAGGAACAGTGATACCGCGTTGGGCTCTCTCTGGTGCAGTTTGGCTCTTTGAAAATTTGCCCCAGGCAAGAGGTGTTTGGGGCTGGAATAGTGAACACAAGGAGTAAATATTTTATGTGTTATAAAATTGTAGAATCAAGCAGTAAATCAGTGAAGCCGGGACAGTGGCTTCTGTGGAGGTCTGCACTGCCCCTCCCGTGCCCTCCCCTGGCACAGAGCTGCTCCCTGGGATGGTGGGCCGAGGATCCTTTCCTCTGGGAGGGTAAGAGCAGCAGCAGCTTCCCCACGAGGTGTTCCTGTGTCCTACGTGCTTCCCTGGAGGCACGGAATGGTGATCCTGGAGCCAACCGGGCATCGTTCCGGCTCTGGAGGTGTCCAGCCCCGGCGCTCGCAGGGAGGGGCAGAAGTGCTGCTGCCAGTGAAGTGGAAATTCTGCCTCTTCTTCCCCGAGACACGAGGCCAAATGAGTTATTGTGGTTAATTATTCACAGTGCCTGGCTGGGGGGAGGGAGGGGGAGGGAAGGATGCATTTACTGCTGGAATATCCCTGCCCGTGGGATGCAGGGGGTGGAACGAGATGAGCTCCAGGTCCCTTCCAACCCAAACCATTCSAGGATCCCCAGAGCCTGTGAAACCYGTTCCCAGTGGGAAGGAGCACACCTTGGAGTGCCAGCAGGCATTCCCTGGAGCTGTTCTCTGCCTCTTCACGTCCGGGCTGGGAAGCAGCTCCCCGAGAGCAGGGTGTCAGCCAGGCTGGTCCCGCGGAGCTGCTCCGCACCCTCCTGAGCACTGGCTGCCCAAGGCTGCTCCTGCACGGAGCGCTGGCTCTGCCCTCCGCTTTTCTCTGCTAAGGCTGGAGGGGACAGGTGCCGGAGAATTTGGATCAGCTCCAAGCCTCATGCATTAAAACAAACTCCTCTGGCTGCTTATCAGCCCAGTGCTCCTCAAGTGCTGATTTRATAGAGGAGAGGCTTTTTAATGGAGATAAATACTTTGGGGAGCCTCTAAAGGCGCTTCCTCCCCCGTTTCCCTGGAATGTGAGGCTGCTGTAGCACCGGAAGGCTCTGGAGCCCTGGCTGGGGGCGCTGCCCAACCCCTCTGTCTGAGGGCTTTTCATTCTGTTCAATCCCTTGTGTTGAACCTCTGGGCTGGAGCTCTTCCCGCCGCTGCTGTTCCTGAGCTCTCCCCCCTATGTAGGTCACACTTCCACATTTTCTGCTTGAGCCGCTGTCTTGGAGCGCTTTCTCTTGGAAAAAAACCATCTCTGTCGAAACAGAGCTTTACTTCTGCTGTGGTGGCAGCGGTGTTTTCCCTTTGGTTAATCCTACTCTGGATGGGTTCARTGCTTGGGTGCTCTCAGCTTGGGCATTTTGGAGCTGGGATGGGATGGGATTGTTCCTCAGCCAGCTCCCTAAGCTTATTTTGAGGTTAAAATGTTGCATCCCCTGTGAGGAAGGGAAAAAATGGGCAGCCAGACCCACACAAAGAGGAGCTTCTCAGCTTATGGACAACTTCAGCAAACTGGMAGCCCCTCTTGGCTTTGAACCACCTCCAAGGTTCAACGGGGAAAAAAGCTTGGGAGACTCCGTGGTCCTGGAAGGAGGGAGCTTCCCCGTGAGCATCACTGGGAGATTTGGAGTTGTAGAATCCTGTGGTTTGGTTTGGAAGGGACCTTAAGGGTGATGGTAGTGCCACTCCTGCTGTGGGCAGGGGCACCTTCCACTGTCCCAGGGTGCTCCAAGCCCCACTGTCCAGCCTGGCCTTGGAACCTTCCAGGGATCCAGGAGCACACTTTGAGTTTATGAGGAAATGTCATTTTATAAACTAGGTTCAGTTTCTGTTCAGTGGTGATTTTAGCTCAGCTGGGGTTGATTTGCATAGAAAACATCTTTGAATCTTCGTGTCCCTCTGGGTTTGACAGCCTTTCCCTGAAGGAATTCTTGCCCAGTGCTGGAGTTTCACTTGAAGCCACTCAGTGTGTAGTAAAGTCTGATTCAGCTTCAGGTGTTTCAGAAGAGGGATTTTAATATTAATAACTTGGTTAGTGAGAGAGAATCTCGTAAGACTGTGGTGTTCAGGAATGGCTACATTGTTGAGGCTCCTGTCAGGTGGCTGCTCCCAGGCTGGGAATTTCTCAGCTCCCAGCTGTCCTGGGCCTCTCAAACACAGCTGTGTTGTTCCAGTTTTTATATTTTTATTCCCTAAATAACCTTAATTTTGTCAGTGAATAACACTCCTSGTAGCTGTGAATATCTTCTCCTGCTACAAAACCTCTGAGTCTTTAGGAGGTTGGAAGTGGATGATGTTTCCCAGTATCCCTGCCCTCTGGCAGTGGGAAGCCATTCCCTGTGTTCTGTCCCTCCATCCCTTGTCCCCAGTACCTCTCCAGCTCTCCTGCAGTCCCTTTAGCCCTGGAAGGGGCTCTGAGCTTTCCCTGGAGATTCTCCTCAGGAGTTAAGGGTGTTTGTGCCCAGGTGTTGACTCGATCCCAAATCCAGAGTTCATCCCATTCCTTTCCCCCGTGCCCGGGGCTGGGTGGAAGGAGCTGTTACAATCCCTGTCTCATTCTAATACTGTCCCTGCATGCAAGTGTGTTACAGGAAAGGGAATTGCTTTRTGCCGAGCCATCCCTCAAATGAGGTTTTAGAGCATCAGCCCCAGGCTGGAGGTGTCCAAGGCCGAGTGCAGCTGGAACAGGAAATCTCCAATGGAGCTGGTTTGTCAGGAAGAGCGTTGGAATCCTCCCTCACAGCAAAAACAGGGAATCACAGTAGAAATTCCAGTGCAGCCCAGTTTTAACTGTGTGATTTCAGTTCCCCACTCAAGTTATCCATGAGGCCTTGTGGCTGCTCCTTTCCAGCAAGTGCTCTTCCTTTGATTCCTTGTTACTCCRTTTGTTTCCCAGCACTTGGATCCATGGGATATCCTGGGAGGGGTTCACAGTGGGTTTGATTTCATTCCCTCCCACTTGCCCCTTGTGCCCATGTTCCCAGGAGATTCCCAGTGCCCCTGGCCTTGGCTGCAGGGGAGGGACTGTGTTGGCTTTGGGGGATGAGGAGGCATTTTCTGTCGGTTTGGAGCACGCACGGGGCCGCCGCTCTCACAAACTGCTTGCTGCTGGTTTTCCCCGCCGCCTCGAGGGTCTCACTCATGTCTCCCCCTCCTCCACAGGTCAGATGCCGGGCCCCGGCTCCATGATCCCGGGGCAGCCCCTGGCAGGCCGGATGATGCCGAGTGTGACAGCCAGCATGCAYCCCACCGGCGGGGCCGCCCCGCCCGGGATGTCCCCGATGTCGGGGAACCTCATCGGACCGCGCGTCCCGCTGGCAGCTCCCAACGGCCTGTGTAAGTGCACCTCCCTGGGCTGGTCCTGGGGGCTCCTCARCTCCATGGAAACGTCATGTTCCCCTCAGGAATAACAGGGTCTGTGCAGGCTGCCAGCCCCAGAGCGCTGCCAGGGATGAGCTGGAAGCTTAAAGTGCTCCTCAGCGCTCTGGGCATCCCAACACATCCCAYTGTCCTTTATTTTATTTATAACATCCGTTATTTTATTTATAATGATACAGAGGCTCAGTGGCGATGATCAAATCCTCTCCTGACTTAGTGGAGGGTCAGGAACTAACTGAATTCCTAAATAGTGGGGGTCAGGGAAGGATCCAGTTCAACAATTCCTTACTGAAAACTTGGCATCCTGGAATTGGAGCAAGGAAGTCTTGGTTAGGAAGGAGAAGATAAACCATGTAATGAACATTCCCAATATAAAATCTGCACCTCTAAAAATGAAGTTGATTTATGGCAGCCAAAAAAGCAGCTGGATCAGGAGCCACAGTGTGGGAGTTGCTTGAATGAGTGTGAGAGTGTGGCCAAGCCCAGAAGGCAGAAGACAAGCTGGCACAGGGAGGAATGACTGAGGAATTCTCCATAAGGAATTCCTCAATAAATTTGCCATTATTAATTGCAGCCTTAGCCCAGCTGCTGCTCAGAAATCTTCACCCCCAAAACTCTTGGTGTGGCTGTCACCGGACAGGCAGGAATCGTGATCCCTTGTAGAACCTCTCCCAAGAAATAATTGGGAAAAGCCTGTCTGGTTTGGCTTCAGCTGCAGGAACTGCTGCGAGCTCTGACTCACGGGCGTTCCCAGCCCCAGCGGGAAAACTCTGCCTGTGCTATTTTTGTTTGGGCATTACTCCTGTTCCTCTGCTCCCCCAGCTTTACTTAGTTTTCTGTCCTTTTTCCTAAGCCTTTACCACTGGGATTATCTTATGTCAGGTTGTATTGCTGTTTAGTCTCTTCCCTTCTCTTAATTTCTCCTTTTTTCCTCCCCTACTGAACAAGTCAGTCATGTTCCATTAGCATCTCCTCTCTGGGCACGAGGCTGGCCCTTTGTACCCCTCCTTCCTTCCCTCCTGCTCACTGCATTCCTCTGCTTTAACCTACATCCATCCTTCAGAGGGAGGAGCAGCCTCTGTTTATATCAAACCTATTGTTCCGTCTATTTGAAACAGAAAAGAGCCGTAATTTGGGCTTGAGCGCAGAGCTGGGAGGTGAGAGATGCCAATTCCAGCTCTGGAAGTTGCTTGGCATAGATCTGCCAGCTGCTGAGCCACATCCTCAGCACCTTGTCTGTAGAAATACGGGAATGTTTCCCTTTTTCACCGAGTCCATGTGGTGCTGGGTGGTGGAAAAGTGCATTAAAGGTGCACAGAACTTCAGGAGCTGCCATGAGACGGTCCTGGCGGGAATTCCCCTCAGACAGGCTCTCCCGTGGCCTGGAGACACCCAGGCACAGACGTTGTGTCCCTTCTCCATGTCCAGCCCCTCCTGCCATCCCTCTCTGTCCCCTCATGTCCCTCCCTGTCCCCTCACTGTCCCCCTYGTCTCCCCGCAGATCCTGGTCCGGCGCAGCCGCCGCCCCCCGCGGAAGGAGTGACGCCGCCTCCGGCCGGAGCCCCACCAGCCTCAGCCGCTCCCTAAGCAGCCAAGGAAGGAGGAAGGAACTTCCACAGCAACATAGTGGTGACCAAAAGAGAATTTCTCAGTTCCCTTCTGTTCCCCGGGGAGGTTTTCCCCTCCCCTCCCAGTCTCATGCGTGTGATTGGCACGACGACGTTCCCCGCTCCCCACCAGAGAACACACGGCAGAACTCGGCATTCCCTGGGGAAAGCTGGAGATTGGGATGCCAGGAGTGCCTCCATGTTGCTGGTGGGAAGTCCTTTACCCCTTGGCCTGCTTGCCTCGCAGAGCTCCATGCTGGTTTCCTTCCTCTTGGTGCTTTGAGCTCGGGCTCCTCTGGGAAGGGTGAAATAATCCAGGTTCCAGGACAGGAGCTGAGCTTTGGGCCGTGCCTGCTCCGGGCTCTCCGGAGAGAGCAGAGCACCGAGAGGAGATGCCAAACCAGTGCTTGGAGCAGAGCAGGAGGAGAGGGGCGTGCTGGGCGCAGGAATGGCAGCCGTGTCCAGAGGGATTCCTGGTGGCTACGGCCGCAGCTGCCCCGTAACTTATTACAGGAAATATTGATCCGTGTGAATGAAGCCGGGAGCGAATCAATCAGAATAAAACCACTCAATGGTAGGAGTTTTCTTGCTCCAGTTTTTACCTTCCCTTTGCCTTTGGAGGTGGTAGTTGGACCTTCCCTGAGTAGTTCGGTGCAGTAGCCAACTGAGGAATAACCCCCCATTTTTAGTCCCTCTTTTTGGAGCATATACTTTGTACTTTTTAAAATGAAGAAAAAAAAAAAAAAAAAAAAAAAAAAAAAGTAGATAGCGAAGAAGTGCTAGAATTTGGGATTGGGTTGGGATGGCTGGGATGGGAATGCCAGAACTACCTCCTGCAGACAGCCGGGGCGGCAGCGGAACGCAGCTGGGACAGCTCCTGTCACCCCCACTGCGGCTGGAGGGGTGGGGAAAGGCACAGCTTCAGCAGGCACATCTGGGAGCACTCCAGAGCTGCTGCTGCACCCCTCCAGGCTGCCAAAACTTGGGAAAAAGTCCTGCAAAAAGCCCGTCTTGTCTGTGTTCAGGTTCTCTGCCCTGATCCCGGCCGGAGGGCGTTTGGGGTTTCCCTGCCGAGGGTCTGGAGGCCCCTCCTTGATTTGAAGGGTGGCTTTTGGCCAGGTATGAGTTGAGGTTGGGCTGGGGAGAGGCTCCCACAAACTCTGGAACCTCCAGAACCACTTTCATCTTTAAAAATTAAGGATTTGCCAGGTCTTCCAGCACGACTCCACGGTGCCGCACAGAGAGCGGCCGGGGCCTTCCCATTCCCCTTCCCAAGGCTTCCTTCCCCTCCAGGGTCTTTGGGGTGAGCGTGGGATTTCTGGTGCAGCCCTTAGTCCAGTTTAGAGTAACCTCAGGTTGTTTTTAGTGTGAGCAATTCCAAGGATCCAGGTGGAGACTATTTTTTACTGTCCTAGTGCTGATCCCGCTGAGGACCTGGATCCKGGACACTGTTTTGTTTCTGTATAAATAATCCCTGTGCCCACTTTTTCACCTGATCTCTGTATAGGRCCGGTTTGATTCCTGCAGCAGCCACCCAATTTTGTGAAATAAAAGCAAAAAAAAGCGGTTTTGTACAAAGCCTGTGCAGTTTGTAGAGTCTCCTTTGCCTTTGTGTGCGGGAAGAGCTGGGAATTGTTGCTGTGATCCATGGCTCTTTGGGGCTGAACGTGAGCTCGAGGAATGAACACAAAACCTGAGCTTGGGGGAGACACCGAAGCCATGGGGGGAAGTGAAGACCCTTCCCACACTGGAAATGAGATGCTTTGGAAACTCTTAAGGGTTTCAAAGCTCATGGGAGCGGCTGCAGCACCGAAGCTCAGCAGCATCACTGCTTTCCCACAGGCTCTGGCCCCTGTTCCTGCTTGGGAATGCTGGAAGGGAGCTCTSACGTGGCAGCTTGGGCTGGGTGAGGCCTGGGGTCTGCCAGGTTGAGTCCCTGTGCTGCTCTTCCCTCTGATCCCGCCGGGATCCGGACGCTGCCAGGATTTGTCTTTTTGGTTGAACTGAAACCAGAATCCAGTCTGGATTATRTCCAGCCATCCCTCTGCTTTACCCAGCGAGAGCTTTAGCTTCAGGAGTGGCACCTCTTCCCAGGCATCCCATAAGGCCCCCAGTCCTTGATTCCCCAGGAGGCAAAARCCCAGGGTTGGAGCTGTGTCCCTGGGTCCAGGGCACACCATGAAAGCCCCATTCCCAACTGGAATTCCTCCTTGGATGGGCTGGGGTCTCCTGCTGAACGTCCTCTCTGGGCTCCTGAGTGCTGCTCCCCTCAGGGGTTGGGAAGGGGAGGGAAGGAGCTCTTGGGTCTTTGCATTGCAGTGAGGTTTGTCCCTGGGGGTGATGGCCTCCCTCCTCACCTGCAGCATGGACAGCAGAGGTCATTTTTCCTCCTCTCATCCTGAAGATCATTTTCCTGAGGGATGCATGGAAAGTGGTAAATCATGAATGTCAATTTTGGAAGTGTTTTCTTTTTACAGCCTTCAAAGTTTCGTGGTTACAGCAATTAAGGATGGGCTGGGCAGAGCTGGAGTGAGAGAGAGGAGAATGGATCTGCTTTGAGATCCCAGTTGTGGGAATGCTGGTGGGTGGGGGCTGGCCAGAACCCCCCCCATGCCCTGGGCTGATCCCAAGGGTGGGACACGTGATGATGGGGGGAATTCTGTCCCTCTCAGGTGAGCCCCCCACTGCAGAGCTGCCCCAGCCCTGGGGCCAACAGCACAAGGACCTGGAGCTGCTGCAGAGAGCCCAGAGGAGAACAGGGAGCTGCTCCCAGGGCTGGAGCCCTTCTGCTCTGCRAATTCATCCCTGTTCGCAGTTTATCCATGTGGGTGCGGTCAGCTGGAAGAGGGGTTTGGGACAGGGCTGAGTGCTCCAAAACCACTGTTAGGGTCATTTCAATCCAAGATGTCCTTAGGATAAAGGGAATTACCTGCTCAGGATGAGCCCTTCTGCCTGCTCCAGAAAATTCCCTGTCTCTCCCRCTAATGCAGCTGGGAGGGGTTTGCATCTTCATCCGAGTAATCGGATCCTGCTGGAGACGGGAGATGTGATCCGTAGGATTTTTCCCCAGCACCGTTGGCTGAGAGAGTGATGCGGGAGCAGAGCGGGAACAGGCGCCACCACCGCCYGTGACCGTCCCAAAAACACCCCAAAACTTCCCGTGTCCTGCCGGACACACCAATTCCACCCCGGGCTGCCTGGAAAGCTCCGGGTTTTTTTGTTTGTTGTTTTGGTGTTTTGGGTTTTGTGGGTTTTTTTTTTTGGTTTGTTTTTTGTTGGGTTTTTTTTGTGTGTGTGTCTTTTTCTGGTCGATTTAAAGCCCAAAATGCACCTTGGGGCACAGGGACAGTTTGGGGGGTGTCTGAGTGTGCGTTGTTGCCCCGATGCTGTTTCACCACYGTGCCTTTCACGAGAATCTTCCATGCAAAGCCTTTGGAAGCTGTGAGCTCCTTTTCTCGCTCCACAGGTTTTACAGGAACGAGCCCAGGGCTGACCCCGGCGCCCGGCCCTGGATAATCCCCCCAATCCCGGCAGGAGGAGATGCGCCCCAGACAAGGCTGGCAGGCGGCTCCGGGTGATCTGACAAGGGCTCGCCGGTGCCGGGGCCGTGCCGGGGCCAGACCTGCCCRGCTATCCCAGAGCACTGTCCCCCTTTGGCTGCAGCAGCTCCCGCCCGGCAGTTCCCCCTTTCACTGGAACCCCAGGACAGGTCACGGCACAGGGAGCCCTCGGGATGTCACCTGGAGGCTGCAACGAGAAACTGATGGRTGGTAATTGGGATTTTTTTCCCCCAAATCCTTAGTTTTCTTGCCTTTCTAAACTGCAGTGTGATTAAAACCACCAGGTGTCCATCAAAGCCAGCAGCCTTCAGGTGGGCTCCCAGAATTCCRGCCCTGGGATGGTCCCCACATGCCAGGACCGAGGTTGCCCATGCAGCTGTGTTACCCGTCTGAGTGACAAAGGCCTGGAGGCACTTCCAGGTTCAGGAATTGCGCCCAGTGGGACCTGAGGGACATCTCACTGAGCTCTTGTCCACATGCTGCTGGAGAGGCTCCAGCTCCCCACCGAGTCCCTTCCGTGGAATTCCCTGATTCCCTCCGGCTCCCACTGATCCAGAGCGGGTGGATCTCAGTGCCCTGCAGGTCTGGCTCTCTCTGCTGCTCCAGTTTCGGGTCCCCTCCTCCAGAGGCAGCAGAGCCGGAGCCCCAGGGGTGGTTACACGGCGGTGACCCAGCATGGGCAGACCGAGGTTCATGTTCATCGCTCCGGGCTCAGCCCTGCCATTCCCGAGCCCTTTTCCTTCATTCCAGGAGGTGAAGGGTCCCTTCGCTCCTTGTCCTGGCTGTGGAGCAGCTGCCTTGGTTCACTCACTTTCTCAGCAGTGAAAGCAAAGCCTTGGAGGTAAAAAGCTTTTCTGAAGGGCCTTTAGTGCCCTCTTGGCAAAATCACGAGCACTAAACGGGATTCTCCAGGCTGGAAGGAGCGAGGTGCAGAGCAGTGCTGGCACTGGCAGAGCCTTACCCCACTCAGGGACAGCTCGGTTTGTCACCTATGCATGCTGGCAGGCACAGAAGGTGCTGGGCACAGCTGGGATGTGTTCCTGGGCGCAGCTCCATCCTCAGGATGCAGCTCCCCGCCCGCTCCTCTCCCCACAGCTTGGCCTCACTTTCCTCGGGGTTTTCCTTGCTCTTGGCAGCTCAGAGCTGTGACAGGGGATTATGAACCCTCTCCCACCTTTTTCCCCCTCAGCCCTGGAGGAATGTGCCTCGGAAATGCCAGGGAGAGCACGAGCCGGGGGTTCTACCCCTCTGCTCGGACACCGGGACTCTGCCCCTGCCCGGGCCCGCTCTGTCTCTGCAGATCCAAATGCACCAGCCCCTGTGCAGGTCAGAGAGGGTTTTCTTGGGAAGATTCTGGCTCCGGTGCCACAGGACACGCAGAGGTTGTGGATCTGTGTATTTTTGTACCTCCACCATCCTTGCCGAAGCTGCTCCTGCCATCCCAAACACGGCTCCTGCTTCGAGGACTCTGAATTACAGCGGTTTTCGGATGAACCGGATGTCGGGAGCAGTTTGGCGTGTGCCTGATCCGGGGAGGGGGAATCTGTTCCCTGCTGAGAGGGGTTGGATGTTCTGGGCTGAGCACGGAGGAGGCTGAAGGTCGATGCGGCGGCGGCTCCTCCAGGGATCGGTGTCGCATCGGGATTCGTCACCTCGGAGCCAGCCCGGGCGGTGCCAGCCCCGATCAAGGACAAAGCTGTCCCTAAAAYGCCGCCCGGCTGAGCTGGGCTCGGCCCCAGACTCAGGCTCAACATCCAGGATGTGAGACAGGGAAGGGTTCACGTGTCTGAGGGGAGCGGTGCCCGAGCCAGGGYGTGAAACACCGACCTCAGTCCTGGCTCTTCGATTCAATTCTTCATTTTCTTTGCACTTTTCCAATACTTGTTAAGGAAAGAAAAATGGGTAAAAGGTGATTGGASCCTCTTCAGCACCTGGCTGAGGAGGGACGGAAAGGCAGCCGGGGGAGAGGCGATGGGAAGAACAGAGGGGATGGCTCCTGCCATCGGCTCCCCGATATCCTGCGGGGCTGGATGCCCGTGGGGATCATCGCTGGACACAGGGACGAGATGATTCCTGGTGCTCAGCTGATGAGGAAGGTGGGGATCCAAGCCCAGCCTGTGCCTGTCCTGTCCTCTGTCTGTCCATTCCCCTGGGATCCTGGATCACCTGCAGCCAGTGGTGCCCCCACGGGAGCAGGACAAGAGGAGGAASGTGCTGCTGTGGGGCTGCCCCACGGCCACTGGGACACTCTGGGAGCTGCCAGCTGGGATGGGGRACTGAGCGGAGGCTCCCCATGGTGCGGGACTGAGCCTAACGCTGGCAGGAGTGTGAAGCAGGACTGGGGGAGCAAAGCCYCTCCCATGGGTTTTCGGGGATCCCAAGGTAGGGCAGGATGCACGAGCAAGCTCTGCTCCCAGTGCTGAACTAGCCAGGAAAGGGATTTGGGATGCGATTCCTCCCCAGCTCCCTGCACAGATGGACAGAGCTCACAGATTTGCTCTGGAAARGCCCCAAAGGGTGGCTGCAATTCCCAGGCTTTTAATTCACCTTTAATATTTTGAGTAACTCCCACAGGAAAACACAGACTTGGCAACGGCAGCCTGTTCTTCCCACGTGAGGGAGCTGGAGCTGGATTTCTCCTTCGAGACSGAAGAGCYATTGCTGTCCAKCTGTCTGTCTGTCCATCCTCTCCATCGGTCTGTCCTGCCGCCCCTCATCCAACCCTGTGCTGCTGATACCCAGTCCAAGGCAGATTTGCAGGAATGTGGTGGGATGGGGCTCCAGCCCTGTGCTGGGCTCGGCCGCTCCCGGATTGGGGCAGGGGAGTGGAACWGATGCATTAAGGCTCAGCCCCGCTCTGCCCCTGTGTGYCCCGGGCTGTGGGAACGGGGACACSCCWGAACCCTTTCCCAGCCGATGTTCCTGCCCGTGCCTGGCACCYCCCGCCCTCCCTGCGAGCTCTGGGGGTCCTGCCCAGGCTGGGGGTCCCTGATGCGGAGCCGCGGGCACAGGATGAGGGAGGCGGGGGCTCTTCCCGTGCAAAGGGAGCCTGCAGGGAAATGTCCTGGGAATGGGGGGAGCCGCCTCTTGTCCCCATCACTGAGTCCCTCCTCATGGCGTTCAGAACCCTGGGCTGACACCGGCTGGAGCCCCCGGGATGTCGATACCCTGAGGGGACACCCTGAGGGCGGGAGGGGGATCCACCCGGATGGGGGACGCCCCTGGATGAGGTGTCCCATGGCTGTGACGGGCCATGAGCCACACAACACTCTGGAGAGGAGGAGCTGGAGCTGGACAGCTGGCCCGGGCTGTCCCGAGGGCTGGCGGAGCCTCTGGCCATGAAGRTGTCCAGGATGTGATCCTGGGTGGTTCCAGGCTTGGCACGGGTGGTCCCGGGGGTCCCTGCCAGCCCCACTGGCTTCCTGCTCCTGGGCGTTCCTGTGGGTGCTGGAAGTGTCCCTGGGCTGCTGCCCTGCCCAGGCTCCATCCAGCCCTCTCCCCATTCCCGGATCCCACCCACCTTCCCTCGGCCTCAGGGCAGGGACCCCCGGCCCRTGGGACCCTGATGACTCTTCCCAACCCTTTTCCCGGCTCTCACGGCCGTGTCCCCCCATCCATCCTGGCGGCCCCTCGGCCGGTCCCCTTGGAAACGCATCCAGGGGCGGAAGCCTGGGGAATACTAAGCAGGTGCAGCCCCTTCAATCCCCCTTTGAGAGGGACAGAGCGGGGCTTGTTCCCTGCGCGCGGAGCCCGGCCAGGAGCCRCGGCTGCTGGGGGGGAGCGGGGACCCCCATTCCCGGCGTTCCCCCAGCCCAGCCCCCCTGCACACACGGGGGGAGTGGGGGGGACAGGAGGGGGTCATGGCCAYACTGATGTGGGTCCCACGTGAGAGTGGGGAACACCAAAATGGGGTCCCCAGGGACCCTGGCGCTGCCCCAAGCGTCCTTTACTGGCGTGGGTGGTGTGGGATGTGGGATACGGGATGTCTGATGCCAGAGACCCGATGTGGGATGCTGGATGCTGGATTTGGGATATGGCATGCGGGATCTGGGATGTGGGATGCGGATTTGGGATGTACAATGCAGGATGCCTGATGCAGGATGTGGAATGCCTGATGTGGGATGCAGTTGAGCAGCCATGATGGACACGTTCCTGTGCTGCAGGTGGAGGTGTCCAAGGACACACGGTGACCTTGGGAAGCCTCGGYCCGCCGGGAGCCGGTGCCGGACACGGAGGGTGAGGTATCCGTAGATCCGGTGGCGCAGRGACAGCGAAGGAGCAGCTGCTCTCCCACGGATGGGTCTGAGCCCCCAGAACAGCCCAGGGTGCCCCCCCGGGTGCTGCTCCAGCACAGCCACCACCACCCTGCAGGGTGGGATTTGGGGTGAGGGGCCGGGGGTCCCTGGGTGGCCATGACCTTTGCAAGGCCGGACATGTCCGTGCCGTTCTCCTCTCCCGCCTCTTCCCCTGATTCATCCAGACACTGCCTGTGGCCCTGGGTCACGGCTGGAGCAGCCCCCTGCCCAACGGAGGGAGCCAGCCCACGGTGCCCTCGGGGATGGGTCACTGGTGCTAGAGGCCATGGTGGCACCCGGTGGCAACTGGASCGGTGTGGCACTGGGAAGTGGCGCTGTGGCCGGGGATGCCCAGACAAGGGGCAAGGAGGGTCCAGCCCGACGCTGGGGTCTCTGTGCCCGGGGGGTCTGAGCGGGCCCTGCCCCGCCCTGGGCCAGAGCCCCGCGGGACCCCCGGGGCGGTGCAGGGGTGAGGGGCGGRGTGAGGGGCGGGGGTCCCCCCGCACCAGTTGAGGATGCTGCGGGGGGATCCCGGTGCCCGTGAGGGATGTGTCCCCGCCCTGTGCAGGAGCAGTTTTGGGGGTTAGAGAGGGATGCCGACCCTGGGGATTCCGGGATTTGTCTCCCCCGATGCTGGGGGTGCCAGGATGTGTCCCCGGCGTCTTCCTACAGGAATGCCGATGCGGGGGGGTGCCGGGATGTGTCCTCCAGTGTCCCCCACAGGGGTAGCAGTGCCAGGATGTGCCCTCCGTGTTCCCCCCGCCCCAGGGACACTGGTGGCAGGATGGGTCCCCCCCGGGGATGCCGATGCTGGGGGGTCCCGGGTATGTCCCCCCCGATGCCGGGGGTCGGGGGACGCGCCCCCCGGCGCTGTCCGCGGTGTGCCGGGGGGGTGCCGTGCCCGTGCCCGGAGCCG
>NW_026623318.1:1242136-1244582 GCF_030028575.1 Malurus melanocephalus
GCCGCCATGGCCCCCCGCGCCCCCCGCGCCCCCCGCGCTCTGGCCCTCCTGCTGGCGATCGGTGCCCTCGGTGCGTACCGGGACCGGGGACACACGGGACCTGGGCGGGGGGATGGATCCCATTGCGGGGGGCGGGAGGGGGTGATGATATTGATCCTGTAGCCGGGGGCTGGATCCCCTTAATGTGGGGGGGCATCTGCAGGAGCCAGGGAAGCGCTGGATCTCCTTGCAGGGCGGATGGGATCCCCTTGCCGGGGGCCGGATCCCTTGCGTGGGGCTGGCTCCCCTTGGAAGAAGGGCTGGGTCCGCTTGCCGGGGGCCGGCCAGATTCCTTGCGTGGGGCTGGATCCCCTAGCAGGGCGGGCGGGATCCCCTTACCGGGGGCCGGATCCCTTGCGGCGGTGGCTGGATCCCCGTGTGTGTAGGGGGAGCATCCGCAGGAGCCAGGGAAGGGCTGGAGCCCCTTGCAGGAGGGACCGGATTCCCTTGCAGGGACTGGATCCTCTCGGGATTATGGGGAGCWCTTGCAGGAACGGGCGAGGGCTGGATCCCCTTGGAAGTGGGCTGGATTCCATTGCAGGGGGAGTTGGATACCCTTGGAAAGGGGCTGGATACCCTTGCGGGGWGCTGGATCCTGTTGCAGAGGCTGGATCCCCTTGCAGGGGCGGGATCTGGTTGTGTGTATGGGGTGCACTTGCACGAACCGGAGGAGGGCTGGATCCGCCGGCAGGAGGCTGGATCCCGGTGTGGGAAGGGCTGGATGATCCTGTTGTGTATCTGGGATGGACATGCAGGAACCACAGAGGGCTGATCCCCTCGGAAGGGGCCGCGTTCCACTGCAGAGGGGGCTGGATCCCGCTGCAGGGGCTGGATCCCGTTGTGCTCAGTGGGTGCATCCGCAGGAATCAGAGGGGGCTGGATCCCCTCGCAAAGACAGACCGATCTATGGGGCGGGGGGAGGCGCTGGATCCCATTATAGGGAGCTGGACCCCGTTGTGTGAATGGGCTGCACTTACAAGAACCAGAGAAGGGATGGATCTATTTGGGGGGGGGGGGGGTGCTGGATCCCCTTGCAGCGAGAGCTAGGTCCTTTTGGGGAGGACTGGATCCCTTTGCAAGGGGAGGATCCCCTTGAAGGATAGCTAAGGGGGCAGGGCCAGCAGCAGCTTGGTTTGGGGGGGGCTGAGCTGGAAGGGGGGGGTGTCACAGAGTTGAGTGGGGGCACCCACAGATTTGGGAGCTTCCGTGGGGTTCAGCCCTTCAGTCCCCGGGACAGGCTCAAAGGTTCGGGGTCTGCAAATGCCTTGTTGTGGTGCTGGTAGGGGCCAGGTTGAGGAGGTGCGGACCTGTCGGGACTCCCCCTAGGCTTCCATGTCCTCCCAGGGGTGTGGTGGCACCTCTGACACGTCTTTCTCCCCTTGCCCCCCTCCAGCATCCGCGTGGCCCCCCCAAAACTCCAGCTTTGGCGAGGGGAGAGCCTGGGAGGGCTCATTGGAGAGCAGCCCCCCGAAATGGGACCTGGCGAGTGGAGACCCCCCGGGGGGACCCAGCAACAGCACCAGCGCCGGGGGGGCCGCGGCAGGACCCCAGCTAGAGCCCCCCGGGGGAGGCACGGCCACCACCGAGCCATCGGCCGTGCCCGAGGGATGCCCGGGCTGCGCCGGGGAGGGCGAGGCCAGCGCCGTGCCCCCCCGAGCCGTGACCTGGCCCGGGGACGGGGGCAYGGTGCCGGTGGCCCTCGGCAGCCCCGAGGAGCCGGGGAGCGGTGATCGGCCCACGCCGGCCTCCCCGCCCGGCTCGGGGGGGTTCGGGGGGCTCCCGGCAGCCCCGCCGAGCCCCTCGGGCCCCCAGCTCGCCACCGACTCCGCCGAATCCGACCTGCTGCTGGCGGCCGGGGGCTCGGCCGCGCCGCGGACCCCCGTGCTGGGCGAGCCCAGCCCCGTGCCCGCCGCCGGCGGGGACTCGGGGGGTCCCCCGGAGCTCTGGGGAGCCGCCTCCAGCCCGGCCCCGGCGCAGGGGGCCCGCGGCTGGACGGATCTGACGTGGCTGCAGGAGCCCATCACCGCCGCCACGGGCCCGGCCAAGCCCCCGGCGGACCGGACGGGCTCGGAGATCATCGACGTCGACTAYTACGACCTGTTTGAGGGGGGCGAGGGACTGGGGGGCTTCCCCGGGGGCGGCCGGGGGGCGGCCGGCTCGGCGCGGCGGCGGGAGCCCGAAGGGGCGGCCACGCCCTGGGCCCTCCACGAGCTCTACGACGACTTCACGCCCTTCGACGACGCCGATTTCTACCCCACCACCTCCTTCTACGCGGACGGGGACGACGAGGACGAGCTGGAGGACGAGGAGGAAGAGGAGGAGGAAGACGGGGGGCTGGAGGACGAGAACGGCTACCGGCCACCCGCCTCGGCCGTGCCCGGTGCCGCGCCGGCCCCGCAGGACCCCC
>NW_026623318.1:1244669-1353542 GCF_030028575.1 Malurus melanocephalus
CGTCCGGGGTGTCGGGGGGCAGCCCCACGGCCTGGCCGCGCCCGGGGGAGCGGGGCCCGCCCGAGAACGGCTCCGAGTGCCGGAGCGGGTACGTGCGGCACAACAGCTCCTGCCGCTCCCTCTGCGACCTCGTCCCCAGCTACTGCCACAACGGCGGCCAGTGCTACCTGGTGGAGAGCCACGGCGCCTTCTGCCGGTAAGGGACGGGGCCCCGGGGGACTGGGGGCTGTGGGGCATCGCCATCCCTGGGCCCACCATTCCCGGGCACGCCATCCCCTGTACCTCATCCCTGGGCTCTCCATTCCTGGCACATCATCCCCTGCATCCCCCCATCCCGGGGTCTCCATCCCCTGCGCCCCATCCTGGGGTCTCCATCCCGCCCCATTCGTGTGTGTCTCATTCCCAGTCTTTCCATCCCTTGTGTACCCCAGTSCCAGTCTCTCCATCCTCCATGCGTCCCATGCCTGGGCTCTCCACCACCTATGCACCACCTATTTCCAGTGTTTCCATCTCCCATTCCTGACATCTCTGTCTCTTTCACCCCATTCCCAGTGTGTCCGAGCCCAAGCACCTCATCCCTTGGATCTCCATCCTCCTGGTATTGCGTTCTCAATCTTTCCATCCATTGTGTACCCCATTCCTGTCTCTCCATCCTCCACGCACCTCATTCCTGGGCTCTGTTCTCTCTGCTGGGTCCCCGGGCTCTCCATCCCCCTGCACCCCAGCCCGGTGGCACCCCCGCAGCCCCATCCCGCCGGGCTGCAGAGGGGTTTCCCTGCCCCCCGAGCGGCGGCTGGGCAGGAATTAGGTCAGGGCCGCGCAGCCGAGGCTGCGGGGCGGCCGCGCTAATCGGCCCCGGCAGATTGCGCCCGGGAGGCCGATGCCGGCTGTGCCGCACGCATCGGGATGTGCCYTGCGGCTGGCGCCGAGCCCGGGGGAACGTGGGAGACCCCATCCCTGCCTCCGCTGCCCCTGGAGCTGGAAGCCACTGGTGCGGGGCACCGGCGTCGTCTGGGAGACCCCGACCCTGCTCCCAGCATCCCCCAGTGTCCCCGTCTCACTCGGTGCCACCCCGCTCGGGGACCTGCTAATCCCGTCCTCCTCAGGCACCCGTAATCCCCCCGAGTACAAACACCGCATCCCCCGACAATGCTCTGTGGGACAGGGGCACGTTTTGGGGCGGGAGGACGCGTTTTGGGGTGGGGGGTCCCTCTGACCGCGTCCCCCGGCAGGTGCAACACGCAGGACTACACGTGGCACAAGGGCACGCGCTGCGAGTCCATCGTCACCGACTTCCAGGTGATGTGCGTGGCCGTGGGCTCGGCCGCGCTCGTGGTGCTGCTGCTCTTCATGCTCACCGTGTTCTTCGCCAAGAAGCTCTACCTGCTCAAGACGGAGAACAGCAAACTGCGCAAGACCAAGTGAGTGATGGGGGGCACCCCGGGCTGGCCACAAACACCCCGCAGCCGCTGCGCCGGCTCAGTCCCCACCCTCGTGGGTGCCAGCCTGTCCTTTTGGCTTCACCGAGACCCCCGGTGCCGCTGGGGATGCGGTGACGGTGGGTGGGAAAGCTCCCGGAGGCGGGAGACGTGGATATGGCTCCTGCTCCACGGTTAATCCCTCAAAGCTGCTCCTGGCTGGCACCAGTTAATCTGCTTCGCTGGGAGCTGGGGACAGCGGCTGGGCWGCCATCGGGGACGGTCCGGCTGGGGACAGGGCTGGGGGGTGACGGCGAAGGGGGTTGGGGTCACCCCCTCCCCCCACCCCAGCCATTGCTGTCCAGTTCCCTSGAACAGGGAGGAGGGAGCCTTCCCAGCCCGGTCCCTAATGAGCTGTTAATTATTGTTTGGAAATGCCAAGTGTAATTAGCAGGGAAGCTCCGTGCCAGCTCCCGGGTCTCCCTCTCCAGCTCTGCCCTGGGCTGCCCTTCCAGCCCCCCTGCCCAGTGCAGGGCTACCCCCAAACCCCCCAAATGTCACACTGGGCTCATTTAGYTTCAGCTCCATCCCTGGGGACATTTAGATCCCAGACCTTCAGAGTTCAGGACATTTAAGACCTCTGTCTCTGGGGATGTTAAATCCTCAAGCCCAGCCCCCCTYAGAACTGCGGGTGTAAAATCCCGAAGCCCCAGAGTTGAGGATATTTATCCCCCCAAAGCCCCCAGATCCGGGGCATTTAGCCCCCCAATCCCTGTCCCTAGGGACATTTAGCCCCTAAATCCACACAGCTCGAAGCATTTTGCCCCCCAAAGCCCCCAGATCTGGGTGTATTTAGCCCGAATTCCCATCCCTGGGGACATTTACTCCCCCAGACCTCCAGTGCTGGGACCAATTACCCCCCAAAAACCAGAGTCACCCCAAAACGTGGGCAGGGGCTGTTTGGGGGATCCTGCTCTCACCCCTGCTCTCCTGACCCCRGCAGATACCGCACCCCGTCCGAGCTGCACAACGACAACTTCTCCCTCTCCACCATCGCCGAGGGCTCCCACCCAAACGTAAGGAGCTGTGTGGCACCGTCCCCTGTACCACTTTCTATCCTATCCTTGTCCCTCTGTCCGGTAACATCTCACCTGTGCCCCCTCCATGATCCCAGCACTGTCCTCCTGTCCCCATCCCGCCATGGTCACAACTCTGTCCCCTCACTGGTGGGTCCCCAATGATCTAAACTGGACCCAGGCCAGGTGGGGGGTCAGTGTCACCCCTCTGTCCTCTCCCTGTCCCCTCCTGCCAGTGTGGCTCCCTGGGGAGCCACCATCTAGAGTTCTGGTGGCTTTAGCTCTGTGCGTGGGTGGCAGGGGTGGCTGTGCCCAAATTTTCAGGGAGGGGACAGCCCGGGCAGACAATACTCCCTGGCTGTGGTATCACTGGGAAGGACCAGCATATGACTCCGGATGCTGGAGAGTGACACTCTCTGGGATGCTGCCGTGGTTGGGATGCAGCCTCCGGCATCCCCCAGGATGCCTTTCCAACCTCCTGTCTTTCGACTCGGAACAGAGAGAAGCGAAGGGCTTTGCAGAGCGCGAGCCGGAGGAGGAGCGTAGGTCCCTTTAGCCTTTCCCTACCCACGGCCGGTGTTCCCTGTCTTCCGACCGCCTTTAGCAGCCGTAGCGTCGGCGCAGCCCGGCCACCCTGGCAGGAGGTTCCGGGGCCGGCTCCCTCCCTGCTGCCGAGAGGATGAACTTTGGGATGGATTCAGTGCGCTCCCCGGCCTCTCGATGGGCTCTGACCCATCCCTCGTCCCCTCCGGATGTGGAGGGTTTGGCACGCGGTGCCTGGGATGCAGCACTCCGAGGATGAGGAGGGGTCAGCAGGGTCAACACCCCTGGAAAGGGGTTTTTGGGGATCTTGCAGCGGTGGAGCCAATGGCACCAGCTCCGGACTGGCCAGACGTCACTGCCTAGGAGATGGAGAATCCTGTCCCTGCGTGACACCGGCCGTTGGGTGTCCCCGTCCATCTGCCGCTCCCCGTGTGGCACCGGGAGCACCGTCACCAGCACGGCCCGGCCCGCCCTGCCAGCCCCCCGCGCCAGGGCTCCTCCTGTCCCGCCCGCGACGCCGGGCCCGTGCGGGCACAGCCGTCACCCAGCGCAGCCGGAGCTCGGCCCCGGTGCCGGAGGGGCCGCTCTCTCCATGGATGCAGGACAGACTCGGGGCACAGCCCGGCCCCGGGGCGGGAAGATGCTCCAGCKGGGGGACATCGGGAAGAGGCGTGCCCGGCTTTACCAGCGGCGCGGGGGACCGGCTGTACGCTGAGGAACCGCAATAAATCCAACCCCTCTGGCCTCCTGCCAAGCGCCGCCGGGAGTGGCTGATTGTCGCGGGGACGAGGAGATGCGCCGGGCTGGGAACGGGAAGAGAAATCGGGTGGGAACGGTGGGCGGAATGGCCGGGGGGATGTGCCTGTGGCTGGCGCAGGTTCCTACGGCTGGCACAGATCGTGGGCGCTGTTGGCTTTGGGGGCCGGAGCACCCCGAGGTGGGGAGGCTGTGCTGGGGGACKGCGTCACCACGGGGGGGTCGGAGCTTCTCCCCACGCCGGGAGCACCGCGGTTCCCCAGTGCCGCCATCTGTGCTGGAGGGGGGGATGTTTGTCCCCTGCAGTGGCTCTCTGCAAGGCGTCAGTGCGACATCAGTGCCCTCGCTGGGTCTCGCCCCCATCGCGGCCCTCCCCTGACCCCCGTGTCTCCCGCAGGACGATCCCAGCGCTCCCCACAAGCTGCAGGACTCGCTGAAATCCTGCCTGAAGGACGAGGAGCCGTTTAACATCCACAACTCGACGTCGCCCAAGCACGACGGCGGCAAAGGGGAGCAGGACGTGGGGGAGCTCAACTGCCTCCAGAACAACCTGACGTGAGAGGTGGGGACGGCAGCGGGAGCGGGAGCCAGGCTCCCACCCGCATCCACAGCCGTCCCCTCCCGCCGCTGTGTCCCTTCCCGCTCCGTGGCATGCTTTGGTGTGTTTTGTACAGAGGAAAACAAAAAATCCAGTAATAATTCGGCCGTGTTGTGGGGGTGTTTGGTTCGTGCTCCGTGTTTTTCGCTTGGGTTCGTTCCGCGCTGTGATTTCTAAACCTTTGCCGTTCCGCAACTGACTTTTTTTGTACTTTTGCCCCACTTTTTTTGAAATACAGGTAAAAACAACAAAAAAATGAGAGGAAAAAAAAGGGAAGATCTTGAAATAAATAAACCATTTTTTTTTAAAGTTAAGCCTCTGGCCGGTGCCTGCGATATCCAACACGGACACGGTGGGGTTCAGTCCCTGCTTCCACAGGGTCCCATTTGAGTGTCACCCGGGGGTGGTGGGTGCRTGGTTCCCCCTTCTCACCTTCTCCAGGCACCTTCCTGTCTCTGCCAGGTGCAGCACATCCTGCCACCCTGGACACACTTGGGAGCAGATGGGACACCCTGGGATGTTTGGTGGAGGTGGCTGGGATGCTCCAGGGTTTGCTTCATCCCCATCCCTGTCCCCACCATGGGTCCCCTCAAACAATGTGGGTGCAGACGGGGTAATGGTTCCCAACCACTCCTGCCTCATCAGTCTCCTGCAGTGGAGGATGTTGGTGGAATTTTGGTGAAAYGCCCCAGGGTTGTCACCCCCAGCTCCCTGTTTTCACCCACGTGGACAAGAACCAGTGCCACTGCCCTGGTGGCTTTGGAAAGGTCGGGCTCGTCCCATGGCCATCCCTGGAATCGAGCATGGAGCAGGGATCTCTCCCTAGGGAACCCCAGCTCTCCCAGCACCCTCCCCTCCGGCCGTAGGTCTSTCTTGCTTCCCACAGGAACCGTCTTCTTCTGGAGACAGGTTCATCWGCGAGCCAGCTCCACGTTCCTTGTGAGAGAGGACATGAAGCCATTAATCACCAGACAATATTAAGTGTGTGGCACGTCGGGGATGCAGCCAGTCTCTCCCGGCGTTCTCCCGGGGCAGGCAGGAGCCAAAGCCGCAGCTCCGCGTGGATCGGATGTTCCCGATGCGTCCTGTGAGCCACTAAATAATTAATTCTCGGCTCGCTCGGGGAGATTAAAAACTGAGGAGTGGTGGTGRGAGCTGGCGGTAGATCCCGGCAGACACGCGAGGCAGAGCAAGCGGCCGCTGGCACCCGCAGGGTTTGATCTTTGCCATTCCCCTTCCTGCACAGAGGAGCTGTAGGACAGGTAAAACCATGGATAAAGCACTGGGAACACGGACACAGCAATCMAAAGCATGGGGCGGGGGGAGAGCGATGTGCTGCTGGAGCAGGAGCCCGGCAGAGAGGAGGGGAGATGCTGATGCCTGAGGAAATCACAGAAAGGTGGGATGTCCTGGTAGAGACTGGGCACAGAGTTTCCCATGAGATGGGGAGGGAGGGAAAGGGAGCTGGACTGGGACGAGCATCGCTGTGACAGGAGAGAATCTGTGCTTGTGTATGAGGAGCGAGGGGAGAAGAAATGGTTGTGTAAAGACGGGGATGTTGGAGGGGATTGGGAATCCCAGAATGATGTAACATTGTGGGTGATRCAGGGAAGGGGAGGAAAGGGGCAGTGCAGGATGGGGGAGGCCACCCCCCCCATCTCCAGCTGCCCTTGGAGGGAGTTGGCAAAGTGGGATGCAGGGAGACACGGAGTGGGATGGGGCCCAACTATGTGGTGGGATCTGGAAACCTTCTGCTCCTCACGGGGATCCTTCCTCATGGTGCCTGTGGGTCTGGCTGGACACTGCCTGGGGAGACATGTGCCATGGTGTCACTGTAGAACTGAGACTGGCACAGGCCATCCAGCATGGATGGTATCACCATGGAACTCAGGGTGACACGGCACAGCCCCTCCATCCCAGCACAGCCCTTCCATCCTAGCACAGCCTCTCCATCCCAGCACAGCCCATCCATCCCAGACCTGCCGTAGCTCCACAGAGGTGCCCACCTTGGAATGGTGCCCACATTCCCTCACCACCCATTTTTGTCCCTTCCAAGAAGCCCGGTGTGACCAGGGTGGGCAGTGGAGGGACCATCCCCTCTGCAAAGCTGGGTGGTAGCTCCTCAGTGCAGGCCCTGTCTTGGAGCCATGAAGGATGACCACGGAGGAGTGCCAGATTCAGAAGCCATCCTCAGCTGCAGCCACTCAACCCCATGGGCTGTAGGGACTGGGATTCAGGACAAAACYGGGTCACAAGGATTTCAGCATGTCGAAGGATGCTCCTGCTCCTATGCAGGCACTGAGAGCATGGGAGGATTTGTCCCCTGACCCCTGCTCTGAGGTGTTGCTCTGACCCCATCATTCCCCCCCAGCTGTACCCCCTCCGTCAGACCCTACTCACCTTCCTGGTGCACTCCTGTTTCCTGCGGGAAGGCACAGCCTATGTTCCGTGCCTCTCTCCAGCCAGCCATGAGCCCCGGAGCCCCATCTGACTCTGGGGTCAGTGTCCCTCGCTGCGCCTCCGTTTTCCCCGAGGACACAAGCCCAGTTCCAGCCCTCTCATCCCCTCTGGCTTTCCCAGAGGAGGGAGGAGCGTGGTTTGGAGGGATGGATGGGGTTATCCGAGGGCTCCCCGTCAGCCCCTGGTCGGACACAGGAAAGGGCGAGGAGCAGGTGCCGTGTGCCATGCTCAGAACTGATTTCATGGGCCCTGCAGAGGAATTTGCCTCCCAGCCAGCAAAGCAACACATGGGCTTTAATCACAGGCCTAATCACTGAGATGGAGAGGAGAGGAGAGGAGAGGCCAGAGAGCTATTAAATTTCAATGCTTGGTTGGTTTGCTGGGAGGGGAGATGGCCCATTGTGGCCAAAAGGGCTGGCATGGGATGTGGGAAGGGAACTGGCATCGGCAKTGGGCCTGTCCTCACTCCGCCGTCCTCTTTTCTCTTACAGACACATAACAGGATTAGAGCCAYGACCCAGAGACAAGGAGCCTTTCTTCCCTTGACAAGCTCCGGCTGGCTGCCTGAAACAAAATACCCAGAGTCAGGATTCATTGGGTGAGTCCTGATTCACAAAATGAGGCCCAATTCACTTGCCCAGGGTCCTGATTCACCGACCAAGAGTGCACCTTCCTCGCCCAAGAGTGCAGATTAATCGTTTGAGTCCAGATTCACTGAGCGAGAGTCCCGATTCACTGACGGAGAGCCCTGATTCACCAGCTCTCAGTCTGAGAGTCCCAATCACTGGCTGAGTCCTGACTCAATGGTCAGAAGTCCCAACTCACCAACCGAATCTTGATTCACCAACCAAGTGTCCCAATTCCCCATCCAGGCACCTGTCAGGATCATGAAGGGTTGAAGGATGCAGGAGTAGCTCCACGGTTCCTGTCAACCCTTGCACGCTCCAAACCGTGCTCAATGCTCTCAGCACAGAGTGCTGCTCCTTTGGGATTCCAGGTTGGTCTGTCCCTTCCTGAGGTGCTAGGAGCTGGCATTGCCATGTCTGTCCCTTGTGCCCTTCTAGATGCCTCTGAGGATATTTCCTTGCCTGAGGGCTGGYCCCGCACATTTCCCTTGGAGGAATATTTGGAATATGAGGCAGGCTGTCTCCTTTCCCTTGGTTAGTGCTTCTGTCCCACATCTTTCACCACTGAATCATGRCTCCACCAGGAGCATGGCCTGGCTCTGTTCACCAGTGGCTCCAGTCACACACAGCTACAGTGGTCGGATGAATCCCACCCTTGCTGTGCCACCTCCAGCTCCAGCACCCAGGGGAAGGAGGGTCAGGCTTGGGAGATCTTTCCCAAACCCTTTTGGACCAGCCCTGGGAGCTGCCAACCCCCAGCACAGGAGCGTTTCATGGGAAGCCTTGGGATGCTTCCTGGTGAGCCAAAGGTTTGGGAGGAGATGTGTTCTGTAGGTCACTGTGGGGAGCTCGTGGGAGCAAYTTTGGTGACATCCCGGTCTTCCCACCATCGTTGGGCTGCCTCCTGRCTGGAGTAGCCCATAAATGGTATTTGTGTAGCCTGAAAGCACCAGGATGCCAGTATTTACTGCTGGGAAATACCAATTACTCCATTACTCTCAGCCTGGCTGTAACAGGGAGCGGTTCCAGTATTAAACTGACTCCGTGTTGGATTTAAAGAGAGGAGAAAAACAAAATCCTCTTAACTTCGTGAACTGTAAAATGCTCAGTGTGGGAACAAGGAGCTGGGCATGCGCCCGGTGACGCCAGCGTGGGCTGGGACAGCTCCAGGCACGGCGGCTCCTCTGCGTCACTGCTGTCACTGGGCCGACTGGTGCTACTGGGAGAGGGAGAGTGGGGCACGGGCAGCATGAGATTGGTTTGGAATGTAAAGGCAGGAGGAAAACTGACCAAGACTGAGCATGGAGTGACCAAATACACACCCCTTATGGAGGGATGTGAGAGAACAGGGAGAAATAAAGACAAGGCACGCTGAGATGTTTGGAAAAGGGGGAAGTAGGCTCTCGTGGGAGGCACGTTTAAAAGTGAAAGGAGTTAAGGAAGCTGGCAGGACTTCAAAGAAACGCTGCAAGCAGCACATACAAAGCCATCCCAATAGGAAACATAGAAGGAACCAGCCTGGCTACATCACAAGCTCCTCACTGACCTCAGGCTTGAGAAAAAAGGTTTATGGGAAGTGGGAATTAGGTCAAATTACTAAGGACATTTACAAGGGAWGCATAAGCATGTGCGGAGACACCAGAAAAGCCAAATTGAGATGGAAATAGGAAAGAATCATTARGAAGAAGACAAAAAGGCTCCATCAGCATGAGGAGAAGGAGCAAGGGAGCACTGGTCTGGACCCAGGGAAGGAGGAAGGCGGCTGGCAAAGGAGGCTGGGTATCCAAGGAGTTCACTGGCTTGTTTTGAAACCTTTTAAAAACCCCAGCCTTTAAAGGTGCCAAGTGCAAGCAGATGACCACAACAATAAGGTGCTGTGCTGCCGCTGAAAGAGCAGTGACTGCAGCAATGGGAATATTAAACAGCACACCCAGATTCCTCCTGACTGTCAGAACCTCATCCTGGGATGCTTAGAAAAGTTAAAGCCACCTTGACAGAAACCAGTTTAAACCACCTGAGAGCTGTCTGGCAGCACAAGGAATGGCTGAGTGTTTACAAGAGCAGGTCTAGTTTGGGGCATGTCATGTAAGCAACGATGGAAGCCACGGGAGAAGGTCCAGGGGAAGCAAGAAGAGAGATCCAGGAAAGGCAGTGGGGGGAACTGGAGACCAAGGGAGACATAGGAATAGTGTCTGATAGAATCCACAGCTCCCTGACAGGAGGGGGCAGCCAGGTGGGGTTAGGCTCTGCTTCCAGGAAACAAGGGACAGGACAAGGGGGAACAGCCTCAAACTGAGCCGATGGTTCAGGYTGGATATTGGGAAAATTCCTTCATGGAAAGGGCTGTCCAGCCCTGGCACAGTTGCCCCATCCCTGGAAGTGTCCAAGGCCAGGTTGGACAGGGCTTGAAGCATCCTGGGATAGTGGAAGGTATCTCTGGAATGGGATGAATTTYAAGATCCCTTCCCACCCAACCCTCTCCAGAACTCAGTGATTCAATCTATGTATGCAATTTGCATTTATTAAAGGAATCTGGAGCCATCCAGCAGGAGCACCCAGGAGTCTCCATCACCTTTTGCTGGGAGCTACAAAAATGCAGTGTGAAAATGCAGCTCKGGTGTCAGAGCTGAGAATTTCACATCGAGGCAAGAGACGGCAGATGGGACAATCTGGTGGGCTGAGGAGCACGGCAAAGCAGTGAGACAACACTGGCTGCCATGGCAGACAAGACCAGTCAAACTTGGTGAGGTTTTGTTGGAAAAGAGGACATTTCAGGAAGGATTTGAGAGAAATGCAGAGGTTCTTTTGTAGCCTCTGAASTCCAGCTCTGCATGGTGACCTGGGTTTGGGATACAAGGTGTGGGTGGAGAGGGGATCTCTGAAGTTCTGTGTTGTCCTCAGGCTGCTGAATGTTGTACATGGGATCAGCAGGAAGAGGAGGGGGCAGGAAAAGAGGAGCTGTGGGAGAGCTCTGTGAGCAAGAGTTGGGAGGGGGAGGTGGAAGCACAGCAAAGGGTGGTCAGAGGGGAGAGGGGAAAAACAGGATGGGGCAAAATGAGGAGAAGGAGTGGCCAAAAGGGCAAGGAATGTGAGGGATGAAGAGGCACAGAGGATCTGGCAGAGGGCAGCAGCTTTAGGGAGCCAAGCACCTGGATCTGGGAGAGGGGACAGCACTTTCCCTGCCAGCTTTGATCCCACCTGGCTTACAGCCATCGTCAGGACCTCAGTGGTTCCCTGCTGAGACAGCCGAGGAAATTTGTGCTGAGGAGACTTCACTGCCAGATCCCTGCTGGTTTCAGAACATTTCCCAGGGATTCTCCAGTGCCTTTTGGAAAAGGCCTGGAGATCCCCTTGTAGAGAGCCAGTGGAATTTTGCTTAGAAATAGTCCAGTGAMTTTTAAAGGTGACCTGAAAATTAAATCCAAACTGGTTTGTTTTTCTCCCTGCTTTATGAAGGCAGTGAATTTTTCTCCACAGCCATGAGCAATCAGCAAAAAAAAACACAGATAAACCCAGTGAAAGCTGCCTGGGGGTATGGAGTGGGAATAATGAAGGGCTGGAAAGAAATGCCAAGAGAGGGTGCGGAGTCGTGGCCGCTGAGGGTTTCTGGGAACAGGTTGGACAAACATCTGCCAGGGAAGGTTGAAGCTGAGCGGATTTTGCTGGCGGCAGGTGTTGCTCCATCTGAGCGACCTCTCCRGGTCCCTCTGGCCTCATGCTCAGTGATCCTGCTTTTCTTCTATCAGAAATGTCAGCCCAGCTCTTCCCTCCCTCTGCTGGAGTGCGCAGAGCAGGTTTATCAGCTCAGCTCATCATTTTTTTCCAACATTTTTCACAGTTGCTCCATTCACCAGGGATATATTTGYTTATGTGGATACAAACAAGCAAAAAGTAAGATTTGAAATGTGAAAAAAAAAAGAAACAGCAATTTTCTCTATTTATCTTGTATTTTKCTGTCCCAGTTGTATCAGTCTCCCATGAAATCTTCCATCCCAAGGAATACCCTGRGGTGAGAATAACCCCATCCTGGAARATCTGGCCTCAGGCAAACTGTGGAAGGAGAAGGTAAAGGATGTAGATGGGAGCTGATGCTGTTCCATGTTTTTGTTGCAGTCTTTTAAAGGCAGCTCAGGTGTCCTGGCCATTTTACCCCATCCACAGGATCTAAATCCATATTTATTTTCCATATCCTGTTCTTCATGTTTTGTTCCTGCAGCCCAATCCAAATTATTCCAGGATCTGCAGCCCTGGAATCACAGACCAGAGTGCTTTCCCCAGCCCTGCCAAACTGAAGGAGATGGGAAGGTCCAAAAGAGACTGGTTTTCCCTGAGTTTTCCTAGAGAAAAGGTAAGGGGTGAAGGCTGGTGACACCGGAAACAGCCCTGTCTGTCCTACCGGATCTGGGCCCCTGTTCCTTGTCACTTGCCTTAGCAGTTCTTTTCAAACTCTGTCTCTTGCATTTCTTCAGAAAAACTCAGCACCTGGTTCAGCTCATCCATTATTCCTTCCAGCTGCTCTTCGCCGTGTCAGGGCAGGCATTGAGGAGGTGGAATTTATCCCGGAACAAGTCCCATTCTTTTCTTCCCTGGCCATTGACTCGGCCAACATCTGCTCCCGTAAACCCCCGCTGGCCCCACGGCACTGGTGATCCTTTATGGCTCCAAAGCATTTGGCATTGTGTCACACACAACCGAGGTGTCCTGAGAGAAGAAAACCCTCCTTCGGCTGTGGTGGAACTGGATTTGTGCACTACAATCCATCCTGCATTGCTCAGCAACAAGTAACAATCACAGGAGGTAAATCAAAGTGTTTTCTCTGTAACAATTTTTCACACACTCACATCATGAAACCTGGTGGGTTTAGCTCCCCTTCCCTGCCAGGCTCTGGGGAATCACCTAAAACATTGCAAGATTATTTGGTTTTATTTGTTCTGCTGTGGKTTTTTTCTTYTTTTGGGCACGAATGCTTTTCACCCACTGCTCTGACAGAGGGGCTGCACTGRAAGCAGCATGGATACCTATGGATCCCATATGGCTCCCCTGGGAAACAGCTCCACAATAAATACCGGAAATAAGCACAGAGCAGAGGGAAGGGGCACCGGTTTTAACAGCAAAATCCTCACTGCCTTTGCACGGTAACAAGTCCTGGGATGTGGGAAGGAATATATTAGGAAGGACAAGAAGTGTTTTGAGAGATGCAGCTGCACTTTGCATGCCATTCTGGTTCTGGTCCCCTTCCCACTGGGAAGAGAAAAAGAGAGGATTTTACATTTCATTTACAAGGCATTTCGGGCTCTGCGGCTCCTGAAGGAGCCGGGCGGGAAGTGCCACAGAGAGGGAAATGTGACAGTGCAGACAAAAGGTGCCTGCACAGCAGCTGTGCTCGCATACAAATGCAGCCAGGTAGGAGCACCTCCAGGAACTCCTCTAGGAATTCCTCCAGGCTCTGTGAGCCCCCTTTGCCGTCAGAATGGGCTCTGCAGCCAAGCCCTGTGATCCAGAAGCCACGAAGGAGCCAGGCTCACTCAAAGGGTGCCAAAGGAATTCAGGCTCTGGCTGCACCAGCACAGGGCAGGGTCTGGTTCCTGCACTCCCTGGGACCAGAGCGGGGTTCCCAGCCCCGTGAAAGAGTGGGAAAACAAAAACAAAGCGATTTGGACTTTTAAAGAAGCTTTCAGCTCCAGCTTTTACAGGATTGAAGGCATCAAAGGGAAAGAAGAGAGGCAGCTCCTTTCAGAGAGTTGCYGGTTCAAGCACAGGAAGGAAGGGGCTGACACAAACGGTTTCTGTGGCAAATGAGGGACCCCGGGGGCTGCTGGCTTGTCCTGAACGCTCCCAAGAAAGGCTGGAGAGCAGGATGAGAAATTTTAAAGGTAACACACACACAATCATAGGGAATAAGGACAGAAGAATGGCTACAGTGCCTCAGCCAAATCCTCACACAGCCCATCTCTCCTACAAGACCATTATACGGGAAGGCAGGGAACACCAAGACCAACACCATGTGTTCCCACAGCTCTTTTCCCAGGAATCCGCAGCTCAGGGGCTTCTCCAGACGGTGGCAGCCCTGTCTTGGACAGGCTTGTCCCCTTCTCCCATCGATTCCCCCTCCTAAACCCACACAGTTCCTCATGGATGGTTCCCAAGAGCTGAACCTCAGCAGCGTCTCCGTCCTTTGTTCTGTGCTTTTATCATATCGCGGGATGCCCCCTAATGCTCACAGCAGAGCATCCCGGGCTCCAGCAGCGTCTCCTCAGCACATCCTGGCCCCAGAACCTTCTCTCTAGTCCCTGTGGCACATCCCTGGCCCCAGCAACAAACTTTCTGGATGTCTCATTCTAGAGCACATCCCGGGCTCCAGAAGCTTCTGTCCAGGCTCCTTGGCACATCCCAGGCTTCAGGTCTAGTCCCCCTGGCACATAGTGGGCCCCAAAATCATCTCTCCAGTCCCCCTGGCACATYCTGGGCTCCAGAATCATCTCTCCAGCTCTGGCACATCTCCTCTCAGCCACTTTCATTATGAAACTCAAAGGTTACAAAAGCTTTGCTGGAGCAGATGGAAAGGTGAATTCAGCGCCAAAAAAGCTCAAATTCAGGCATGGAGGCAAAAAAATGACATCAAAGAATGTGGATCTTGTTGGTTATGGGCTGTGAATTTGCTGTTACCACTCAGGAGCTGCTGTGGATCATTTTTAGGTGCCCAGTGGAAGTTCAGCACTTCCCAAATGTGCTGAWAAGGAAACAGGAAATACTGACAGTAACAGACCCCTCCCAAATTTCCCCTTGTCCCCGAATGTCCCAAATGCTTCCCAGATATATGAAATGTGCCACAGAAACCCAAGGCTTTAAAAAGGGGTAGGTGGCACCTGGGACCAGGGCGCAATGGTGACCAGTGCTACCAAGTCAGCTAGAAGCCAGCACTGGTGGTGGGATCGGGGATCCAGTCCCATTTAGGGCTTTTATGAACAAAGGGACGAGGATTCAATCCCATGAGTTAACCATGGCACATGAATCCAGCCCCATCAAGTACGACGAGATGCAGATGCAACCCCATTTATCACCTTAATTAACCACACGGGTGAGGATCCAGCCTCTTTAATTGGCGGTGGGACGCAGGCCCAGCCCCGTTAATTGGCGATCCAGCGCTGTTAATGAGCGATCCAGCCGCGCTAATTGGCGATCCAGCGCTGTTAATGAGCGATCCAGACGCGCTAATTGGTGATCCAGCGCTGTTAATGAGCGATCCAGCCGCGCTAATTGGCGATCCAGCGCCGTTAAGCGACGGCGCACGCGAAGCCGTGAGGGGCAGCAATGGCGGCTCCGGGACCACCCCACCCCGCCGGCAGGCGGCGCCACCCGCCCGGCGCATGCGCGGCCTCGCGGCGCTCYCCTCCCCGCGCTCCCCCTCGGCGCTGCCCGCCATGTTCGCGGAGCTGAACGAGCTGCTCGGGGCYTCCCCGGAGCGCCCGGACGCGGTGAGAGGGCGCTGAGAGGGCGGGAGGGACGGGCTGGGGCCGCCGGGAGCGGCGGGGCACGCTGGGAGGGGCACGGCCAGTCCCGGAGCTGAACCGACTCTGGCTCTTCCCTCGCCCGTTCCCGGCTCCCCGCCGCCCCTCACGGCTCTGGCTCCCGCATGCGCCGCTGAGAAGCGGCAGAGCTCTGTTCACGCGGTGTGTCCGTGCGTGCGTGCTGCTGTGCGGGGAATAAAAACAATACTGGGCGTTAAACCCGCTGCCGGGCACCCGGTGAGGGCCGGGGGATGTTGTAGAGGTATTCGTCCTTTAGAGCACTAAAYTAATTGAATTAGCTTACCCAGGGAGGTTTTGTGTTAATGAAGTCACTCTGGARCTAAACACTCGCGCTCTCTGTGGGAGCTGTTCATGTAAAACTTAAGTCATGGAATCACAGAGTRGTTTGGGCTGGAAGGAGCYTTGAAGCTCCTCCAGTGCCACCCCCTGCCATTGGACAGGGTCACCTGTCACTATCCCAGGGTGCTCCATGCCCTGTCCAACCTGGGCTTCAATTYTTCCAGGGACAGGACAGCCACAGCTTCTCTGGGCACCCTGTGCCAGGACCTCCCMACCCTCGCAGGRAACAATTCCTTCCCAATATCCCATTCATCCCATATCCCATCTGTCCCAGCCCTCTGGCAGTGGGAAGCCATTCCCTGTGTCCCRTCCCTCCATCCCTTGTCCCCAGTCCCTYTCCAKCTCTCYTGGAGCCCCTTCAGGCCCTGCAAGGGGCTCTGAGCTCTCCCTGGATCCTTCCCTTCTCCAGGTGAGCACCCCCAGCTCTCCCAGCCTGGCTCCAGAGCAGAGGGGCTCCAGCCCTGGAGCAGCTCCATGTTCTCCTCTGGGCTCTCTGCAGCTGCTCCAGGTCCCTGTGCTGTTGGATCCAGGGCTGGGGCAGCTCTGCAGGTGGGAGCTTATCTGGGAGTGGCAGAATCCCCCCCTCATCCTGTGTCCCACCCTTGGGATAGCCCAGGGTATGGGGGGTCTCTGGGTCCCAGTGCACGTGGCCGGGCATGTCTGGCTCTCCCCACCAGCACCCCCCAGTCCTTCTCCTCTGGGCTGTTACCCTTTCATCYAGCCCTCTCTCCATCTCCAGTCTTTGCTTGTTCTGGGAATTRTCCTGGCCTAGGTGCACTTGCACTTGGCCTTGTTGAACCTCATGAGGTTCCCATGGACCCACTCCTTCAGCTTCTCCAGGTTCCTCTGGATGCTCCACCCCTTCCCTCTGGAGTGTGACTGCACCACTGACTCTGTCATCAGTAATTATTAATAAATTATCTGTGTCTAGATACCTGTTACTCCATGTTTTTCCTGACAGATACAAGCTTAGATAACAAAAGCAAGTTTGGGGTGATAATTTATTTCATAAGTCTGRGTTTTGCACTTTGTCTCCAGTTTTCCCCCTTGCCCTACTACCAGCTTTTGATGGAAATAGGGCAGGTTTCTCCTTGGTCTGGARGACAGCTCTGAGGCCATTCCTTTGCAAGGTGCTTGGAGTGGGACAGGGCTCATCTGATGGGCAAGCAATACGGATGGTGCCCTTGAGGCTCAAAGCAGACCTGTTAGAGGTGTCAGCTGAGGCTCAGTGGTAGTAAAGGATAGTTTAAGGCCTGTGCAAGTTCCCAAATCTTTGTGGTTCCTGTGGGTTGATGTTGGGTTTTTAATGCGTGTGAAACACTAAGTGAAAAGTGCYTGGTGGAGTTTGTCGACCTGTGCTCTAAGGTGTGTTTGATGGTGGAGCTGGGGGATGAGTAGGAATGCTGCCATCCATGAGCTTGGTTTCTGAGGCAGGGAGCTCAGAAACCTTGATGGGAACAGGAAATTTCACAGAGGGAAACCAAAAGATTTGGCCTCGAAATTCTTGGTTTGGACTTGGCAGCCAAAGCAGGAGCTAACCAAAGCCTCCTCTGTGTGAGGAATTCCCTCAGATTAAGCTGGCTTTCCCCACCCAACCGTACACTCCAGATTSCCCTTTGTCTGGGTGTCACACCAGTGTGGCTGGCTGCCCAGCAAATGCTGCAGTGGGGAGACTGACTTCGTGCCYGGCGCTACAGAATCACGGTGTTAAATCTGCTTTACTCTGGTAGTAAATCGTGAGTATTGGTGTTTGCAAGTTCCCTTCAGTGTCACCGATCCTTGTGCAGAGGCAATCCCTGGAGTGTGCTGGGTTACCCAGCYTGRTCTGGTGTCCCRCTGTGCYTTACAGTSAGTCCTTTGCAAACCTCTCCTTCCYGGCGCTGCCATCCCGATTTCTGCAGCTCCATGGCTGGTCCATGCCCTTTTCCAGGCGCTGGCAAGTGCTGTCCCTGCWGGGTGTGAATGTGTCTGTGAGTGTATCTGCCATGTTACTGGGGTTGTGACACCCATGGCTGCCCTGCTGAGGGATTTTGGCAGTTCTTAACAAGTAGCTGCAGCTTCTGCCTCGTAGCCTGCAGGTATTGAGACTGTGAGGCTGGAGCATGGGCCAAACAGGCTGGGAGTCAGGAAGAAGATGCCACAGGAAGGCTTTGCCTTTGGAAGGGTTTCATCTTCCTGGGACCGASAAGGAATGAAAACTGGGATACTAACGTGGTCCAGTTCATAAGGGTCTTGGAAAGCCATCTCCAATTCCGAGACTGGTTACTCACAGAGACTGGTTACTCTGGTTACTCAGAATTCTCTGATACTTCCATGGCAGGTTCTGGGTCCCAAATAGATGGGATTTTGTCTGCTCCTGTGCATTTGTAGTGTCAAACTAGGGCCATGGGGTTTTTTGCACAGCAAAGCAAAATCTTGGTGGTGGGGCCAGGGCTTCCCTGCTTCTCAGCAGGAGAATTTCTATTGCTGTGGTTGCTTCCAGCCAGCTGTTAAATAACTTGATATTCATAGTCCATGGGGATGGAGCTGTTTGAAGGCAGTGTGAGCACAGTCCTTGGAAAGCCCCACAGCTTTCCTGTCAGCTTTGCTCAGCTTCCTGCTTGTGTGGGCATGGTGGGTGTTATGTCTGCACTGGTGTGACTGCAGGAATGGGGCAGTGCWYRTCCCCTGTGCTGGCCCTGCTGGGACATCTCAAATTCTGGGCCCCTCATGAGAAGAACTCTGAGGGGCTGGAGTGTGTCCGGGGAAGGAAATGGAGCTGGAAAAGGGTCTGGAGTGCCAGGAGCAGCTGAGGCAGCTGGGAGGCACTCAGCRTGGACCAAAGGAGGCTCCGGGGGTATCTTGTGGCTCTGTACAATTCCCTGACAGAAGGGGGCAGCCAGGGAGGRGTTAGGCTCTATTCACTGGGAGCAAGGGACAGGACAAGGGGAAATGGCCTCAACTGTGCCAGGGGAGTTAATGTTGATACTGAGAAAATTTTTTCATGGAAAGGGTTGTCAGATTTTGGAAGGGGCTGCCCAGGCCAGTGGTGTAGTCTCCATGCCTGGAGGGATTTGAAAGCTATGTGGATGTGGCGCTTGGAAAAATGGGCTAGTGGTGGCCTTGACAGTGCAAGGGGATGTGTGGCTGGATGGACTCAGAGGCCTTTTCCACCCTCAGCGACTGTGACCCAATGATTCTGTCAGTCTGAGCAGCTGCAGTGTGACAGCCCAGTGAGGGCTGGCAGGATTGATGGCTGCAGGGTTTGGAATGGTGAAATGCCGTGTGCTCCGAGTGACAGCATCCCACCATGCTGGCACAGCCTGTGGCAGCCAGCCAGCCRGGAGGGGACATGGGAAATGCTCAGCCTGCTCTTGCCGGGGCTCTGGTGAGGAAGAGGGGAGCAGAAGGGAATGGACTTGCAGCACATAAGTCCCTGAATGTGTGGGCATGTGCTGTTTGAGCACAAGTGTCCTTCAGGCTCATCCATGGAGGGCATATCTTGGTGTGGTGCTAACGGGGCGGTGTCCCTGTCACTGCAGTGGCTATTGGGGCATAACCCGTTTTTGGGGGGRAAGAGCTCTCACTCTGGCTGAGGCAGAGCAGCTTCCCTGCCCTGGCCTCTTCTTTGCATTCCCTGCAGTCATGTTCAATATTTGCTGTTCCATTCTCTCTGCTATAGGCTTTAGGCACCAGGGAGTTTGTTCTGATGGATGGCTTGGGAATTGCCTGTGCAGAGTTGGCTTGTTGCTGCAAAAGGCTTTTTCTGTTCTTGGGAATGAAAAAAAAGCCCAGTTTGATAAGTTCTCTGTGTTTCTAAGCAGCTCTTCTATGATTTGTATTGATTACAGAAACATCCTGACTAAGATTTTAATGGAAACAAACACCTTGATGAGGCTGGGGCTGATAATGATTGTGCACTGATGAACGGAATTAATTTCCTGCCTGATCAAAACAAGGTTTATACCTTGTGCTTAGAGCTCTGTTGCACTACAAAATTTGATGATAAGGTTTTCTGCCCTGAAGGTGGCATGTTGGAGGTAAACCTGGAARAGAGGACAGGGAGGGCTGTTAGGGGACAGGAGGAGCTGCAGCTCTAGTGTTGCTGACATTTTAAACACGCTGACAGTGCTGACTGTGGCAGGGGGAGAATGGACTGGGAATGGACTGAGTGGCTGTTGTCCCCATGCCACTCAGAGAAGGAAGATGCCTGTGAATTGGAGAAGAGGGGCWCAAAGCGGGGAGGTGGAAATTGCCCAAAACCCTCCATGATGATGGTGTCCAGCACCAGAGGCTCCAGATGTGCCACGTCCCTTGTTTCCAGGGGAGGAGCTGGCACCTGGTGGGCACAGAGCATGGGGGTCCAGCTGGGGTCACAGCTGAGCACAAGGATTTTTAGCTGCTGGATGTGTTGGGACACCAGGCATGTGAGAACATGGTTCAGTGGTGGCAGTGCTGGATTAGTGGTTGGACTTGATGGTCCCAGAGGRCTTTTCCAACCTTAGCAATGCTGTGATTCAGATGCCTCCCCATGGGCTGTGTCCAGAGGAAGCGTTGGCATCCCTTTGTAAACAGATAGGCAGCTGGAATTCTGCTTGTCCACTTCTTTCTCTGAGAAATACTGCAGAATTCACCTTAGCCTGAGCCAATGTCCTGTCTGCCAAGAGCAATTTGTGCCCTCACCTTACTCTGTTATTTTGCTGCTTCTTTTCCAGGGTAAATTCACGCTGCTGCGAGATACCCGGACAGATGGYAGCTTCTTGGTGCACCACTTCCTCTCCTTCTACCTCAGAGGTGGGTCAGCAGCAGCACTCTCTGAGGCAGGGAAACCTTGGAGGTTCCTTCAGTGTTACTGTGTGAGCGGAGGCTGGTTTTACAGAGCATGAGGTATCCTCAGATGAACACAAAGCTTTGGCGTCAGGATTTATGGATCCCAGTCCTGGCTTGTTCTTGGGAGTCCTTTGTTTCCTTCGGTACATCATGTAATTCTGCTCCTTGCTTCATCACGGATCATGGCGATGGTTGTAATCACACAGGCTCTGACTGGAAGGTGTTCACTGCAATTCTGTCACTGCCTCCATTTTTATGGTGTAATTACACATATCAGGATTAACTAAGAACAGATAAGCTCAGAGTGAGTAAAGAAACAGAGCCTGGCAAATTGTCTAGTTACTTTTCTGGGAACAGTTTCCTTGGTGAGTAACCTTCTGGCCCCTGAGGAGCAGGCACTGGACTCGGGTTCCTCCAGCTTTCTGCTGGCATATCCACCAGCCCAGAAAATCGGGTGCTGTCAGGCCCGAAAGGGAACTTAGAGTGCTGGACAGGGCATGGGATGAGGACATGCTGCCCCCCCGAATTGCCACTGCCTCAGGTGGGGCTTTGCCCTGCTTTGAAATATATTTTACTTAATGGAACAGAGGGAAACTGAAGGAAATCCCATCGAAAGTGGGTTTGTAACAGCGTGAATAGTTCAAAGAGACGTGCCAGGCACTGCCTTGGGCTCTGCTGATGTGCTGTCCTGCTGCGCTGTCCTGCAGCACTGCCCTGGGAGTCGCTGTCTGGAGCTGTGCATCTGCCTAGGAAAAGCCTTCCATCCCTGGTGGGTGGGCAGCCCTGTGGGATGTTAATGTGTCCCAGGACAGGCGTGTTGGCTGTCAACTGGCCCTCTCCAGCCCAGGGCCTGGGTGCAGTTACTGCCTATTTGCAGCACCTCTGTGTTGTCCRCTTGGTGCCCAAAACCTTTGGGAGCTTTCAAGGGGTCAGTGAAGGTTCATCTGTGGCCACTGACTTATTCCACTTGAAATCCATGCCCAATAAACACAAATTGTGTACATACCTGAACTGTGCTCCAAAAACACATTTTATTTTAGGTGTTTGACAAAACTCGTTGTCCTGTGTGTTTTTCCGGCCAAGGTCATTTGCCCTGCGAGAGCCAAAATGGGCATTTTTAGCATGCCCATGGTTTCAGTAGTTCRGTGTTGCAGCTGGCCCTTGGCCTCCTTACAGTAACACCAGCAAACAGGGCCAGGAGGTCCCAGGCTGGCCTGGCACGAGGCAGATAAGGGGCTTTAAACTTATTTTAAGTTATCTTTTTCCTTCTTTCCTTCTCTTTTAAAACTAACATTTTCCCTAATGTGGATGTCCTCTAGAAGGGTGAAAATTGAAAGCAAGGGAGGGTCTCTCTAGACCTTCGTCACTTCAAGGTTCTTCCAGACAGATCTGTGGCCTGGCTGCTGTGATTTATGAGCTTTGATAATGTCAGCTGCAAAGTCGAACTGCTAATGTGTGCTTTTGTGCCTCCCCAGCTGGCTGCAAGGTTTGCTTTGTGGCTCTGCTCCAGTCCTTCAGCCACTACAACATCGTGGCGCAGAAACTGGTGAGTCTCTTGGCACAGGTTCATTATGACAAGTCCAGGTGGTTTCTGTWGGGAGGGAATAAATGGGAACGGGGTGCAGGAATTGTGTGTGAGCAAATGCTTCCTGGTCTTGATGGGGACAGTCAGGATTGGTGCTCCTGTGATGGGGGATAAAGAGCACTTTAGGGCAAAAACCTGGCTGCGAGGTGCCCCATGGTCTCTGCCCTGCCAAGGGCTGTATGGGTGCTTGCTTTGTGCTTAGAAATGTTTTCTGGGGATCAGTGTTCCCCAGACAGGCCCAGACTGGTAGATTGAGGTTCCTTAATCCTCTGAGGAGGAAAATGCCATGGTGTTAGTGTTCCCAGGGCAGCTGTACACCTGCAGGAGCTCCTGAGGTGAGTTTGCCCCCTCTTCTGTGGTAACTTTGGGATGAAGGRCTGAGTCACCTGTTCACAAGGACACCTCTGTGCCTCTTTTGGCCTCTGGTTTGAGCCATCACTTTGAGCTCTCTGAGAAGCCACAGGTATGTTCCTAGGGATTTCCTTCCTGTGGTGAGTTGGGTAAGGATTATGTGTACCCTGAAATGAGRAAACAGAGACAAAGCAGGCAGGGTAATTCTGCATGTCAGCAAATTCTCTGAGCTCTAAACTGCTTCACTCAGCTTTTYGTACAACACTCCAAGGTGAAATGCTCCAGGTGGGAAGTCCAGGTGACCTTCCAGGGCTGAAGGGATGAGGGCTTGCACTGGTCCTCCCTCCTTCYTCTGGTTCTGCTGGGAATCTCTGCAGTGCTGCTGCTCATAAAGACTCCCAGATGTTGAGGAATCAGTTATTGTGTTTCTCACTGTAAACACGGTGCTGCTGAACAACTGTATTTAATTTACTGCTCAGTTTGTACCTTTTGAAAGGAAATCAGTGGCCCGTGGTACATGCAGTGGGCTGAGCAAACATGGTGTTCCCCCATGGACCTATAACTGACAGGTGGATACTCCAGGTGTGGTTCCCCTGCAGAGCAGATCCCACTGGCTGAGCAAACCATGAGTATGGAGTTGCCCTGGCTTTGTGGTGCAGAGAGGAGGAAATCTTGGGGGAAACTTGCTGAGTGAGGCAGGAAATGGGGCACAGTAACCCATATGGGGAGGAGATTCAGCTGTTACATACAGGATCCTTGCCTAAGAAAGCAGGATGGTGTGTGTGTTTCCTAATGCAGTGAGATTTCCTGGTGTGCAGTTAATGGGAGCTTCAGGAGAGACTGAGGGAGAGAACATGAGGATTAGCTGGAGCGCACGTGCAATGCAAATGGGGTGATCTGCTGTCTGATACTTGAACAAAAGGTGGTTGCCACGAAGGTGATAAGCACAGCTCAGAGAAACTCTGAGCTGCTTTCAGCTCTGAGTCACTCTTGTATTGCAACTTCATACGTGTTCCTGTGGTTGTTGCTGTGAATTCCTCCCGAGCTCTGAGGAGCTGGAGGTCATAACATCAGTTATTTATATCCGAGTTCCCATCACATCTTCACTTGAATCCTTCTTTGTGCAGATGAACACGTCAGGCTCAGAAAAGGTGTTTCTTGGCATGGTAGTTTCACTCTTAAGTTTGCTTTAGAACTTGCTGCTGTAGATCTTTACTGGAGACCAGATGGGATGTCACTGCTTGGCTGCAGCAAGCCTTGGTTTCAGTGGTGCCTGAGCTATGCAGGAAGGTGAGCTGCACACTCACCCAATKACCCCCTCCTCGCTTCCCATCTCCTCTTCCTCAGTAGTGAGATCTAGACCAGCTGCTGGGCTCTCTGTTTTGKCTGGGAGCAGGGATCAGGCTGCAGTTTCTCTGGAAACTGCTTGGAAGAGTCTGACCCATAAGCAGCCCYCTGCCTTCCCATGAATTACCATTCTGAGCAGAAGATGATGCTGGCCAGCAGCTGGCTGGATCTGAGCCCAGGTGGCCAAGGAGGCCAAGGGCACCTGGCTTGTACCAGTAATGGTGTGGCAACWGGCCAGGGCAGTGCCTGTCCTCTRTGCTGGCACTGCTGAGGCACCTCCAGTCCAGGGGGCAGCTTTGGTGTCCCCAAGTAYAGGACAGAGCATGTCCCATGAAGGGAATGGAGCTGGGGAAGGGTCTGGAGCAGMAGGAGGAGCTGAGGGGGCCCAGCCTGGAAAAAAGGAGTCTCAGGGGGGCCTTTTGGCTTTCTACAACTCTGACAGRAGTGGGGGCAGCCAGAGCGGGGGAAGTTGAGCTCTGTTCCCAGGGAGCAAGGGACAGGACAAGGGGAAATGGCCTCAAGTTGTGCCAGGGGAGGGGCAGGTTGGATGTTGGGAAAATTTCTTCCTTAAAAGGGCTGTCTAGTCCTGGCACAGCTGCCCAGGGAGGTGCTGGAGTCCGCATTCCTGGAGGGATTTAAAAGCTGTGTGGATGTGGCACATGGGGACATGGGTTAGTGGTGGCCTTTGCAGTGCTGGGGCATGGTTGGACTTGATGGACTCAGAGGACTTTTCCAATCTTGATGATTCTGTGATTCTATGATTATGCCCTTAGGAAAGACTGCACCTGGAAGAGCTTCAGAACTGAATGATTTCTGTACCAGGCCCAGGCAGAGGCTTCTAGAGCCAGTGTCTTTCCAGTGACACTTATAGTGCTGGTGTGTGATAACACAGTGAATATTTATACACAGCTGAAGTGATGCTTCCATGGGCTTGCTGTTTTCCCAGTGTGTCAGGTGTTRCAAGTCCCAAACCACTTTTACATGTTACCTAAATGCTGGAATGTATTTTTACTTGCAGGAAAAAAGCTTCCCTAGGTTTTTGTGCCTGTGTCCCCTTTTTCTGAGGATCTGCACTTCGTTTTAAGGGACCGCCAGTGTTATTGGCCCTGACCTTGCAGAGAACATTCAGGGCTATATCAGGACAAACAGCACCAGGGCACCGTGCCAGATTGATGTTCCCACCCTCACTTGTACAAAGTTTGTTTTGTTTTAAAGGGAAACCAGATTTGTCCCCATTTGGTCTCCCTCTCCTGTCCCCTGCTCTGAGCTCATGGCCTGGAGGACATGTCCTGGCCTGTTCACTGATGGCCACGCTTTGTCCCACAGCAGTGTTTGCTGATGGAGCTCATTCCAACTGCCTTGTGCACTCCATTCCTTGTTCTGTCCTCCAGGTGTTTTGCTTTCCCATCTGGAATGGCCAGCAGTGTCTGGTTTGAGGGGCCATCACTGCTGTCAGGTCGGGGGGCACCACTCTCCAGAAGCTTCCCAGAGGGACAGGAGCAGCTGAGCTGCTGCTGCAGGAGCATTCCCGGGCTGGGTCGATGGCTGACAGCATGCCAGAGTTAATGCCCTGGTGCTTCAGGGTAATGGAGTGGGATGCTGGCACAGAGCAAAAGCTTTCAGGCTGTTCAGGTGCTGGGCAGCGCCATGGTTCAGCCGGAGACATCGGTCTTGCAGGGACATCAGTCCTGTCTGCACTCAGGGAGGTGCCACTGGCCATTTTGAGCACTTTTCCCACTGTTTCTAAGCTGTCTGATGCTTCCTGTGCCTCTTCCAGAGGTCAGACTGGGTGGGTTGCTAGCAGGGAGACAGGCAKAGGTTTGCTGTTGCAGGTGACTGCAGTGAGTCGAGGTCTCTTTGGGACTTGGTTCCCCTGTTGGAAAATGAGGCTGGGCTTGCTGGGTCCATGCCATGGTGCTGAGGTGGTTGAATTGCTGATCTGACACACAGGCACTGTCCCTGGCTGCTGTGGCCCTTCTCTGTCACCCAGACATGCCTTGGTGTCACAGCACTGAGCTCCCCTCTAAAGTGGGGACTCTGTTTTCTTGCAGATCTGAGGTACAGAGAGTGTGCGTGCAGGAAGAAATGGCTGAAGCAAAGATAACATCAGTTGCTGAATTATTGATATTAATAGTGAATTTAGAGCATTTCAAAACTTTCCCAGTGCTGTAGACTCCAGAAATCCTTGAGGGAATGAGGTTTGTGAGGCTCCTATGCAGCCCAGCCCTTCTTTATGGCATGGCAGGTATTTATTTGCCAGCCGTTCCCTGTTCCTCACCTCCCACATGAAGGTGGTTCTGTCCTTGGCTACGAAGTTTTCCATCATCTATGCTTGGAATTGCCCAATAATGCTGATATTTCTGAACCTATTACTGAGGGGTAGCGTCAAAAAAATTTATTGCTTTATAGGGGGAATTTGAAGAGGAAATTAGCATTCCTTCCAAGCTGGATAGAAGGAAAATAGAACAAGAATTCTTCTCAGGTAGGAGGATTCACAGGGTTGGGAGTCCAAGCAGCTTTCATTAAATCAGGAAACAGATGCCAGCAGATGGGAGTTCAATTAGGCCTCAGATTACTCTTAGTATCCATATTACAGAGTGATAGTGCTGCAAAATTGAGCTTGGGAAGATAATAATGGAATAGTTTGGGTTGGAAGACACTTGAAAAGGTCACCTAGTCCAGTTCTTCAGGAAAACATTGTACTGCACATGATCATGGAATCATTGAGGTTGGAAACGCCCTCAAGGATCATTGAGTCCACCTGTTCTCCAGCACTGCCAAGGCCACCACTAACCTATGTCCCCAAGTGCCACATCTACAAGGCTTTTAAATCCCCCCAGAGATGGTGACTCTTCCAGTGCCTGACCACTCTTTCTGAGAAGAAATTGTGGAGAATGAGAAGGTCCCTCTAGCCTCCTCCAGGCTGAGCCCCACCAGTTCCCTCAGCCCTTGACAGAGCTTGGAGCAACGTGGTCTAGTGAGGGTGTCCCTGCAGAGGGATGGAAYGGGATGGTCTTAAAAGATCCCTCCAACCTAAACCTTTTTACAACTCCAGCTGGAGCCTTCTCCATGTTTGTTAGAACTCTGGGATGTCTGTGTTGGAACTGGACATTCCCAGGATATGGCTCTCGATTGGYCTCACCACCAAGCAGGGCTGAGAGCTGGCTGAGTTGGAGTTGTAGCCCCAGGTGTTTGTCATGGTCCCTCCTCCAGGAGYCAGGGCTGCTGCTGCTGCTTCCCGTGGGAGCCCTGGCTGCACTCTCCCATCTGTTGTGCAAACAGTTGGGATGCCCATCCCATGGCACTCTCTGGATCTAGGCCCAGCCTGGCTCAGCTGCGTGGGCTGTACCAGGAGCCAGCATTGCCACAGCCATGATCTGGAGATAGTGGAAAACAAAAGCTTTCACCACCCAGGGAGGGAGACAAAGGAATTGCTCACAGCAGGCCCTTGGAGAAGCCTGGCCCATCCTCTGCCTGCCTCTCTACAGGCAGCTGGTTTTCTTGCATGCCACCAGGCTGGCTTCCCAGGAAGAATCCCAGGATGTTTGAGCCCCAAATCACAGTGTGTTTTTGTTATCTCCTGACAAAGTACATGAGAGCAAACGTGCCACCTATGACTGTAACAGAAGTGCCCATTTCATCCCTGAAGCACTGACTTTATCAGTGCGTTTAGATAAGATTTGATTTGAATAAGAATGAAAATTCAGCTGTCAGCTCACATGGTTGTGTGTGCACCATTTTCCAGAAGTGTTCACTCTGAGACCTAATGTTTTCCTCTCTTGAGGGAGTCAGTCTGGCAGCTGCCAAGGAACGGGGACAGCTTGTCTTCCTGGAGGGTCTCAAGTCCTGCCTTGACCTCCTGTTTGGGGAGGAGGAGCAGCCAGGACAGCCCATTCCTCTGCAGTTTCTGAGGTGAGCCTGAGCATGGAGTGTTCCCCCCTCAAATCTACTACCAGAGGCACCCCCCAAGGTCCAGGGCTCACTGATGTTGCACTTTGCACTGACCTCTGAGGCCCAAAGACTCAGAGCCAGACACTGAGTGAAGGGAAACACCAGCACTGTGCACAGTGCTCTGCATGTCCTGGCCTGTCCCTGCCTGCTGCTCATGGGGGGATCCTGGCCCTCTTTCCATAATTTTAGGGGAATTTCCACCCCCATTCTCATTGCTAAGTATGTCCCAGGTTTAGAAAAACATTTATTTCAGCACTCCACAGGTTTGTGTCAAATGGAACCTCAGCCAAGTGGTTTTATTCCCTTCTTTGATTATTTTGGGTTTTATCCTTATCCAAGAGAACATTTCTGCTTTATCCATGCTGGCGTTTGGGTTTATTCTCACTTCATTTTCTCCACATCCCTTGGGATGCTCAGCAAAGGCCAAACACTTCCCTGGCAGTGTCCAAGGCCAAGTTGGATGRGGCTTGGAAGCACCCTGGGATTGTGAAAGGTGTCCCTGCCAYGCCAGGGGGATGATGTTTGAGGTTCCTTCCCAGGATATCTGGAGCAGGGCAGGAGGGTTTCACCACGTATAGGTGTAAAGGAGCAGTGGCTGAAGGGCAGTGAGGACCTGGTGACTGTGACAGCAGTGTGGACAGTGGGGAGAGAGCAGGCTGGTGATCCCCACTCTGGGTCAGTGGGTGAGGARGGGTTCACACTATGCCAAGCCCCTGACACTTTTTTTATCTCTTCCAGTGGGAGCACCTCTGATCTCAGAGCCTTGTTTGATTTTGTCCGGGTGTCCCTGACTCCCRTGGACGGTGATTCCTGGAAAGGCCCCGTGCTGCTGGTGGATGACCTCAGTGTCCTGCTGAGCCTGGGGGCTGCACCAGTGGCTGTGCTGGACTTCATCCATTACTGTCGCATGTCTGTGTGCTACCAGCTGAAGGTACTGCTCCCCCTGTGCCCTGGCTGTGTGCAGAGCCTCCAGAGCAAAGCTGGCTTTATTCTCTTTCCATCTCACCATGATGGGGGTTTTGGAAAACTGTCCAGGGAATTCAGACAGTCAGGGAATTGCTCTGGGGCCACTCTGGGCAGTTGTGTGGGTCTCTGAGTACCTGTGCAGCATCCTGTTCAGCTGGATTCCTGGGGCAWGCTCAGAAAAGGGTTCTCTGTGTCCCTGATGTATGAATAGGGGTTTGAGCTGTAAAATWGTGGGTTTTGGAGCTCCTGACTCTCCAGAGATGCTACTCACACCCATGTGTGTGGCGGGGGGCAGGGGTGAGGTGGAAACAGGTCATGTGAGGGGCTGGTGAGTCTCCTAGGGGACAGAAATGAAGGGCCACTTGGGGAGACAYCCCTGTCCCTGTGCCCACCATCCTCCGATGTTCCTGCTCTGGCTGGTTCCCAAAGTGGGTGATGATCTAGAGAGATCTCTCAGAGGTGTGGGCACTCCTGAGAGCACCASCGCCAGAAGTCACATCCAAACTGCCATCACACGCAGCATCCCCTCYCTGGGCACTTCACAGCAGGAGTGAGGAATGAGCCAACCCTGTTAGGTGTTGTCAGCCTGCACTCACAGKGTGCAGGGTTTGGGGCTCCATGTGCTGACAGGTCATGATCTGCTTGTAGGGAATATTTACCTCCAAAGAGCTAAAAAAGATGAGAAACCACGCTAACACTTTTCTGTCTGAGGTGTTCTGAAGCTTTAAAGTACATTTTAATTGATTGAGAATTTGTGTTATTTTAAGTTCTTGGTGACTTGCATAGGCTGAGGCAGAGTCTCTTGGGGTGGATGTTAATAGAGTTGTTATGCTGGGGAGATGTTTGCTCCCTGCCAGAGCTGTGAGGGTGTGAGCAGTGCTGTGGCCCTTTGGCCACCTCTTTATTTACCTGCTCTGAATTCAATCAGTGCCATCCACCCGGCCTGACTGACTGGTTCAGCCAGACACTGTCTCCTTACAAAGGCTCGAGGTATTTTTAGACTGCACATTACATACGTGTGTGTGTATATGATGTATAGTGAGCTCTTCGGTGTTTACACATCACAGAATGGCCTGCGTTGGAAGGAACCTTAAAGATCATGTATGCCATGGGCTGGAACACCTCTGATTTGGGCCCCAGGGCAGGAGGCAGCCGTGCAGGTGGGGGCTCACCTGAGTGGGGCAGAGGGGCAGAATCCYCTCCTMCCCTGCTGCCCATGCTGGGGGATCAGCCCAGGGTATGGGGATTTCTGGCCGGGGCATGTCCAACCTCTCCATCAGCAGATGCTGGTTATTTTCCCAGTGGAATTCAGACCATGCTGGGGGCTGTCTGAGGAGCTTAGATGGGGTGTTCGTGAAAGGTCCTGTAGACACCTCCCYCCCTCCCACCAGGGCCTCATCCCTACCTGTTGCTCGCATTCCAGGGGAACATCGTGGTGCTGGTTCATAGCAACGAGGATGCRGAAGATGAGGAGAATGAACTGGTTGTGAACTCCCTGTGTCATCACAGTGACCTCATCCTGTGGGCAGAGGGGCTGGCCACYGGCTTCTGCAAGGATGTTCATGGGCAGGTGAGGCACAGCAGAGGCAGGTGGCTCGTGTSTGTCACCTATAACACTGCAGGCCCTGAGGCTGTGGGAACAGGACTAGCCTGGGCTGTAGTGTGGTTTAGGAGTAATCCYATGGGCACTGAGATCAGCTGGAGCACTGGGCTCTTATGGCTGTGACTGCACTCCTGCACAGGTATCTGGGGACATCCTGCCTGAGGACTCCCCACTTCTGGAAGCTCTCCAGGGTTTATACAGCAGCTGCAGTGCAGGCTTCTCCCACTCCAGGGTGATGGCAAACTTTCCTGGGAAGTTTCCCCAAATGGTGGATCTGGGCCTGGCCTGTGGTGGTCTCTGCCGGGCTAGCACCTGTGTGATCTCTCATCAGGGGTTGCCACCACAGGTACAGGATTATTTATCAGTGATGCCCTTTTCCTGCAGACCAGCCAGAGGCATGGGGGGTGAAGATGTTCTGGGGAGCCAAAGGGATGATAWTCCTATTCCTTTCCCTCTGCAGATTAAGATAATCAAGAGATTGTCCTTGCGGCAGGCGGCGGAGCAGGATCTGGTGCAGATCTACCAGTACAAGATCCAGGACCGGAATGTCACCTTTTTTGCCAGGGGGCTGTCAGCTGCAGTCCTGTGACATTGTGACGGTGCAGCGTGAGTCTGGGGATGTCAGTCCCTGCCTCCACACCAGCCTGGCAGCTCCACCAGCACCTTCCAGGAGCAGCACAGCAAACTGAGCTGGGAAGGAAACTCAGACATACCTGGAAGTGGTGCCAACGTGGGATCAGCTTGCCCATCGCCTTCTGCATCCTTTTGTCCTCCCACCCTGTTCCCAACATGCTCAGGCCAAGAAAGAGAGCAAGAACTTGCAAGAATAGCCCTTGGAGCATGTAAATACAGGCAGAGGGGTGTCCTGCAGGTGGGGTGTGCCTCACCTCACCTTTTCCGGTGTGCTTGGCATGGCATGGCAGTGCCAGGCACTGCATGGAGGGAGCAGCCCCTCCCTCTTGCTGGCACGGGAGGAGATGACACAGAGTGGGTGGAGCAGGGATGATCTGGGAGCCTGGCGCAATCCTCTCCTTGCTCCCAGCTGTCTGGCAGAGATTTGCCCAGCTCCAGTTTCCATGCTGTTGGTGAATCTGTAGCTCCATGTGTAGCCCCTCACCTGGCTGTGCTGAGACCTGGGCACTGCCTTGATTGGCTTATCTGCTGCGGCTTCTCAAGCTCATCCTTGGCTTTGGGGTTGGATAAACCCCTGTCCCTGAGCCTCTGTCTCAGCCACTGCTTCCTCATCCCAGACCCTGACTAGCAGTTACATGACCTGCCTGTACTGAAGCTTTTTATTTTTTTTTAATAATAATCCCTAATTTTAGTGAGATAAGGATACAGTGATTAAGTAAGCKTGGATCTCTGGGTGGGAACTGCTCCCCACTGGTTTCTTGGTAGGGGGCAGGAATGRGCATCTCCCCACTCTGGATGAGGAGAGGGCCCTCCCCATGGCTGCAGGGGCAATCCTGGAAGCAGAGYTCAGGCCTGAAGGTCTCCTGGTAGATGCTTCTGCTGAGATATCCCATTTATCCTGGGAGATAAATTACATCCTCCACACTTGTGAGAGTCTTGATTAACCCGCCAGGTCCTTGCAGCTCCAGAGCTGGGGTAGCAACTCTGGCAGTGGGACACATTCCTACTTTTTCCATGTAGACTCAGTGACCCATCCCATGCTGGTTTGGGAATGTGCTCTTTGCCTTATAATTTTGGGAGCCCTGGCATGTTCAGGGCTCTAGCTGCTGCTTGATGACAGCCCAGGGAAGCCAGGCAGGCTCCAAGAATTGTGGCAAAACCACAGGGAACTCAGGAGGGGAATCAGGTCGTGTGTGTGCTCTAGGATCACTTGTCCCTGGTGTCCCCTGGGTGTTTCCATGCTCTCCCGTGGAAGTGGCAGTGCCCACTGCCTGGCTGCTGGCTCAGTGTGGTGGCAGTGCCCAAGGGGCAATGCACTGTTGCAGTCTGCACAGGGAGGATAAGAGGACCAGTAGCTGCTGGCACTGCAGCTGCTTAAATTGCAGCTGTGATGGGCATAGAATGGTGTATAATTGGAGTAATATGTGTATAATTRTCCTTGGAGAGATGCCAGAGCCTAGCTCCCGATCTCTGCCTCCCTCATCTGAAACTAGCGGGGACACTGCGTGATACAATGTGTGACATCACTGCTGGCTTGTGCCTGGTTCTTTCTACMCTTAACCAGTGCCTGTATCCAATTAATGGTCTGGGGAGCCTCTGCCTGACACTTCCCATGTCCCCATGCAGGGGATGTTCCYTGGTATCCCTTTGGAATGAGCCACKGTGCCCATGCCATGCAGYGGTGAGAGCTTGGACAGGGAGATTTCCCCCTGGAAAAGGGAGGTGAAACCTGTGGTGGCTRCTCAGTGCAAGACCAAACACAGCATTCCCAGTACTTCTGCCAATTGTCCAGGGGTGGCCTTGGCCATCAGGACACGATGGGGGCAGTTGTGCCGATCCAAGGCCATGAGCACAGCTGTGACCSAGCTGAGGCCTCACTCCAGAGCTGACGCTGCGGGAGGGCAGCCAGAGAGTGGATGTCAGGAATGATGCCATCGATGGCAGGACAGGATGGCCTTGCCCAGGGTCAGCCACCTGCTGTGTGCTCAGGGCTGCTGCCATGGGCAGTGTTTGTGTGCCAGCCACAGCTTGGGCAATCCTGAAGAATCTTGTGGGATAGGGCCTGAGGGTTCAGCTCTCCATTCCCTTGGCCTYGAAGGGAGCTGCAAACGGGAAGTCCCACCAAGGCTGGGGCTGGTGAGATGAGGGTGCAGGTCCCTGGGAGAAGGGGATGGGTTATATTGGGAAAGGCTGCCAGCAGCAGGGTCGGCTAGAAAGTGTCAGTCTGACAGCTGCAAGAAGGGCCCTGTAAAAGCTGTTTTGGGTGTAGTCAGCCTCAGTACTGGAGATGAAGGAGCAGGGAATGTGCTTTACAGCATCCCACCCCATGCCAGCATCGTGCTGGCAAGAGAGCAGGGRCACTGYTGGAGAAGGAAAGATCCCTTGGCCKSTCGGTACCATTTSCCCCTTMCCATGGCATGTACCTAAGTCCTGGCCCACTTCTGTTCCCGGGCAGCAGTCACCTCTGTCCCCTGCACCGAGACAGGGCTGCCGGTGCAAAGYTGCCGGTCCTCCCTCCGGATCCGCTCTGCCCCGGGATGCTCCAGGGCTCCTGATGCCCAATCCCTCCCCATCAACCCTTCCTGTCCACCGGATCGTCAGGACTCCCAGCGCCTGACCCGCATGTTCCCGCCATTCCCGGGTGCAGGGGGCGGCTCCGCGCTTCCTCGGACCCCCAGCGCGGCCGATGCCCGGTTGTCCTCCCGGCCTTCTCCGTCTGCTAGACCCCTTCCCGGTGATACCGCATCCCCCCTTTCCCGCTCCACGTGCTCAGCCGCCTCYGCGCCGCTTCCGGGGGCGTGACCTGACAGACCAGGGGGCGTGTCCAGGGCAAAGCAGAGCCGCGATCGGGGCGTTCTGATGCAAATAAAGGGGTGGTTATGCAAACAAAGGCGCCGTTCGCGGCCTGTGGGCGTGGTCATGCAAATAAAGCCCATATTGGGCACTGGCCACTATTGGAGGTGTGGTCAGAGTGATGTGGGCGTGGTCACGCGACGGCGGGAGGTGTGGCCGACGTGAGGCGCTGCGCGCGCGCGCTCGGGGTCCGGCGGCGGCAGCGGGGGGAGGGCGGGAGGGGGTGGGAGAAACCGGGCCGGGAACGGGCGGAAAAGCACCAGGATTGATGCGAGTTTAGAGCTAATAGACTCCACAACATCCTACATTAAAAAAGAAAAAAAGCCCAGAAAACCCTCCAGCGACGAAGCACGAGGCCGTCGGGAGGTCAAAGGGCGGAGGTGAGGAAGGAGCCGCTTCCCGGTGAGGTGAGAAGGGGCCGGGGCGGGCGGGGGGAGCGCCATCGAGTACGGAAATGAGCCCCCACCGCCCCTTCCCGGCCTCAGTTTCCCCTCAGGCCCCTCCGTGCGTCAGTTTCTCCCTCACGGCGGGGTCCGGGGGCGCGCGCCCTCCCGCACCCGCACGAGCGCGGCGCGTGAGAGTGCGCGGGGGAAAGGCGCGCGCCCCCCGCGCTCACCTCCCCCACATCCCCATCCTTTCTTTTTTGGGGTAGAATTTGGAAGGAATACATACAGGGAATGTGTGGAGTCAAACACTGTAGTTTTGGGGTATTAAAGGCGCAAAGCAAAGAAGGGGGRTAGAGGGGAGGGATTAAATCTCTCTGTGCCGCAGGACGAGGTGAAGATGCTTTATGGAAACGGATTAAAATGAGGGAGTGCGTAAAGGGAATGATGTAATATTTTATTCCATGGGGTTTGTTCGTACCATAAAGGTTTTCTGCCGTGATTCTCTGGGGACTTGGCTCTGTGCTGGGAATATCTTCCCTCGGGGTAATCACCTGTCTTTGTGATCTATATTCAGAAATCGCCAGAGAGATGGAGAAAGTTTTGGGGCACCGAAGGTGCAAAGTGAAGAGGGGGAGAGGAGGGAAAGGGTTGAGCACCTCTGCTGCAGAATCAGGAGAAAAYATTTTAGGGGAAAGCATTAAAATGATGGAATAGGTAAAGGGAACGATGGGACAGAGGAATAAAGTACTCCATGRGGTTTGGTACAGGGTCACTGAGCACAGAACCAGAAGGATTTGTTACTATGGTTCTCTGGGGACTTGGCTCTGTTGTCTCAGCAGATACCTTGCCCCCTTAATTACCCTAAACTTCGTGATTTTATCARAATTTAGGAGTTGATTTCCTCTTATGTGTCAGAATGAACATCTTTATTTTTACTATAATGACCAAGGAGCTCTTGAGATGCATAGGCATTTCTGGGGTTGTACTTGGGAGAATCCTGAGGAAAGGACTCCGGAAAGATTTTGGCTTTAGTGCCAGAATTTCCTGAATGCAGCATCCACGTGTTTTTCCGGGTTGTTGAAAGACAAACCAAGTTTCTTTTCATGTGRGGGGCAGAGATGGGGCGTGAGCTCACTCTCTGTGAAACCAGGGCTGTGAGAGCAGGACTAGGGTGGTAAATTTGGGATTACACGAGCTGTTGTGTAATGCAAAAAGGAGATTAGCTGGTTGGGATTGGGAAGAGAGGAAAACACCCCACGATGTTCCCTGAACGTGTGACACAGCCCCGAGAACTTTCCCCAAACCAGCTCTGCACYGTGTTTCCAGGTACAACTTGGCATGGTTTATTTTTCCAATTGTGATTCAAATACAACACCCTAAAAGAGTGAARAACAATCACAGTTTGTCTCAGGAGTGTTAAAATAGTATTTTAAGTGTCGAATCCTGTGATGAATGAATTAGTCAGGCTCTCACTGAGTTACTCAATGCTATTTTCAGTCAAGGGGTTGCTGGGCCTGTCKGGCGTCAGAGTTTGGATCATTATGCACCAAAACCTCATTTTTCCCCCCWCTCTGATGAGAATTTAAAAAGTAGAACAGGTACATCTTGAGGAACAAAAATAGCTTTACCCATGTGTAGTGGAGTGTAGTAGGTGAGGAGCAGCAGCAAAGCACTTCCAGCAGATCCTGAGCCCTGGGAGTCCTTTCAAGGCCAGGGAACTGCAGGCACCTTCCTTCCCTTTTACAAGAGACTTTCTCCAGGGAGTTCTGGCTGGAGATGAAGGGCTCAATCCCTGCTGCTGGGGAGCATGGAAGGTCCAGTGGCACTCAGCACAAGGGACTGGTGAGACYGGAAGGAGATGTGGAAGACACTCTCCAGGCATTCCTGGCTGTAATATTTGTGATTATAATTCCTTTGAATTCCTTTTTTCTCATGATGTGCATTAAAGAGCGAGAAAGAAAGGCTTAAGGAGCACTGAGCAGTTCAGTGGTGGTGCAGCTGTTTCCGTGTCTGGAATGCTTACATCCAAGATATCCAGAACAGGAAGCAACAGGGAATTGAGGGTGGTTGTCTTGGAGGGAATCTTTTAATTCCTGTTCTCAGGTGAAGACCCAGCCCTGATGGCTCAGAACAGCTGTGGCCTTTTGGCATAACTTGGGAAAAAAAAAGTATTGCTTCTGGAAAAGAGCAATTTCAGCTGGAGCMAGAGCATGGTGGGCAATGGGGATGGGAGCAGGATTGTAGTTCTTTGAGAAAATCTGAATTAATCTTGTATGGAGCATTGTGATAAAGGAATAATAGTTGGTTTGTTTACAAAAGACAATGTCGGAGTCAGACTTTGGGACTTGTTGCCTCACAGAGGAATTTTGGGATCGTTTCTCCATCTGGAAGAAAGAGCGCAGTGATTTCCTGAGCACGGCTTCCTAATTGGTGATGATTAGAAAGGAAAATGTTTAGTTGTGTGATGCTGGAGATGCCAAAGGCTCCTGCTTGGGCCTGGAAGCCCTGGCATTTGGTGTGTTCAGCTTTGCCCAGTGTTCCTGCTGTAACCCAGAACCTGTGGAAAACCAATCCCAGGCAGGTGCRTCACCTTACAGGTGCTGTGTCCCTCCAGCCCTCTTGGGGCCTTTTGCAAGCCCCAAAGATCTTGGAGTGCAGGCTTTTTAATCATGGAAGTTGTCCTGATTAAAGGTTTGGGGGGGTGGTATTTCTGAGGGAACARAGCAGGGAAATCCATGCTAAGGGTTATGTTTAAATCTTTGCTTTTTATTTCATGGATAAATGGTCAGAATTATGGGGTTTGTCTCTCTTTTGTCCCCCTTCACATCCTGCCTGTGAGGGGATCCCTGGTAATWACATGACTGACAGACAGAGCTTCCAGAATTCCAGAGTCCAGGGTGGAAACACTGCTGAAGCTCTAGTTGGGTCTGTGTAGAAAAGGGCACGTGTTTCCCTGAGAGCCAAGGGCACACTTCTGGTTTCCTGCCAAATCCACAAGTTTTGGAAATCCTTCACTTAATAGGAACTCAACTAGAGCTACACCCCCAGTCCTCCCCCGAAATGGGAAGACTGTTGGTTTGTGTTTTCACAATATGTTTTTCAGGGAAATGATAGTGTGTTTAATGGATAAACTTTGTTTGACTGAGCTCTAATTAGAGTAAGTCAGGAAACTCCTGCCACTGATAGCTGGACTTTGCTGTGGGGGTGTTTAATGGTACTCAAAAGCTATTTCTGAGKGTTTTTTGGAGGGATTTTCTTCTAGGAGGTAAGGGGACCCCCTATGAGCTGTAGGTTTGGAAGATTTTGCTGAATTTTGCTTGGAGGGTTTACATTTATGTTGTTTATCTGGGAAGGGTTTTSGGAACCTGCTGTCTGCTCCTGGGGCTGGAGGAGGGACATGACACAAGCAGGGCTGGAGTGAGCTGGGAAAGGAGCCACAATTCCTTCCATGGACAATGTTTGCCTGTCCTGGGCACTCCCAAAGGTGTTACTGTCTTCCTTAACTGTCCCTGCCCTATCAAACTATGGAGTGAAGCATGGAAGGAGCTGTCATGGCCCATCCCTTAAAAAAGAGTTGAGAGAAGGTGCAGTTCAAGTATTCAGATGTGAAATTGATATCACCTGTTTCAGAAATAAACCCCAAACTATCCAGACAGAATGTGTTGGCCAACATTAAGCAGGTTGGTTTGGTTTTGGTTTTGGTTTTATTTCCTATTATTGATCATTAACCAATTGAACCGATTTCTGTTCTGAAGGAGAATTTTGAGCTAGGAAATGTGTCCTCTGCAGGGAGAGGAGCCCCAGCCATAGGGAAAGAAACAGAGAAGGAGTTGTACTCAGTTCAGATTCTTATTTGCTGAGGTGAAAGATAACTGAGGAAGAGGGTGAATCTCCACTGGGTGTGTTGGGATGGTGAATGGCTGCTCTGGGTGCATCCTAAGTGAGCTTTGCCTCACAAAAGCAGAGCTGGAGCTGATTTATCATTGCTCTCAGCACTCCTGCAGTGGCAGTTATTCTAACTCAGAGGTGTTTCCATTCCTTGTTGGAGAAGCAGCAAGGCCACAATGTAAGGATTAAGATAAAAATCAAACCTGACTGTCAGAGGTCACCAAGGGACACAGAAATGATTCTGGGAATGTCCTCATAGCAAGGAGGTGGTGGAGGAGAGAACAGAGAGGAAAATTTAATGTCTGGCATCCGCAGAACTGGAGTCTTCAGCACCTTTTGACTCTTGGTGAGCAGCTGGTGGTAATGCCAGGCTACAAAAAGAAAGAGCAGCTTTGCAAGCTGCCGTTTCAGGGAGGTATTTTTGTCTGTGTGCTCAAAGCACCRACTGAAAAAGACCTGAAAAGCTTTAGGAGGCGTCTTCCGAGACATGGAAAGTTGGTGATGTTTTTAAAGCCTGGAGGAGAGCAAGCAATTGGTGTGGRTGAAAGAGTGGGACAAAGAGAATGGGGAGTAGTAATCATCCCAAAATCCTACAACAAGTGGGAAATGGTTGAAAACCCCCTGACAAGATACAGGGAGTGCAGAATAGCCAGTGCTGCTTTGCCACTGGCAACGGTACTTCCTTGGCAAGGTGAGTTTGCTCGTTCTAGGATAAAGTACCAGGGCTGTTTCTGGCTGCAGAAAAGCTGCTGTGTGTCATGARTCCTCCTAAGTTTTGATTTTTATCCAAATAAGAATCTGGAGTAGGTGAGATTAAAACASATTCAAAGCTTAAGAAGGTGCCAGTCTACAATGGATAAAATCTTGGTTAAATAAATGTATTCAGAGCAGCAGTAACAGCCTCATTAATGGGCCTGGGTGTACTGAGAGGGGCACTTGGGATCTCTGGGGTCTCCCTCATCACTGGAGTGGCAGAACAGACTGTGCATTTTCAAGTTGTAAATGCATGAAGCAGGGAAGGGCTGCACGTGTGATTCAGGAATGAGAAACAGGTTTGAGCAATTAAACGTGGCTTGAAAATGGGCTGGTGATGAGGAAGGACTGTGGTGAGGTTGGGATTCAAGCAAAAATAGCCAGCTGCAGGCATCAGAATAATTGACGAGTGTAATCCCTAATTATAGGCACCTGGTGACCTCTTGTGTGTGTGTGTGTGTGTGGGAAGGGGCTGGGGGGAAAGTCTGAGTAGGAAAATCGGTGGTGGTGGCCTTGGCAGTGCTGGGGGAGTGGTTGGATTCCATGGACTCAGAGGGCTTTTCCAGCCTCAGCAATTCCGTGGTTCCAAGTACCACTGCTAGGGCTGTCTGTACCCACTGGGAACAGAAGTGGGTTAAAGCAGGGAGGAGTCCAGGGAAAATGTTACCAAAACCTGTCTGACACCGGGGACCTGTGGATGTTTCTCTGAGGGCTTAGGAGCAAGTTGAATAAACATCTGTTGGGAATAATTTGAGCATAACTTGTTATGCTCTGAGTGAGGGCCATGAGGCAGAGCCCTCAGAGTCYCCTCCAGCCCTGTCTCCTCTCACTCTGACCTGTCATTGCTGATGAGGTGTTCCTTGTGCTGTGGGTCCCTGACCATAACGGGCAGGGTGAACGCAGCGGGAGAAGGACCTTTCACTGCAGGCAGGATGAGGAATGTTGTGTCTTTCTGTGCAAGCGTGTGATGGCCTTGTGTGGTGCACAGAGAGCTGTCATATCTGTGCTGAAGGGTTTAGCTGCAGTTTGCGTAATTCAGATGCTTTAGTGGGGTGTGAGGGTGGCTTGGGCTCTTCATTGCTTGACCATGATGTGTGCAGTGCTGGAAACTTCAAAAATGGTGCTGAGGATGGATCTGACAAAGTTACCACTTAATGAATGACACAGAACTAGAGAGTCATGGTTTGAGTTGGAATGGACCTTAGAAACCATCTTGTTCCAACCCCTGCCATGGGCAGGGACACCTTCCACTATCCCAGGCTGCTCCAATCCCCATCCAACCTGGCCTTGGACACTGCCAGGGATCCAGGAGCAGCCACTGCTGCTTCTTCTCTGCCAGGGCCTCCCCACCCTCCCAKCCAGTAATTCCTTCCCAATATCCCATCCATCCCTGCCCTCTGGCAGTGGGAAGCCATTCCCTGTGTCCTGTCCCTCCGTCCCTTGTCCCCAGTCCCTCTCCAGCTCTCCTGGAGCCCCTTCAGGCCCTGCAAGGGGCTCTGGGCTCACCCTGGATCCTTCCCTTCTCCAGGTGAGCACCCCCTGMTCTCCCAGCCTGGCTCCAGAGCAGAGGGGTTCTAGCCCTGGGAGCACCTCTGTGTTCATCTCTGGGGTCTCTCCAGCAGCTCCCCCTCCTTCTGCTGTTGGACCCCAACACTTAGCACAGGCCCAGGTAGATGATCCAAAAGCATTTTGCCTGTTTCATGCCCCAAACAAGGGTCTTGGGCTGAGATGTCGATTGTGGTCTGGTAGAGAGCATTAGAAAATGGCATGAGTAGAAATACTACCTGTAGTAGAAATGGAAGAGCGTTTCAGGTCTATGCCTGGCGAGCTGTTTACACAAGGCTCCAGCCCAGAGTAAAGGATTGATGGAGTTCCTAGTGYCTGTGCCTTGCACTGGTTAGGGATGTACGGCCAGCAGAGGGGAACGATTGGATTGCACAGCTGGGGAAGCTCTGAGATGTAACTGCACGGGGCTGTTGCATCAGTCTCTGATATTTTTAGGAGAAAGTGATTCCCCAGCCACTTGTAGRGTGGCTGCATTGATAAACAAAAAGGAGGAGATTATTCCAAAGGGATCACGTGGGATGTATTGCATAAAGACGTTTGCCAGGGTAGGCTCCCAGCCTCTCCAGATCCCTYTGTGATTTCTGATAGTAGCCAGGAATGCACGAATGAGACCAGTCCATTGGATTCTGACAGCCAGTGCTGTGCTGGGAACAAGTGGCTCATATCCGAGGGGGTSCTGGAGCCAGAGGGATCCCTGGCTTTGCTCAGTGGCTCACTCTTCCTGAGATTTATCTGCTGGCTGTGTAAGCCATGTGACAGGGACAGTGTCCTGGGGAGGAGATTTCCCCAGCTTAGCTGTGTGTTTATTTTGAGCTGCTGCTCTGGAGTTGGTTTGGTGCCAAGTTATCCCAGGATAACAGAGACAGCCCTTCCCTGCTCCGCTTCTTTGGGCTGGCTCTGATAGGGCTGCCTGGTGTGCACACACTGATTAAATCTGCTCCAGCTGGAAAAGCCTTCCATACTTCTTTGTTTTAGGAAGCTGCTCTGTGTCTTTGATCATTTTTGAGCTTCTCAGTACCTTCTCCAGTTCTCCTGCATGTCCCTTGTAGGAAGAGGAGGAATGCCCAGCGCTGTGTGTAGCTTCTAGCATGTGTGAGGATGGATTTACGTCTTGATTCCATTCCATTCTTAATAATGCCTAACACACAATTTCTATTTTTTACACTGCATCATGTCACACCTTCAGGGAATTAAGGATCCGGATCCCAGGACGTTATTTTCCCTGTGCACATCACATCGTATTCACTGGAATTGAGTGATCCTTATGATCCCYTCCMACCCAAACCATTCTGGGATTCTGTGACTGTAGAGGTGGATCATCCCCAGCTGTACAGAGCTGGGCAAGAATTCTGTGGTGATGAAGAGGGAATTGGGAAGTTTTTCCTTGTGTTTGGAATATCTATTCTTCATGTGCAAGGGAGCTTCCCTTCGCTGGATGCAACAAGAGCATTGAACTTTGCAACTGTCTTTTTTTCTGAATTTGGATATTTTCTATTTTTGTCACAAATCCCAAAATTCTGTATTTCAYGGCTCTGCACATGAAATATCTTTTCTCGTCATCCAGAGTAACGAGTTGTTATCTGGTGATGTTGGGAGTATTTTGGGAAGGAAGAAAGGATGGAAACCACATTCAGTGAGTGACACTTCCAAAGCAGGAGTTTAACTGAGGCTCTTCTCTTGTGGCAGAAAAGTTCAAAATGTTCTGAAAACCATTTTAGAAACTGATTTTGGATGTCAGTCCCTGTTTCAGAAGCAGATAATTTTACCTGGCATGTAGAGATTTTTGAAGTGTTCTCTTTGAATCTTTRTCATTGTTGCTATTCCAGCATTTCAGGAGATGTTAGTAATATGTAAATAGGGAAAGACACTTGTAAAATGGGATCTGTTCCAGATAACCTCTGTATTTTTAAACTCAAAACATMAATGAGTTGTACAGGGAGGAAAACACTGGTGAGTGATCCAGCATCTGTTCWCTGCATCTCCAGGCAAAAAGAAGTGAGGCAAAACTGGTGAAGTGAGGCAGAACAGGCAAAATGAAGTGAGCTTGCACATTTTGGGTATTGAAATCTGGTTCAAAAACTTGTGTCAGACTTTCAGTACTGTTGAAGCCACAGAGCTGGAATGGTGGGAGTGGACTCAGAAATGTAATTTTCTACCTTTTGAATATGGAAAGTATCCCTTCTGTGAAGGACAATCCATTTAGGACTTAGAGGCTGTTCAGAGCCTTGTTCCCGACAGCAGTGTTGGGATTAACCCCTTGCAGACAGCAGCCTCCCCAGGGTTAGTGTATGGCTGATTTTCCCATAGGAAGTGTTCTGTTCCCCGTGACCTCCGTGTCCTTTGGCAGCACAAAGCACATCATTCTTCCCATGGGAATGCGAGGGGAGAACAGGACCTTGGTGTTAGAGCCCATTGTGCAGCATTTCTGTGAAGGAGGCTTGTCTTGAGCGTGGCTCTTGTTTTCCCACCTCTGAAGTCCTGAGGAATGTTCCCTGGCCCTTGCTGGGGACAATCCACGCTTGCTGAGGAGAGGCAGAGCTGTGTTCCTGAGATCTGTGCCTCTCTCCCACCCCTCCTCCCTTTTGTGGATGGTGGGATTTGGGAGCCCCCGTGACAGTGACACCAGTGAGTGATCGCTGGAAGCATCAGAGCCCTGAGTCACCTCCAGTGCCCAACTGAGGGAGAGGAAATCCAGCTGCTTTTCTAGGGTGTGAGTGATCAGCATCTGTTCTCTACTCTCTTCCTCTCCAGGGAACCTGAGATTTCCCTTGTTTTCGGGGCTGTCTGTGGTGCTGAGTTTGGGCACTGCCGTGAGATCATCGTGGTGGTGAGGACTGAGGAGGGCTTGGAGCTCTTAGCAGGTCGGGGGAAGGCCATGGATTAGCCAGGTTTGGCGATGGCTCTTCTGCTCCGTGTTTGCTGGAAATAGCCCAGGAGTGTGTGAAACACCTGTAACTCCATACCTGTGTGTGWACATGTCCCACAGGCTGTGGGACCAGGTGGCACATGGATACCAAGGAGGCATTCTCTTGTTTGGACCATCTCTTCCAAGGGAGGGAGCAGGAGTTCGTCCTCCTGAGCTGGAGCCCAGATAAAATGGGTCAGTTACAGTGGGAATTCAAGGTATTCTGGYTGRTCTTGTCTCCAGCAGCATCAGTTCKGCTTCCATATGGTCTGGGRCAACTCTGAAGGCACAAGGATTCTCTGATCCCTGTGAGCCTGTGTGGGATTGATGAACACAAGGAAGTGCATACAGCACCAGGAGGGGAAATTACTGCTGGTGGCCCCTCCCTTTCTGCTGGTGATCCATTGCCCACCTGGCCCTCAGGTGTGTGAGCATCACATTGAGCTGCTCCCTGGRCAACTGCACAGACCAACCCAATGGTCTTTATAAATCCTCATTTTTAGTAAATTCTTCCTTCTTTCCTATTCATGCCTCCCGTCCTTCCCKAAACACAGCATTGGGAGGAAAACTCCTCAAATCTCACATCTGCTCTGGGACTGCTGCAGGGCTGAGCTGTTCCCATATGCAGAACAGGTGTGGACAGGCAGATCAGCCCTTAGATGTGTAGGTCCTGGTGGGATGCTGAAAAAGGGGGCAGAAGGGCCATGCTGGGTCTGTTTCTGCTTTGCTAAGCTTGGTATTGTAAATGGAAAATACTGAGTTAAAATTCCCATTGGATGTTTAGATATAGGCAACATGATGGAGCAAATTATTGTATATATTGAAGTGCAAGAAAAATTCTATGGAACAGTGACTTTTGATTTTTCCTTGTATTTCTCCCCCTCGAGTCTTCACAAGCTCAATTGTGTGTTTTTATTACACCTAATGCCAAGGCCTGGTTCCAGAACATTCTGTGGAAAACTGAGGAGTTGAATATACCTAAAACTCCAGGTGACTGTGTGTTAGAAAGGGAGACGTTTTTTACCTTTGTTAGTTTTTCCTCTAAGCTCAGACGGTGAGCTGTCTGAGCTGCTCCCGCTGTGTTTCCCTGTTCTAGGTGTCCAGGGAGGCTCCTGGGAAGACTTTCAGCTAGAAATGTAAAGAATTTGGAACATGTAACTATTGTTGAGTGAAATAAAAGCTTTTATCTTGGGAAAAGTGGCAAGTTTGAGTTCGTTTTTCCTACAAAAGAAAGTTCTACCTTTCTTCCTTCTGCTGGTCAACCTTGTGTTTCGTAAGAGTGTGTAGGGCATTGGAACCAGATGGGGTCTGGTGGGGATAGGCCACAGCTTGGACTCGGTGACCTTAGAGGGATTTTCCAACCTGAGGGATTCTGGGATTCTGTGAGGTGTGTCCAYCTCTTATACCTGAAGTGAACCAGAAGTGTCACCTGTGGTGCTGCAWGGTGGAAACATCCTGAAATTCTGGTGCTTCTGGGCAAGCTTTATCTTGGACTTGCAGTCATGCAAAAGACAAGAAATTTGCCTTTAACATTTGTCCTGCAATCAGCAGGTTTATTTTGGCTTAAATAATCTCTGTTTGCAGAAATGGCTTAGAGCAGGAACAGTTCCTGCTGTTCACTCTTATGAGCTCTGTCACAACATAAAGCAAATAAAGATGGTAGAATTTAATATCCAAACCCCTACAAGTGACAGGGAAAWACTAGCTTTGGAATGCTCTGTGTTTTCTTACTGAATGCTGCTGTTGGACAGGAGGTAAAGAGAGTAAATATAATATTTTCCTCCTTGAAATTACTACAAATTGTTGCCAGCACTGCGCTCCTCCCCAGAGTGGCTGTTGGCAGCTAAGGCTGGTCAGAGAGCCACTTTTGATGTATTTTTTGCCACAGGAGCAGCATATCTGTGCTTTTCCTGAGTTCYTCATGGAACAGGGATGGTCCAGTCCCAACAGTGAAGTCAAGATCAGCTCAGTCATTTCACAGAATCAAGAAATCCCAGAWTGGTTTGTGTTAGAAAGGACCTTAAGGATGAACCAGTTCCACTCTGCTGCCATGTCAGGGACAYCTTCCACCATCCCAGGGTGCTCCAAGCCCCATCCAGCCTGGCCTTGGACACTTCCAGGGATCCAGGGACAGCCACAGCTGCTCTGRGCACCCTGTGCCAGGGCCTCRCCCCCCTCACAGGGAACAATTCCTTCCTGAAGGCTGGAGTTCTTTCTAAAATGAGCCAGTAATATATATTTCCCTTTTCTTTATTATTGTTTTCCCTTTGCAGTCCCTAGCTGGACCCAGTGCCTTCCAGGAGGGGCTGCCCATGCTGGAATTGCCCGAATCCCTGCTGTATCCCGGGATGGCATCGAGGTGAGGGTGGCCGAGGATGACCCTGACTGACAGGCTGCGCGAGAGGATTTCGCGGGCGTTCTACAACCACGGGCTGCTCTGTGCTTCCTACCCCATCCCCATCATCCTCTTCACAGCTCTCTGCATCCTGGCCTGCTGGTAAGTCCCACCTGGATTTCTGTCACTTAGGGCTGGGGGTCATTTCTTGGCGACATTCTCTCTTCTGGGCCCACCCAGAAGCTCTTTTTTTATTTAGTTGTTATAGATTTTGTCATCCACTTTTGTGGGACAAAAGAAACAACAGGGGTGATCATCTGGTTTAAGAAGTAAGAGCTAATTGAATAAGTGAAGCGATAAATRAGATGAAAGTAACCTGCAAGCACCTGGTGGTGGACTCCAAACCCATGAATTAAAAATGGAGAGAAGGAAAGCTGATCCTTCTCTGCACACCTGCCTGTCCTGTTCTCCCTGGAACCTGCACTCTTCTGTTTCATCCTTGGCACGCCTGTGTAGGGGTATTGTAAATTCCCTACTCTCCTTATGGACCCTAATTTGGATCCCTGCTTTGCAAATGCATATGATCTTACTCCCAGGAATATCACTCGGGCTCGGAATCATTTCCAGCAGGGCATTGTGGGGCTGAGCAAACCTTTGTGCCCAGACCATACACACACGTGTGTGCACACATTCTGTCTTGCAGGGTTTAATTACTTTGTCTGTTTTGGGCAAAATACACCCAATGTGAATATTTGCTCCCCTGTTCRTAGAAAAGCTCCACATGTGGTGTCACAAGCACAGGTTTTTCCTTTGAGCTGTGATGGTAACAAGCTGCTTTCACATCTCAGTGAAAACATTACTAAAGGGAGGATTTTCACATGTGGAAAATGTCTGAGGTGGCTTCTCCTGGCTGGTACTCTTTGTGGTTGTGAGCAGCAGTCAGGGCATTGCTTCCTGGTGTTTCACTGCTCCATGTAAATCCTGTAACTGTCAGGGACAGTTCTRTTCTCAGATCTCTTGTCTGTAGAACATGAAGCTTCTAAAAGACCCAACCAAGTGGATCCTACATTTTCTCTATCTTTGATATGATTGCACTAGGTTCTTTTGGCTCCAGCTTTGCCAGGTGCAGCTTTCACGTGGCATTTCTTCACCTGAAAGCTGCACCCAGCAAAGCCAAACCATAGTTACATGTGTGTCACTGTGTCACCTCATTCCTGCTTGGGAATGGCTTCCCAGGATGGGCTCAGGCTCCTTTTTCCAGCTCTCCCAGGCAGTAAATGCAGGATGACCACTGCAGTGTGAAATGTTCACTCACAAAATGTTGTGTTTTGTGAGGGATCAAAATAAAACCTCCGTGCTTATTCCCTTTGGAAATCCCTTCAGGATTTCCCAAAGAGGAAATCTGATTGGGGTCACCAGCAGCTCTCCTTGTGCTTGGGAGCCTCATGCTCACTGGGTCAGGACCTGGACCTGCCCTGTCATTGTTCAGAGCAGGGAGTTGAGGATCCAGACCAGGTGGTCTTTGCTATCTGTGGATTTGTGGAAGTGTCTGCATTCCTGAGTGCCAATATTTGAGGACTCTGCAGTGACCGGCTCCCTCCAGGCTGCAGAAATTCATCCAAGACACCGTCAGGYGTGAAGAGTCTGTTTTCTTTAATGAGCTCCAGAAGCTCCTTAGCAAAGCAGATCATGGGCCCTGGGAGAGACAGGTGGTAAAAACATGGTGACACCCCTGGAGAGCAAGAGAACCTTGGCAAAAAAATTGGGATGCTGCTGAAATTCTTGATCCCTCTTTAGAAGGCATTTTTGAGGGGTTTTCAGTTGCTGCTCTGCATTAACTGCTGATAAGGAGGTGTTAATTGTGGCTTGAGAAGTAGCTTTGCTAATTAGGTCAGAATTACTCTAGAGTGGGATCCTACACCTKGGCACATCAGTGAGTGAGAGTGAAGGGATTCCTTCCTGGAAAATAATGCATTTTACCATGTGCTGATGACTCAGGGATGGTCTTCAGCACCAATTTACATCTGGAATTGAACTATTTGTGCTCTTCTGAGGTGCTCCACTTTCCCAGAGTGAATTTCACTGCTTCATCCCTCCAGGGATGGGGACTCCATCACTGTCCTGGGCAGCCTCTTCCAATGCCTGACAACCTTTCCAGGAAAGAATTTTCCCAATATCCCACCTGAGCCTCCCCTGGCCCAGCCTGAGGCTGTTCCCTCTCCTCCTGTCCCTGTTCCCTGGGAGCAGAGCCCGACCCCACCGGCTGCCCCCTCCTGTCAGGGAGTTAAGGAGAACAACAGGTAAGAGTTACAGGTCTTTCCAATGAGGAAAGAAGATACCCAGTGATCCAGGGGGTTCATCCTGACTTCTGTGAGCAGGGCAGGAGCTAGAAGCATCCTTGGAGTTGCTGAGTAGGTCAGTCCCKGCCTCTGGAAAAGTGGAAAGAGGASAAGGGAGTAGAGCACAAAGGAAACGTTGCATGTTGCTCGTCCTGAAACACGGTTAATAAAGACATTCCAGCAAACAAGAGTGGATCTTGTATTGTGAGTTCTTCAGAGGGAGAGAGGGGAATCAGTCCTCTCTCCTGTACCTGCAATCAAGGACAGCTTGTGGACTTCTGCTGCAGAGAAAATAATCTCATTTTTTGTTGTTTTCCTCCCCCTCACATCAGTCAAACCCCACCATTTTTGTGTGCAGATAGTTTTTAAAAGCTGAAATAAAACACAAGGTCCACAATTTACCCATCATGGGTTCTGGCCTCAGGCAGGTGAGGGCAGTGAGCATGCAGAGGATAAGATCACCACAGTCTGGTCTGGGTGCTTTGAGTGTGTTTATTCTTGGAAGGGTTTGTATAGACAATATTTTTAATGTCACTGACAGAAAGACACAGCATCTCTGGGTTTGATAATAAATCAATATCCAAAGCAAAAATTCCTGTGACTTATTCTTACTCTGTAGGCTTGAAGTCTGAAAATCCAAGCTAATCTCCATGTCAGAGGGAGAGTTTCCTTGTTTTAGTATAAATCCCTTTGTAGGAGACTGTCATTTTCCTCATCTCACTTGAATGGATCTGCATTGGGATCTGCATTTTTCTCTAAAATTAGCGTGTCACTGACCCTGTCTGGCACCAGCCCAGAAAGGAACAGGTGATAACCTGGACATGTGGCCATCAGGGTAAATTTGAAATACCACTCTRAAGAGCAGTTTTTAGTTCAAGTAAGGATTGCAGATGACCCAGGTGACTCTGCAGCAGTTTTGGGGCAATTAAACACATGTTATTTAACTGAAACACAAGGCTCTGCTCCTGAAGAATTGCAGAACTGGCTGGAACCAGAGCCTCTGATGAGGTGTTTGTGTGTGTATATGTGTACATATATATATTTATAATTATTTCTGTAAGAACGTTTCACTCTTGCACAGGTTTGTAATATTTGTGTGGTAACCAGAGGAGCTGAGTTAGACTCGACTCTTCATGTTCCAGATCCTCAGAGGACAGATTCTCCTCTGAGACTTTGTCCACAACCTGGGAGYAGGTTGTGCTGCACAGGAAAGAGGAGTCTCTTTTCCAGTGCATAATTTTGGGGCCCTGTCAGGGGGAAGCAGGGCAAAGCCACCATCACTTACTCAGAAACAGGTACTGTTGATGCACTTGCCCAGGCAGAACGGGAGCTGTTGCTGCCAGATACTGGCCTTGCCAACCTTCTGGCAAGACCCTCTTAGCAGATTCCCTCCCTCAGCAGTGGGATTYCAGGCTGGTCTGTCTTGGCTGCAAACAGCCAAAAGCTTTTCCTGCAGTGAGCCAGCAGAGATGGGAGCTATTTTAATTCCATATATCAGCTCCTTTCCTGTTACCTGAGACGTGGCAGCTCCCTGCTTTCCTCCACCCTCAGGCTGGGGCTGCTCCAGGTGCTGGAGCTTTCTGTGGGTTTGGGAAGGGGGAATGTGCAGGGAGGGATTTGCCTGCAGCTCACCCGGCCCTGCTCCATCTTGGCCCCCTGAGCCCTCATGAAAATATGTCAAGTACTTGAATGAGCACTTCAGCTCACGCCTCCCTCGTGCTGGTGACTGAAATGCACGTCCTGCTCCAGTTCACCTATTCCAGCTGATTACATGATCCTGTGTTTCCTTTATTCTGGGCTTACAGAAGAGATGTAGGCTGCACTGTGACATGAGCATCTAAAAAGCTTTCCTGCCATTTCTATTAGATCCTAGGATCACAGGATGGGTGGGGTTGGGATGGACCTCTGGAGATCACCCAGTCCAAACCCTGCCATGTCAGGGTCAGCTGGAGAAGTGACACAGGAATGTGTCCAGGTGGGTTTGGGATGTCTCCAGAGAGGGACACTCCGGACCCTTCCTGGGCAGCTGTTCCAGGGCTCTGCCCCCTGCATGGAAAGAGGYTCTTTGGGGTGGAACTTGTGTTTTAGTTTCTGACTGTTTCAGGTCCTGCTGTTCTTCCCTCCTCTGTCTATGCTTTCCATTCCTGTGTTCACGTCTGTCTGTGCTGCTCTAAAAAATCCCTAACAAAGACAAATGTGAGGAGAGTCAAACCCAAGCRTTGGAGCTGCCTTCCCTGGAGCTCAGGTGGGGCAGTTCTTCCCTCTGGGGACTCATGCACATGGAAATGACCCAGACCTGTCACATCCCAGGTCACCCAGAGAGGCTGTGGCTGCCCTATCCCTGGCAGCGTCCAGGGCTGGGTTGGACAGGGCTTGGAGCACCCTGGGATAGTGGAAGGTGTCCCTGTCATGGCAGGGGTGGAATAGAAMGGGGTTTAAGGTCCTTTCCAACCCAGACTACCTATGATCTGTGATCCCATAGTGCCTGCAGTGGGACTGAGCAGCAGCTCTCGGTTTGTGGTTTTGGTTTTACTGTTTTTTTTTAAAGTATCTCTTTACTTTAAAGGTGCTTCCAGGTGGAGCCTGAAGCAATAGGGGCAGTGAAGTTCTGTATCCCAGCAGTTCTTCCTCATTTTCCTGCCTTTATCTTGCTCTGCCTCAGGTGTCACTGATGGGATCAGATGGTGTCACCTGCCTTGTAAGGCTGAGCACGTGCAAGAACTTACATTTTGTCTCCCTGAAATAACTTGCAATGTCCTCTGGCACGTATACTTCCTGTGTTCCTGTATTCACAAACCTTTAATAAACACGAGCCCTCAAATATCCTGGGGGTTTCAATAAATACTATGTCCCTGCTCCCTTTGTGGGGACATCTTTATGTTCTTGGCTCAGGGTGAGGGAGCTTTGGAGAAGAATGACACAATAGTCAGGGTTGAAGGGCAGCTCTGGAGATCAASTAGTCCAATCCCCAAATCCCAAGGATGAGAATTACAAGGTCTTGTTCCTGAGCTCTGCTGGAGCCTGTACCATGAGCAGTCTGGGTGCTGCAAAAAGTGCTATAGGAGCAACACAAGATGTGTATGGGCATGGGCTGGTTTAGCCTTTGTTTTAAAACTTTTAAATGTGCATTTCATGAGGGGCCATTTCCCTGAWAGTGAGGAATGCAGTAAGAAGTAATTTCAACTTATTTCTGTCTCGGTGTTCTGGGATGTCCTGTCCTGGTGGGTGTGTGCCAGTGTCGTTCTGTCCCACAGCTGGCACAGCAGTTCTGGTATCAGGGAAAGACAGAATCATGCAATAGAATCCCAGACTGGTTTGGGTTGCAGAAACCTTAAGGATCATCCTGTGCCACCCCTTGTCATTGGGCAGGGACACCTCCCATTGTCCCAGGGTGCTCCCAGCCCCAGTGTCCAACCTGGCCTTGGACACTGCCAGGGACAGGGCAGCCACAGCTTCTCTGGGTACCCTGTGTCCTCTCCCTCCATCCCTTTTCCCAGTCYCTCTCCAGCTCTCCTGGAGCCCCTTTAGGCCCTGCAAGGGCCTCTGAGCTCTCCCTGGATCCTCCTCTTCTCCAGGTGAGCACCCCCAGCTCTCCCAGCCTGGCTCCAGAGGGGCTCCAGCCCTGAGAGCAGCTCTTGTTCTCCTCTGGGCTCTCCATCCATCCATCCCATCCATCCATCCCGTCCATCCATCCATCCATCCATCCATCCATCCATCCATCCATCCATCCATCCATCCATCCATCCATCCATCCATCCATCCGCCGATGCTGATCCCGGGCTTGCCCCTTGTTGCTCCTGCAGGGCTCTGGCTGTTCAGATTCAGTCTCTAAATGTAAATGGTTCAAGTTCTATGAAAGATCTTTGTTGTGACTCCTTCCAGCCCACTGTTGACTCACAGGGGAGTCCCCCTCTGCAGAAGCACCTTGTGTGAATCTCAAATGTTTGCTTAGATTTCTGGACACAGTCACTAACACTGATGTCATTTAGGGAAAAAAGAATTCCTCCTCAATCATGTGCTAAACCTGTTCTTTGTTTATCACTTATRATTGATTTTATTATTCCTTTCTCTCTTCCCTGCCCTTGCACAAGGAAATGCTAATAATTAGATGTATTTCTGTCAGACCAATAAAAGCAAATCTGACAAGCTTGGCTTCTGATTTCATTGTTCTTTTTCATCTGTTTGTTGTTTCCTCTGAAGCCTCATGTTTTGATGTTGCTTGTTCCTCCATGGCCTTTGATGATCCAAGCTAATCCCTAATAAAGTGGGCAGAGTTTTGCAGGAAAACAATTTCAAGGCCTTTATATTTATTGTGTCAATATTGCCACAAAATTCATCAACAGGAAAATTTATCAGGAGTTTAAGGCCACAAAAATACCAAAGTTCTGTTCTCCGGTTCAGTTTGGTGCTGACAATTCCAGATTATCAATGGATCTCTCTGTATCAGCAGCCTTGCTTTCCCCACCAGTTCAATTCTGATTTGCTTTTAACCTATTTTGAGAATGTTTGCTGTTAAATGGCCCACTCTAAACTYTCTGGAACCTTGGTTTGTCAGCTTCTGAATAGTTCAAAGTCTCTGTTGGGGGACAGCATCTATGATCACCAGAGGTTGTGATGGCAAAGCAGCAAGAAAATCAAGATTTCATTGTTTTGGTGTCTTACTGCTGCTCTTAAAAGTGCTCTGAGGACCAGTGAAGTTATTGACAAGTTTTGGAAATAGTTCCAATCTAAATGTGGGAAAGCAGAGCATTAGAAAGGGTTTGGGSCAGGGAAGCAGCCACTGGAATACTCGGAATATCTTGGGTTTGTGTGGGATATGCAGTAATTGAGCCATGTCCATACTGAGTGTTTTTACCACATCTGACTTGGATGGATGAATTTAGGAAAGACCCTGCAAGATCTTCCCTTCTTCCTCTCCCAGAACTTCTAGTTACTGCTTTCCAAGGTAGAAAGACTTYTGGATACCAGTCAGTTCCCATGAAAGCCAAAGCCCTCTTACTCGGTCTCCTGTCCTGCATTGCTCGTCTTTGCTGAAGTGGGCCTGGTAATTTTTTAAACTCATTTGTCTAAAAAAGTCCATTATYCTCCAAAATCGACATGTTTCCTTGTTCTGTGCCCCCAGCTACCCTCTGCTGAAGCTGCCGCTGCCAGGGACGGGCCCTGTGGAGTTCAGCACCCCGGTGAAGGATTACGCTCCCCCCGGCCTGGACACGCAGCACGGGGACCCCAGTGAGCGCCCTGACTGGGTGAGTCCTGCTGGGGCTGGGGGACACTGGGGAGGGGACACAGCCCTGCTGGGTGATCTCAGCATGTGGTGGCCCAGAGCCGTGGCTGCCCCATCCCTGGCAGTGTCCAAGGCCAGGCTGGAGGGAGCTTGGAGCAYCCTGGGATRGTGGAAGATGTCCCTGTCTATAGCGGGCAGGGGGTGGGGCTTTAAGGTCCCTATGGCACAAACAGAAAATGAGGCCTCTTGTTCCTGCCTGCTGAGTCCCRTCTCATGTTCCACATCTGGTTTGGGAAGGGAACAGAGCCTGGCAAAGCCCTTCCTGCTCTGATCCTGGGAGGGGTTCCYGGCGCCCAATGCCTCACGCTGCCGTGGTTTCCCACAGTACGTCGGTGCTCCGGTGGCCTACATCCAGCAGATCTTTGTGAAAGCCACCGTGTCTCCGTGGCAGAAGAACTTCTTGGCTGTGGATGTGTTCCGGTCACCGCTGTCCCGCGTCTTCCAGCTGGTGGAGGAGATCAGGAACCACGCCCTGAGAGACAGGTAAGGCACAAGGAGCAGGTGCTGAGCACACCTGGCTCCAAATGGCTGCCTCCAGGGCTGGGGAGGAGCTTTGAGCTGGTAATGTCCTCAAAATTAAACAAAARTGAAAGATTGGTGCTAATGAATGGCATGGGATTCATTCTTCACATCGAACAGTTCACATTTGTGCTGGAGAACTTTCCTGTGCTTCAGGTAAGGCACTGAAAATCTGCAGGAGTTTTCTGGTTAGAGTCCAGAAGGAGTTTGCATGGTGACCTGTTAGAGCCRGTGCAGGGTCACAGAATTCGTTCATCACCACACAAGCTCTGTGTCATAGGGACTTCCTGGGCTCCTGCTGAAATTTCTTGGTCAGAAATTTCTTCTCCTGACTTTCACTTTGGCTGTTTTTAGCACCAGTTTATAATACCTGCTTGCTTTTACCCTGTTGCAGCCTTTATACAATAGCTTTGCTCATCTTTCGGGTATTTCTAGGGGAGCTGACAGTCCCCAACCCAGACCCCTGTTTGTTAAAAGCCAGACATAAAACTCTCTGCTGACTCCAGGGAGAGGCTGAGCATTCCCTGTGCCCTCCTGGGTCCTCCTCTTGGCACTGTTGTCAGTGTGACATTCCCAAAGGTGAGAGAGCAGAACCGTGCACAGATTGTCAGAGGAGTCTCACTTGTTGCTGTTTTCCATGGAAWGGCTTTTTCTGAAACACCTCTGAGATCACAGGTCCCTTTTCTGTGGCCACTCACATCAGTTTTGCACGTTAAGGGGTGATTTATTAATGTCCCYGTGTCCCTCTGTCCTTTCAAGCTGACGAGCTCCCATCTCAGAGCAGAAGCTCTTTTTACCTCCCAAAGTGGCGTCATGAYCTTTGTGCTGTTAAAAGCAAGGGGATTAAATTTATCATTTTTGAGTGTCCACCCTGCTGTTTTGCCTGATGATTTGACCTTATGTGGACCCATCCTTTACCCCCAGCTGTTGGTCTTGGGGGTCATGTTTTAGAAATGCCATTTTTGCTGTTCAGTGCAGATTTACTCATTTTTTTTTCCCTCCCTGCCAGTTCCCCCRGCCTTGGCACTGACCTTCTGTCTGTGTGCTCAGTCCCTCTCCCTTATCCTATGGGATAGTGATCTGTTGCCAATTACAATCAGAAATAACTTGCTCCCAGGCCTGTGTTGTGTTCTCATTATCTGCCTTGTCTTCTCATTGTATTCTCATTATCTCCCCTTGGCATTGCCCTTGATGAGCAGTGATGCAACACAGAAGCAAAATTATTACTTTTATTATCATTATTCCTACCACCACAAGAAATACACTTCAACATTTAGACSTAAACCTTGGGGCAAGGTTACCATTTTGGGGATGCACTCAGATATTTCAGGAAATACCTATTTGAGATAAATTCTGCAATTACCTCAAAAGTCATTATGAAGTTCTTGTTTGTTTCCAGTAATAAAGTTGTGCAGAAATAATATTTTTGATATGCAAACTGACTTGTTTTATGTTTTATTTTATATTCTTTTCTATTCTATATATTTTATATTCTTTTATATTACAGCAGGAAGCTGAAGGTTGGTAAGTGTACCTGGGCAGGAAACATGCCCTGGGTGTGTTTCCACTGGCTGCAGATCCAWGCACTCCTCTCTAAAAGTCAGGAGTGACCTGGAATCTATGGTTTGCCCCAGTTGTGGGTTTTGGTGTCACTCTGCACCCACAACATCTCGCAGGGACAAGAGCTGGGAGCGTTGCCTCACAGATAAGAGTGTCCATGAGCTTATCTGCAGCATGCACTGTTATCACTGCCACATCTCAGAGCTGATAAAATAAAAACTGTGGTCATCTGGCTCTTCTTGGACCCGTTTCCAGAGGCATCTGCTGCAGTTCCTTTAAATTTTCTTTCCCAAAGCTTTTGTCCCTGTAAACATCAGTTTTTTGGAATGTATTTTCCAGTGTTTTCTTTTGGTAGCTGAGACTTGTCCACGTCTCAATGCAGCCATAGAATACCCATTCTGGAGGGATTGTGCACAAAGACAAATCATCATTTATGGATTTCTGTGCTTGTTCTTTGTAGTTATTGTAAGAAAAGTCTCCTCTGGAGAGGGGTTTTACAAAAGCTGCGATTGATTTGTCTTCTGGAAGCACCTTCCTGTGATGTGTGAGGCCAGAGCCAGGCAGGGCTGGTCTCTGTTCTTCATTTGGCCTTTCCTGAGCAGATCTCACCCGTTCCTGCATCTGGTGAAGGGAAATGTCTCTGCTGGAGCAGCAGCTCCTCCTCGTTGTCACAGGACAGATGGGAGCTTTGGACAAGCTCTGCCTTAGCCTCAGATTCTGGCAACAGTTTAAGGAGTTGCTCTGGCTGGCAATAATGGCAAATGTGGTGTATTTATAAAATGGATTATTTATTAAACAGACAGGAGATCTTAATCAGTATTACTGCACAGTACAACAGAACATAAACAGTGCAGATGTCAAGGTACCTGTGTTAAGGCTGGCAAAAGAATTAGCACTGATAAGTCAAAAGTAACTTCCCATGGAAATGAGAATGTTCAGATTCCTTCAGTCAGCCCCTGGAATAACCACAAAGYAGGGTCCCTGCTCAGAGGATATATATRTGTGTGTGTCTATATATGTATAAAGCAATTACAGATGAAAAAAGTTACAATGACAAGGTATAGCATTAAATCCAGAGTGTCCATGGCRGCTGGGGACAATCCAAACAAGCCATTTTAACTGTGGTGTTACCAGTCTGTGTAGATCAGAATGTTGCCCACCCCTTGAGTCTTAAAATGATAGGAATGATGGGATGCAAATCAGGATCAAAGAAAAGTTTCTGCAGTTAATTTTTCAGTTGCAATGATTGGAGGAGTTCARTGATGGGTCAGCGACTCCCTTCACTTCCATTCATGGTTCTTAGTCCAGTGTTCTTCAGGGAAATTCAGCATTTCACATATCCTTGCTCATGATATCAAGTGTATACAATAACCTGAACAAATATATATGTACTATGCAATAGTGTGGCTATAGCCCCAGGRGAATCAAAGGTGTAATGAAACTCAACTTGTTCCCACCTACTCCAATTGGGAATTTTATACCTTGCCCTGAGGAGATAGGAAGAGGTGCACAAAACTGATTCCATAATAGTATGAAAATTCAATTTACATTCAGGGGRAAATCTTTTCCACCCACTGTGACAAGCAGAATGAAGACACAAGCATTCAAAAGCAATAACTCATATGCATTGCAAAACTATTGGGACAAAACATACACAAATATTAATCAAAACAATTGAAAACTCAAATGCTCTAGTACCTCAACAATGCTGATCAGCATTTTTAACACTAGATAGATTTGGGCTGTCTTTCCTTCCAGAAGGAGCATCACTCCAACTGGAAGAAGGCCACTGGAAAATGTTTGGTGTGGAATTCCCATCATCTGAATATTTTTGTGAAATGTGTGGGAGACAGAYTAAATCCAGCAGTTGCAGTAGCTTTAGGTGGGAATTTCTCTTCCAAGGGTCAGGTACTATTGGTTCTCTGTGTGTGTTATATCTCCTTTGGAAAAACAACATTGCTCTCTCTTCTTTCTTTTACAATCGTGGGTTGCAACGTTTTGTGGGGGTGGCTGACGGATCCAGAGTTGAGCAGCCGTGCTGTGGAGTTAAGGACATTATTCTGTAAACATGACCATACAGTGATTGTCACTTTGGGGTTTCTGAGCCTGTTGCAGCTTTAGCTACAGCAGATTGCTCAATTCCTGTGCTGTCCAGTACGGCTCCCCTGTGTCCAGAACTGGCTTTATTYCCTTGCAGGAGCCCCAGAGTCTCTGTCAAGTAATTCCCACAGCCATGCAGGTGGTCAGCCACCCTTCCCACTGCTGCCGCAGCGGCTCCTTTGCTCACGTCTCGATACACGCCCAGTTTTCTGAGGCTGTCGGTGACCATCCCAGGTTATCAGAGAAGCTCACCCAACAGAACTCGTGCCTTACTGAAGGTGTTTTTCACRGAGCTGCGGCAGCGCTTCGGTCCGTGGCTCCAGAACACAGCGCTGTTCGCGCCGCTGCCACACGGGGGCGCTGCAGGGGCAGTTCGCCAGGTCTGTCCGGAGCCTTGCATTTGTTGGGATCATAAAACAAACTTGTGCAGGGATGAGTTGGGAATGTGGGAGTCTCCGTCGGGAACTGATTGTGTTTGGCGGCCATTAGAGTCCATAGCTACCCAGAATACCTGCCATCGATTGCCCCTCAGAGTAATCCCAGTTTGACCATTAAGTTGTCCTGAAAAGTTTCAGTTTTATCGTCTGAAACTGTTTCAAGAGACATAAGGCTCAGGAAAGCTCGTGAAGCAGGACTGCCCATTGATCTATATCAGTTATTATATATATATATAATGTATATATTTTGTATATATAAATCATATCTATGCACAAAAACATAAAATAAGTAAATAAAAATTCAAATAAAATAATTATCTTTTAGAAAAATTATTAATTATATTTATTATATCTATACGGAGGGTAACCTTTTATTGCAGCCATATTCATGGGACGTAAGGCACCATTTTAGCAAACCATTGGCACATGCCATGATTCCATTTGCTTGGGGATAATAAGCTGTATGAAAAATGCATTTAATRTCTTCTTTTTTGGCCCAGTCTTGCAGCATCACACTTGTAAAGTGTGATCCATTGTCACTTTGTGTATAGTCTGGGACAGGAAAGCTGGAAAACCAGTTCCTGCATCCTGAAATAGTAGCTTTGGCATCAACATTCCTGCTCWGGGCAATGACTGACAGTCCAGAGACCACTCCAACCTCTGTCAGTGTGTATTCATGACCACTGGATGTCTTCAGAGGCCCAACAGATGTTTGCCAGGGTAACCAGAGCTTTCTGTTACTCTTGATCTGAAAAGGTGTTGTCAGGTCTGGATGATTTTGTTGAAGTCTCAGCTGGCAGTAGGGACACTGTGAAAATACCYGTGCACATCTTCCTGGTCAATGCCTGCCCCTGCTTTGTGCTGCAAAAAGTGGAGCTTTTTGTCCAGTATGCCCTAATTTACAATGTAACCACTCACCCAGTCCATGCCAGTGCTGTGGAGCTTCCAACAGATCAGTTTCTATCCTTYTGATTTTTGTCAGCTGATCCACCTTGTTCCAGTAAGTCTGTAAAGCTTGGTCATTTTCATGAGCTGTGACCCATCCTATGTGGATTTGTGTCTGAGATTGAGCCTGTAACAACAACCACTTCCAATCGTCCTTCTTCCCTTTTCCATTCACTTGCTGATTCAGCACTTCCCACTGACACAAGCACTGTGTGGCACCAGGCCAGAGTGCTTGAGAATCAACAGAGATTGTCTTTGCTTTCTCCTCTACTGCCAGCAGCACAGCTTTTAACTCTGCCCCCTGTGTACTTCCCATTCCTTCTTCTACTGCTTCCACTCCTGTTTCAATGTTGAGAGCAACTACTCTGTACCTCCGTTTCCCATCCGTGCTTTTGGCTGAGGCATCAGGGAACCAGATACTTTAACTTCAGAGCCTGAAGTGAATGCAGCAGCATGCAATACAGGACTAGGTTTATATGTCTGCTGCCAAGCTAACCTGTCTGGAGCCACAGCTCTCTGTAATTTTGTAGGTTTTTAGGCACTTCAGTGCCATCCATTTGATCTGTGACCCCTGAGATATGTGCACATCATCTGTGCACTGTCAGTCTTTGTGCAATTGCCTCTGTATCACTGCTTTTCATAATACTGCCCAACAGATTGAAAGGTCTTGGGTTTTCACAGGTTGATGCTGTTGAATTTTTTCCACTTGTTCAAGAGCTCRGGCCAGAGATAATAATCCCTTCTCCCAGGCAGTATTTCTGTTTTTAGTATCTTTAAATGCTATGGAACTGAATTCTAATTGTCGCTTGGGTCCTTGTGGGCCTTTCTGGAACATACTACAGTAAGTCCCATGTTCAGCAAAATCTCATTCAGCTGTTACAGGATCATTGGGATGAGCTGGCCCAAGTCATGGATAGGTTTTTAACTCTTCTATCARTGTTTGCAAAGCCTGTTTATGGCTGTCAATCCATTCCTAGTTTTGTTTTTCCTCATTAATGTGTACAAAAGTCTTGCTGTTATAGAAAATTCAGGAACATGATTTCTCCAGTATCCCAAAGTATCTTTTGAAGTCCCCTTTTAGTAGTAGGGATAGAAGCAACATCTCATTTTGTAATGGTTTCATCTGGAATTACAGCTTGGCTTGCTAACCCGCATGTTCCCAGGAATTTTATCTCTTTWGAGGGGCCTTGGCTTTTAGCTGAGGGCATTTCTATCCCCTCTCCATTTAATTTATTCCACATATCTTATGCAGTTCTTACTTCACTTTCCTCCTCCCCTCCTACCAACACATCATCTGTGTATTGATAAATTTGCACTCTTTCCTGAGTTCTCATTTGTTGGAGTTCAGCTAAAGCACTGTGTGCTGTGGTGGGTGAGTGCTCATAATCCTTGAGGTAGGCAACTGAAGRTGTATTGTGTTCCTTCCCAAGTGAATGCAGATTTGGGTTTACCTTCTTCCTGAATTGGGACCATTAAAAACATGTGTTTTCTGTCCCAAACTGCCATCCCTTTGTGTGCAGCTGCCTGCAGTGTAGCAGTGAGGTTTGAGATATTTGGGATGGCTGCAGGGAGTGATCCTGTGTTGGCATTAAGCTTTTGACAATCAATTGTTAAAGCCAGCTCCCATCTGCTTTTGTCACCTGTCAAACAGGGGAATTGTGAGCAGAATGCATCCTAAGTGGAATGCCCCTTTGTTCTAAATCTTTAATTCCTTCTTTTGTCTCTTCTTTGGCTGCAGGAGGCATAGGGTACTGTCTAATGTTAGTTACAGCATAAGCAGGTAAAACTGGAGCCATTTTTAAGAGACTGATTTTCCTACCCTTCCCAGAAAGATTACTCTGCAGTTTTTTGTAGGTCCAAAGCACCAGACATSCCTGGTTGGTAATTGCTAAAATTTCTCTTTAAGGAAGTCATATCCTAAAATGTTTTCTTCACAATCTACAATCACAAATGTGTGTGAAGTCATTCARTTTTCCCCAGGTAACCATAAATTGACTTTGGCAGTGCAACAGAGAATACCTTTTCCATTAAAGCCACTTTCTTATTTTTAAAACCTAAATTTAGCTTTTTAGCATCCTTGCAAGTAATTAAAGAGGTCTGAGCTCCACTGTCAATTAAAAATTTTAAAGATTGTCCAGGGACATGTACAGAAGATTTCTGCCTTGTGAAAGTCTGGTGTGGTGTCTGTCAGTTGGAAATGCAGCTCATCTCCCAGACCTCACTTCAGCAGTGAAATGTTAATGGGCAGCTGGGGGATACCAGAGCAGTGTTAACCCTGTGGTGCCAGAATAACTCCCTACAAGACACAAGTCCTGTTTGAGTTACCTGTGCAGGTGTCAAACAGATCAGCTCCTGGCAGGAGGTGAGTTCTGTCACACTTATCTGTCCCAACAGCTGTGTCTGTCACTGACCCCTCCCACTTGGGCCTTTTGGAAACCCAAGCAKAGTCCTGCTTGAATTAGTGGTTGATAAGAATTATGTCAAACRCAGGTCCCAGTTCATACCAGTTACACCTGTATGGATTTCTAAACCTCTAAGAAAATTCTCCTTTCCACACAACGCAAAGGAATTGAGAAAACACCMCACTGAGTGCATTTTAGAGCACACTGTGCACCTCAAAGGATCTGCCTCAGGAAGACTGATCAGGATTCCTGTAAAACATCCCATTGCTTGTGTGGAGAGGGATTTGACATATGGAAGAATTCCAGAGAGACAGTTTCTCTGTTGAGTGGAAGTGTCTTAAATGTGGAAATGAAAGTGTGGCACCAGAGATGGGTGAGGAGCAAGAGCTGTGTGATCAGGCAGCACCCAGGGAATGATGATGGAGTTGTGGAGCCTGTTCACAGTTCCAGGGAGACCCAGTTTGTGTTCTGCAGCTGTGGGCAAGAGCAGCAACACCTGATGCAGATCCCTGTGATGCATCTCTCCAAAAGCTTTGCCTTTGCCTCCATTTGGTCCCACAGCCGTGTGTTTGCCTTTCAGCTCCGGGGTCAGGAGCCTGGAGGAGGTTTGTCTCCAGGTGACAGACCTGCTGCCCAGCCTCAGGAAGCTGCGGAATCTGCTCCCGGAGCACGGCTGCCTGCTGCTGTCCCCAGGGAACTTCTGGCAGAACGACCGCGAGCGCTTCAATGCCGACCCAGATATCATCAAAACCATCCACCAGCATGAACCAAAGACCTTGCAGACGTCAGCCACTCTCAAAGGTGAGGGGCTGGAGAGCCAGGGAATCTGCGAGTTGCMTACAGCTTCATTGTTATTCCATCCTCACTAATTCTGACACCTGCATTGCTGATAGTGCCAATTCGGGCAGTGTCTTGTCACTCACAGCAGCCGAAGCCAAAGAGCAGTCTTTGTTGTCTCTAATTTTATATGTGTATTGGAGCTGTGATCTGTATTTGTCGGAAGTGAACAATTCACTCAGCCAGGCTCCTTTCTGCAGGTAAAAATAGAAGGGTTTTGTTCCTCTCACTCTACACATGCTCCAGCCTGCCTTTCCCTCTGCCACACTCAAAGGCTGCCTCATTGTCACAGATAAATCGATGTTCATCCTGCTCCTTTGTGTGTTCTAGTTCCTTGCACACAGMCCGAGTTGACAATGGATATTATAAAAGTATTTTTATCTCTTAATTGTAAAAAAAAACCCTCTGACCATTTGTGGGATCATTAGTGATTCCATAATACCAGAGGAAATGCTGGTTTAAATGCAGGTTGAATCCTTTGGTTTTAAAGGAACTTCAGAGCTCTGGAAGTGTATAATGTATTATATTACATGTCTGAAAAGGGGTTTGTAACCCTAAAGGAAGTTTGCTTTAAAGGTTATTTTTGAGCATGCAGAGTGTGAGCTCRCTGTGGTTGGAGCACATGGAGCCTGCATCAGGTACTGACCCCATCGATGGGGTCTCACCAGAGCACTGGGATATCCTATGGGATACGGGCAGCCATTCCCATTGATGCTATTGACAAGGAACACCTCTGGCCCTCCTCTCCTGTGTGTGTGCTGTTTCCCTGATGTCCATGCCATGTCTCTGCAGACCTGCTGTTCGGGCTGCCYGGGAGGTACAGCGGGGTGAACCTGTACAACCGACGGCGGGTGGTATCCTACACCGTCACCCTGGGGCTGCAGCGCTACGACTCCAGGTGAGGTGCCCTCTGGGCACAGCTGCCGCTTGCTTCACTCCCATGTTGGCATGGTTTTCTTTAACCTTCATTTCCATTGGCAGCACAGGAGTCAAAACTTGATCTGCCAGAGCACTGAGCCCCAAAGGCCATTGTGTGGCCCGTTCTGTCAGCCATTTTTTACACAGAATTCTGTAATTCGGTGGAAATTCTGGGGGTGTTYGAGACCACAGCGTGTTCTATTCCCCACAGCTCAGATTGTGGTTAATGAGCCTTTGCTGTAAATAACGTTTTGGTGAACCTTTGTAGAAATCAAGGTCTGTGTGGTTTAGGCCAGCGAGGAGCAGGTTTGGGAGTGAAGCCACACTTTGCTACTCCATTTGAATCCATGGAGCTTCCTCCTCCTGCGCTCCCGTAGGAATTGTGAGCACATTTTTGGGAAAAGGTGAGTGATGTGCTGCCCTTCCCCAGGTTCCTGAGCAGCCTCCGCTCCCGCCTGAAGCTGCTGCACCCCAGCCCCAACTGCAGCCTGCGGGAGGACAACGTGGTCCATGTGCACTTCAAGGAGGAGATCGGCATTGCTGAGCTCATCCCGCTCGTCACCACCTACATCATCCTCTTCGCCTACATCTACTTCTCCACACGTAGGTTTGGGGGCACCTGCACTCCTGGCTCCTGGCTATGGGGCCAGGGCTGCAGTGCCCTGGTAAGAGATTCCTCTGTAACACCACTGCATTTCCCACCTGTTTCAACAGGAGAGGTGATACTGGAATTTTACCCTGAGCTGTCACGGAGAGCCATTCCAATTAGTAACTGTTTATCTGACTCCTGCTGATTTGCCCCTTGTATCCAGTGTGGTGTTATTCCTTGTGATACACTTCCCCARCTGGAGGTGTTTTGCCATCCTGGRAGTGTCCAAGGCCTGGGATAGTGGAAGGTGTCCCATGGCAGGGGGTGGAACAGGATGATCTTAAGRTTTTTTCCAACCCAAACTATTCCATGRTTCTGTGATATTTTCCAAGGTGTTTTCTGTCTTTAGACAGCCTTAGATGCCACAGGAATACCTTTTTTACAGTTYGCTTTATCCATTATCAGACAGATCAGACACATGTTCTGAGCTGGTGGGTTTTGGCCGCCCTGGCCCCATTTCGTTCCTGTCTCCTCACAGCTCAGTGCTATGCTGGGACTGGTATGAGCTATAAACCAGCATTGTCYCGTGTCTCGCCCTTGTACTGGGAGGCTCTGGGAGCTGCATTTCAGACACGAGCACTGCAGTACATTCCTTTCTGGGCTGGGGGGTGTGCAGTGACCTTCAGGACCAGCATCCCTTCCCCATTTGCATTAATTATGTCTGCTTTCCCTGGTGACACGGGCTGGGTGCTGTTTTCCAGGGAAGATCGACATGGTGAAGTCCAAGTGGGGCCTGGCGCTGGCGGCGGTGGTGACGGTGCTCAGCTCCCTGCTCATGTCCGTGGGGCTCTGCACCCTGTTCGGCCTCACGCCCACGCTCAACGGCGGGTATGTGCCAGCCCTGCCAGGGGATGTACCAGAGTGCCTTGGGAGCAGCTCTTCAGTGCCCCCGTGCTGGGGAATAAGCTTCTGTAATACATGTTACACACTGCTGGGCAGGATCACCATCAGGTGCTCTCAGGGATGCAGGGGATGTGCTCCTCTGCTGGCCAGTCCTCCTGAAGATTCCTTATTGCTGAGCAGGTGGCTCTGTGTACCTAAAGCAGTGGGAATTGTTGGGAGCTGAGCGGGCTCTCCCAYACCCACTTCCTGCATTCTCTGTTCGGAGATTCCCATCCCTAAGAAGCTTTTCTCCCAGCTCTGTCCTGTCCTGGTACTGCTYGGAGGACTCACACAGGTTATGAGCAGAAAGTGTATTAATTAAAAAGGCAGACCTGAGTTGTTCTTGCTGAATTTTGGATTCTTGCACATGAAAGAGAAACTGCCCATGAGCGGCTTATCTGTATCAGAGGTTTTTTTTTCACTCACTATGGACATTCACTGACATTCCCCCCTTTCAGTGTCTGAGGGAGCCTGCAGGAAAGCTGGAGAGGGATTCTTCATCAGGAACTACAGGGATAGGACAAGGAGCAATGGTTCAAACTGAAACAGGGGAAATTTAGGTGAGATAGACAGAAGAAATCCTTTCCTGTGAGGGTGGTGAGGGACTGGAATGGATTTCCCAGAGAAGTTGTGGCTGCCCCATCCCTGGAAGTGTCCAAGGCCAGGTTGGATGAGGCTTGGAGCAGCCAGGGATAGTTGTCTGTGAAGGTGTCCCTGCCCATGGCAGGGGGTGGAATGGGATGCTCCTCAAAGGAGGTGGACAGCTCCCTGCCCCATCCCTGATGACTGATTACCCACCCCCCAGGCCCTCACAGGGTATTCCATCTCTATTTACACCTCATTGTACCCAATGCCGGAGAGCAAAAGGCTCTATGCCCACCCTGGGAAGGACCAAGACTAATTTAGTGGTGGTCCATAATGGGCATTTTCCAGGAATTCCTGCAGCTTTGCAAAGGTGGTGATTTCTGCCCAAGACAGAGGAAACACAGAAGTTTTCCCTGTCACAGTGTGACACTGTGGGAAGGGATTGAGGCACAGGATGGTGTCTCCTCACCTCAACTCTGAGGGATGTGTTTGCGCCAAACTTGCCTCTTTCCCTTCTTCATCACGGATCTCCTCCTCAGTTTTGCCTCTGTTTCCTCCAGAGAGATATTCCCATACCTGGTGGTGGTGATTGGCCTGGAGAATGTGCTGGTCCTCACCAAGTCTGTTGTGTCCACGCCCGTCGACCTGGAAGTGAAGCTTCGCATTGCCCAAGGTAGGATCCTGCTCTGGGAGACTGCAGAGAAGGAAAATGGGGAAAGCCGGGGACTGGGAGAGGGGGGATCGTCTAATTCAGGTCTGTGACGGAAACAAGGTGAGTTGTACTCAAAAGCCTTCTGTTTTGAATTCCAAGAATATAATGCTGTCATTGTGGGCACTGCTTTTTGGGATATTAGTAGGGGAGAGCTGGATCTCCTGGTGTGGATACTRAACACTGTGTCAGGTCACAGATATCAGAATTGCTGAACACAGGTCCTACAAAATTTCCCTGAATGTGAGACAAAATTATCTTTTCCATTCTGTAAATGCACTGTGCCTGTGGAAGGATTTGAGTGCTCACACCATGGATAAATGGAACTTGCAAACTTCAAAGCTGTTTCTAAACATCAAGGAGAAGAGATTCTAGACAGAGTGATGCTGATTTTAGTTTTAAAAATAYGAGTGGTTTGGGTCCTAGATGGGAAACAGGACTCAGAATTTCAATGGGCTTTTGCACTTGGGAGTTTTAGCCTGGAAGGGCCTTTTTGGCCTGTTGTAGATTGCCGGCTTTAAAGCAGGGAAATGCAGCTCCTTTTGCTGTGCYCATGTCTGGCACAGTGTAGAGGCTCCCCTGACCTTGTCCTTGCCCTTCCCCAGGCCTGAGCAATGAGAGCTGGTCCATCATGAAAAACATGGCAACGGAGCTCGGGATCATCCTCATTGGATACTTCACCCTGGTCCCGGCCATCCAGGTGCGTGGGGCTGCTCTGGGCTGGCAGGACAGAGCCCAAAGGCACTCCAGGGAGGCAGTGGGATCACAGAGTCAGGGAATTGTCTGGGTTGGAGAAGCCTTGGAGTCCAAGTTCARCTGTTCCCCAGCACTGCCAAGGCCAYCACTAACTCATGTTCCCTAGTGCCACATCCACACAGCCCTTAAATCCCTCCAGGCACAGGGATTCCATCACTGCCCTGGGCAGTTCCAGTGCCTAATAATCCCTTTTAGGGAAGAATTTTTCCCTAATTTCTAATCTAAATCTTCTCTGGCACAACCTGAGGCCTTTTCCTCTCATCCTGTCTCTTGTTCCCTGGTAGCAGAGTCCCAGGTCCTTGACGGATTGTGGCCAAAAAAACCAAAAAAGAATGTGAATTAGAATAAATACTCTCAGATTCTCACACGGACTCAACCAGCCCTAAACTCTCAGCCACTACAAGAGATGGGTAATGGGGTTTGTCAGTAAAACACTGCTGAGTGTCCCTTGTTCTGAGGTGAAATGGGAGCTAATCCTTGTGTCCCATCCACAGGAGTTCTGCCTCTTTGCCGTGGTCGGGCTGGTGTCTGACTTCTTCCTGCAGATGTTCTTCTTCACCACGGTGCTGTCCATCGACATCCGCCGCATGGAGGTGGGCATGGGAGCACGGGCCTCAGGGGGAGGAAAGGGAACACAGCCTGAGCATTTCACTCCCTAAAGAGAAAAGAACAGAATCATTAATTCATTGAGGTTGGAAAAGGCCTTGAGATCATGGAGTCCAGCCATTCCTCAGCATCACCATCATGTTCACCACTGCCCCATGTTYCCAAGTGCCACATCTACATGGCTGTTAAATCCCCCCAGGAATGGGGACTCCACCCCTGTGCTGGGCAGCTCTGCCAGGGCTGGACAGCCCATTCCAGGAAGAAATTTTTCCCAACAGACAACCTAATCCCTCCCTGGTCAGCTTGTGGTGTTTCTTGTCCTGAGCTGTTAAAAGTTGCAGGGCCCTCCTTGCTTGGTTACACACACAGGGATTGGGAACAGGACACCTGAGGGAGAAGACACACTCAGGAAGGACATGAAGCTGTGGGAGAAAATCCAGAGGAGACATCAAGATGATTAGAGGGGTGGAGTGGCTTTGCTGTGAGGGAAGGCACAGAGAACTGGTATTGTTCATTCTGGAGGAGAAAAGTTCAGAGACCTAATTGGGGCATTCCAGGACCTGAAGGGAGCCCACAAGAAATAAGGAGCAAGATTTTGTACCAGGGCCTGGAGTGACAGGATAAGGGAGGGGGAATGGCTTCAAACTGACAGAAGGTTTACATTGGATATTGGGAAGAACTTCACTGTGAGGGTGGGGAGGCCTTGGCACAGGGTGCCCAGAGAAGCTGTGGCTGCTCYTGGATCCCTGGCAGTGTCCAAGGCCAGCTTGGATGGAGCTTGGAGCACCGTGGCACAGTGGGAGGTGTCCCTGCCTATGGCAGAGGGTKGCACTGGATGGGCTTTAAGGTCTTTTCCACACCAACCATTCCATGATTCTGTGAGTCTGAGTGTGCTGATTTGGGGTAAATGGGCTGGAAGGAGATGTGGTCAGCACCATGACTCTGAGGGAAGAATCCCTCACATGTCATCAGAGATCCCTCACATCTCTCCATGGATCCCTCACCTGTCACCCCCTCGTCCCCCAGCCCCTCCTCCCTCACCATTCCCTGTCTGTTCCAGCTGGCTGACCTGAACAAGCGGCTGCCCCCCGAGTCGTGCCTGGCGCCAGCCAAGGCCCCATGCCGCGCCCGCCCTGCCGCGCTGCGCCCGGCGGCACCGCACACGCCGCACACCATCACCCTGCAGCCGTCCTCGCTGCGCAACCTGCGCCTGCCCAAGCGCCTGCGCGTCATCTACTTCTTCGCCCGCACGCGCCTGGCCCAGCGCCTCATCATGGTACGTGTGGGGGGACTGGCACCTGCCTGCCTGCTGGGCACCCGCCTCTCCTGTGTCCTGCATCCCCTGCCGGTCTGGTGCTTCCCCGTGATATCGAGGAGCAGATCTCCAGGGCTAGCTGAGTCTTGAGGTGATTTTACAAGCAGAAATCACSGTTTGTTCCAGCACATGTGGACTAGACACATTTTGGAGATATTTTGCTTAAGGTTTCAGCTGTAACAACTGCTGCAGCCACTCCTCTTCCTGCTCCTGCTTGTGCCCCCTGTCTCTGTTTTGGATGTGTCTAATGGAATTAGAGGGATCTCCATGTTCCCAGCCCAGTCAGCAGTTCTGGGAGTTGAAGTTAAATCCCCACACAGTCCTACAGCAGTGGCTGCACAACTGTGGATCCAAAAGYCCAAATTGAGCCATTCCCACCCTGTTTGAAGTGCCAGGCATGCTGGTCCCAGCTGCCAGCAGAGTCTCCTTCTTYTGTGCATTTGGGGAGAGAAGTGGGCTTCTGACCATCACAGGGATCATGGAAACGTGGTGTCCAGGTTCTGCATTTGCTCCCAGTCCTCCCCAAGGAGCAGTGCTGGGACTGAGGCTGCAGGAAAAGTGGGGTACCTGTGGTTGGGGTGCCGTAGGTCAGCGCAGGCAGGGGACAGGGTGGTGGCACTGAAGGGACCTATGTCTCTGCTCATCCTGCACAGGCCGGGACAGTGATCTGGATTGGAATCCTGGTTTACACGGATCCTGCTGGGCTCCGCACCTACCTCACGTCCCAGGTCACCGAGCAGAGTCCCCTGGGGGAAGCAGGTCTGCCTCCCATGCCCGTTCCTGGAGGGGTCCTGCCTGCCGGGGACCCCAAGATCGACCTCTCAGTCTTCCCGTCGGAGCCGCTCCAACTGTCGGAGAACCAGACCCAGCAGCGGGAGCAGAAGTCAGGGCTGGAGCCGAACCAGCACACCTGGGCCCAGGGACCAGAGGGCAAAGGGAATGGGCAGGTGGAGCTGGGAGCAGAAGCAGAGGTTACCTGGGGAGCAGAGGATGAGGAGATCTGGAGGAAGCTTTCCTTCAGGCACTGGCCAGCCCTCTTCAGCTACTACAACATCACCCTGGCCAAGAGGCAAGTGGGCTGGCATGRAGTGCCACAGGCACTGGGATTGGGGCAGCTGACGCAAGAGTTTGTCCTCCTGACTCACAGAACCTGGTTCCRTGGGACTCAGTCCAGGTGTGTTTGGGAAGAGCTGCTGAGCAGGTCCACTTGGGTGGGCAGAGCTCCCAAACCCTCCAGGGCTGTTCCTCTGGGAATCAGGGTTGTTCCTCTCTATGCTCTTGAATGTTTTACATGCTTGTCTTGTGTCTTCCTTGACCCTGGAAGTGAAGCTTTAAAATTTGCTAAACAAGGAAAGCAGGCTCCAGGGGGACCTTCTGGCTCTCCACAACTCCCTGATGGGAGGGGGCAGCCAGGGGTGTGTCAGGCTCTGCTCCCAGGGAACAGGGACAGGAGGAGAAGGAACAGCCTCAAGCAGTGCCAGTGGAGGGTCAGGTTGGATATTTGGAATATTCCTCATGGAAAGGGCTCTCCAGCCCTGGCACAGCTGCCCAGGGCAGTGCTGGAGTCCCCATCCCTAGAGGGATTTAAAAGCCATGTGGATGTGGCACCTGGGGACATGGGTTAGTGATGGCCTTGGCAGTGCTGGGAAGAAGTTGGACTTTATGGTCTCAGAGGGCTTTTCCAACCTAAGTAAATCCATGATTCTCTGATACAATCATSTGTAAGTGATGGCTACAGTATATGTGAAGAAGAGACATCTGAGCTGAAGAAGCTTCTTTGGTGAGACCTCCCAGCCTGCAGCACACAGGAAACTAGATCCTTGCTTAAATTCATGGGWTCCATTTGATCTCATCAGCACTTCATTCCACTGATGGCTCTTTAAAGGGTTAAAGCTTGGGAAATACCTTTAGAAGAAAGTATTTCCAAGGAGATCTTTACTTCAGAACACCTGAAGTGACCCACTGAGAGCACCCAGAAACCTTCCGTGGCCAGTCAGTCACCTGTCCRTGTGTCCCTGTGTCATTCCTAAGCTGTTCCCCTGCCCACCCTCAGGTACATCAGCATCCTGCCAGCCATCCCCGTCACGCTGTACCTGAACCCGCAGGAGGCCTTGGAGATGCGGCATCCCCAGGAGGCCTCGCGCTACCACCCTTTCCTGGCGGGCAGTGCTGGGAAGCTGGACACAGGAGCCCAGCCGGACCACACAGCACAGCCCCACGGCCACCAGGATGTCACCCTTTACAAGTAAGATGTCCTGTGACAACCTCCTGACCCGGCCTCAACCCYGGTGGGGCTCCAGGGCTGCATTGGGCTAGTCCTGCTGGGAGACCAGAAATACTCATGAAGCTTTAGTGCCAAAGCTCRGGATGCTCCAGTGCAAATTAAATTGATCTCTCCTGGCAGTTTGCCATCAGAGGGCAGGAATGGGCTATGCATGGAGGCTCTTAGTGCTTCTGATGCAGTAGGGGGCTGGTCACTGGGTTAACAAGGACAGGAGGTTGATTTGAGGTGTAAATGCTGTGATTTCGTAGAACCCCAGAATGGTGTGGGTTGGGAGGGACYTTAAAATTCATCCAGTTCCAACCCCTGCCATKGGCAGGGACACTTTCCACATCCCAGGTTGCTCCAAGAGCCCTGTCCAACCTGGCCTTGGACACTTCAGGGCTGGGGCAGCCATCACCTAGATATCATTTGATGATTTATTGGGTGTTAGATCAAACTCAGGTGCAAGGAGTTTTTCTCCCACTGGAGAGCAYAGTTCACAACTCCCTGCCTGAATCTGCAAGTGCTGCACACACAGTGTTTTCCTAGTCCCCATCTGTGTTATCCCATCCCTGTTTCTTAAAATCTTAGCTGCTCATTAGTTCCCTTACTGAAAAGCCTCAAAATCTTGTTGAAAATGTCATTTTTCCATTAAAACCCCCTTTAATTTCCAACAGATCTCTGTAATTTGTTGAAAGCCTTTCTCAGCTGAGAAATTCACACCAGCACATGAGTAATCCTGGCACAGGATTTTCCAAATCTATCTTCAGACTAGAAACTGGAATTTATTTTCTTACCTCCTTTGTGTGTGTCTCCTGCAGGGTGGCTGCTCTGGGCCTGGCCTCRGGTATCCTGCTGGTGCTGCTGCTGTTCTGCCTGTACCGGGTGCTGTGCCCCAAGAACTACGGGCAGAACGGGCCGGGCCGGCGCCGCAGGGGGGACCTGCCCTGTGATGATTACGGCTACTCCCCCCCCGAGACCGAGATCGTGCCCCTGGTCCTCAGGGGACACCTCATGGTAAGTCCAACTTAGAAATAAACAGGTCAAGAAAAAGATATTGTAGCGTGAAATTCCTGCAGCATGTTCCCATCTCCTCCTGGGACTTGCTTTCTGCAATTCCCACCATCACCACCTCTGGCTTCCATTCCCTGGGATACCTCCACATTCCTGAGGTCCAAAGAACAGTTGGATGTGGCACTCGGTGCTCTGGGCTGGGTGATGGTGGGGGTCAGTCACAGGTTGGATTCGATGGTCTGGGAGGACTTTTCCAACCTAGATAATTCTCAAATTCTTCGCGTTTGGAGMTGAAACAAAGCTCTTGGGCATCATGAGTTTAAAATGCTGTGTTGTGTCTCCCAGAGAAGATGGACCTCTGTTCCTGATCCTACCATTAGACTGGGAAGAATTTGTTAGGGGAAGGCACAGCAGATGGAGTCTGTTGGATTTACAGCAGTCCAGTGCATGTTGGGGTCTCTGGGCAAAGATCCTGGAATCCCAGAATCACAGAGTGGTTTGGGTTGAAAAGGACCTTGAAGCTCATCCAGTGCCACCCTTGCTATGGGCRGGGACACATTCCAGTATCCCAAGGGTACTCCAAGCCCYATCCAGCCTAGCCTTGGACTGTCAAGGCTGTCCATGTCCTCAGCGTCCCTCAGTTCCTAAACCAGCCGGTTGTGACATAAAATCCATCATCTCCGCAGTTCCTCAGCCACACCAGGCTGTGGTCGGGATCCAGAGGCTTCTGTGGTGCCACACTGAGCTGTGCTTGTCCTTCCTTTCTCCCAGGACATCGAGTGCCTGGCCAGTGACGGGATGCTACTGGTGAGCTGCTGCCTGGTGGGGCAGATCCGCGTGTGGGACGCGCAGACGGGTGACTGCCTCACCGTCATCCCCAAACCCAGGTACGGCCCTGCCTGTGGCCCTGTGGCCCCACATCCCTGTGCTCCCAGGGAGCAGCTCTCCAGCAGAGCAGGGCTGAGCTTCATCTCTCCTTGCAGGCTTCGCAGGGACAGCAGCGGCATCTTCGATTACCAGGAGGGCTGGGATCCCAGCCCGGATGGGAAGAACGGGCTGGAGGACTCCTTTGAGAGCAGTCACCAGCTCAAACGGCTGCTGGGCCCCCCACAGCCCCCCCTGTTCTGTGACCAGCCCGACCTCACCTCCCTCATCGACACCAACTTCTCGGAGCATGCCAAGGTGGCCGAGTCGGAGCCGCGGCTCCGGGCCGTGGGCACTCGCCACAAGGACTCGGGATACGACTTCAGCAGCCTGGTTGGGAAGGTGTACGAGGAGCACGGCAGCTCCAGCTGCAGGAACATGAACTTCCAGGGGCTGTCAGCCCCACACGGCCCCTCTGGGTTCTGCGGGAGCAGCGGCCGCTCCCCGGGCTGCGGTTCCGACGAGGGCGGATGCAGCGGCCGCCGGCGCAGCCTGGGGGACCGGAGCTTGGGGGACGAGGCCTGTGCAGGATGTGACAAATCCTCTTCCCTGCCATCGTGGGGAGGGGACCTGGAGAGCTCCGTCTGGAGCCTGGAACTGCAGGGGAACCTGATTGTGGCTGGCAGGAGTAACGGAAAGTTGGAGGTGAGGAACAGGGACATGGAAACGGGAAGGTGAAGGTGAGAAACAGGGACACAGGGGAAGCAGGAGGTGAGGAACAGGGACACAGTAACAGCGCAGGAGGTCACACAGCCTGGGGGCACAACACAGGGAGCTGTGACTTGCCCACTCAGCTGTTCAGGATCCCAAACCCCTCCATGTCCAGTGCTCCTGTGGCTTGTGTCACCACAGTGATCCCTTCTCCCCCAGGTGTGGGATGCCATCGAGGGAACCCTCCGCAGCAGCAATGATGAAGGACAATCTGGCATCACGGCTCTCGTCTTCCTCAACAACAGGTAACTCCTGTGCAAGTGCTGGGTGATGCCCAACCCCAACCTCCATGGCCGCTCCTCAGCAGAGCCTCAGCTGGGAAGTCTCTTCCTTAGAAACAGTGTCATGGAGTATCCTGAGCTGGAAGGGACCCCCAAGGATCACAGAGTCCAGCCCCTGGCTCTGCCTAAGCCACACAAGACAATCTCACCCCGTGCCTGAGACCGCGGTCCAAACGCTCCCTGAGCTCAGACAGCCTCGGGGCTGCGCCCATTTCCTGGGGAGCCTGGGCAGTGCCYGACCACCCTCTRGGGGAAGAGCCTTTTTCTGATATCCAATCTAATATCCAGCCTAATCCTTCCATGTACGCACCTCTCACCAGCTTTCCTGGCTCCAGCACCCACTCCTTCAGGCCTCAGTGTTCCCAGTAGCTCGATATCCATAGAGTTTCAGGGCTGGGAGACCTTTGGATCGCTGGTTTCCATGGCTGCTGTTGCAGAGACACCACCATTGTCCAGTCCAGTTGGAGCTGTGTCTGATCTCCCAGCCCAGCTCCATGCAGCCTCCTCCTGGGAGCGGGTGGTCTGTGCTCAGCCCATGGGGTGTCCAGTTTTGGGGCTCAGGGAGGGGCCTCTGCTCACCCCACACGTCTCTCCCTCAGGATCGTGGCTGCCCGGTTGAACGGCTCCTTGGATTTCTTCTCTCTGGAGACACACACATCCTTGAACCACCTGCAGTTTCGAGGTGAGCGGGTGTTGGGATGTTGGCGCACTGCCCTGAGCTCCTGCCTTTCCCTCCTCCCTCTTCCTCCGTGTAGCTGAGTCTCCCTCACATCCACTTCAGTTTTGGTGGTAGCTCTCTGCTKCAAAGCATCGGGAGCTGTGCTGAGCTGAGGGGTGCTATGGGAGCTCCCTGTGCTGGAACACCATCTCYGTGTTGGTCTTACCCAGGGCACAGGGCTGGAGGCTCCCATGTGCTTCCAGGGCAGTACTACTCTTCCCTCCTTCCACTTCTCTCTCCTTTCTCTGTCTCCCTCATTCCCACCTCAGGAGCAGCCCCAGGCCTCGGTGCAACCACAGCATAGCCCAGACTGGCCCATTGTGGGGACTGGTTAGAGCACAGGGTTCCTTTGCTTCTGGAGCAGGATAGAGGGGATGACTGAGATGGGATACTGGAGAGAAATTCTGTGGGACAGTGGTGAGGGAGTGGAATAAATTTCCCAGAGAAGCTGTGGCTGTCCCTGGATCCCTGGAAGTTGGACGGGGCTTGGAGCAACCTGGGAGAGTGGAAGGTGTCCCTGCCCATGGCTGGCAGTGAGTGGGGCTGGACAGGTTTTAAGGTCTCTTCTGTCCCAAATCAGTCTGGAATTCTTTTATCCTGTTGAGACCCTCACTCCTGTTCTTGAGCACAGAGGGTTTGCTGCAGCACCAGCCCCAAATTCCCTAAAGCCCAGCATGCAGACGTCCCTGAGGTGACCTTACCTGTCTCAGGTGTGTGTGTCCCTGCAGGTGCCCCGGGCAGGAGCAGCCTCCCACCATCACCGGAGCTGGGCCGCGGGGCCGCGGTGCGCTGCCAGCTCACCCACAGCGTGGCCTGCGCTCACCACAAACCCATCACGGCGCTCAAGGCCGCGGCTGGGCGCCTCGTCACCGGCAGCCAGGACCACACCCTCAGGGTGAGGGGACAGGGACGGCTGGGCTGGGGGAGCACACAGGGAGGGGGGGCATTCGGAAGCTCCGAGGGTTCTGTTCACCTGCCTGAATGTGGCATCAGAGGAGTTGGAAGGACAGAGCCCAGTGAGTGGTGTCGCCCTGATGGGACCCTCGTGCTTCAGGGATGGATGACCTCAGAGAATTACGGAATCCTTGAGGCTGAAAAAGCCCTTCAAGATCACTGAGTCCAGCGAGTCCTCAGCAGTGCCCAGGGGACCCCTGCCCTATGTTCCCAAGTGGCACATCCATGTGGCTTTTAAATCCCTCCAGGAATGGGGCCTCCACCGCTGCCCTGGRGAGCTCCTTCCAATGCCTGACCACCCTTTCCRTGAAGGAATTTTCCCAGTATCCAACCTAAACCTCCCTCTTGTCCTCTCCCTTGTTCCCTGGGAGCAGAACCTGACACCCGCCCCAGCTCCCTCAGCTGCTCCTGGTGCTCCAGCCCCTTCCCCAGCTCAGTTCCCTGCCCTGGACACGCTCCAGCCCCTCCAGGTCTCTCCTCTCATGAGGGGCCAAGCCGTCCCCAGGATTCAAGGTCACTCGGCACTGCCAAGACAGGGGGCAATCCCTGTCCTGGTTTTGTGGCCACACTGGTTTTGATACAATCCGGGGGCCATCAGCCTCTTGTCCACSTGGGCACACCTGGGCTCRTGTCCATCTGCTGTCACCAGCACCCCCAGGGTCTCTCCCAACTTTCCAGCCCCTGTCCCCAGTATGGAGCATTCTGTGAAGTTGCTGTGACACACCCTGAGTGGTAGATCCAGGTTCTGGGGTGTCCCTTGTCCCCTTCAGCCATGCAGTCACTGCCCTGTCACCACGCTGTCACCTCCCACCAGCCGTGGCCTACCCTGTCCCAGGCTGCAGCATCCCGTGGCCTCCGGAAGCGTGGGCGGGTTCTGGCTGTGCCACGATGGGATCAGGTGGCATCTGATGTGTCGTGGGGAGTTCAGGTGGTGCCCCCTGAGCCCGGCTGGCCCCAGAGCCTCACTCCGGCCTCTCCTGCSCCAGGTGTTCCGGCTGGAGGACTCGTGCTGCCTGTTCACCCTGCAGGGCCACTCGGGAGCCATCACAGCCGTGTACATCGACCAGGTACGGGCCTAGGGCCTCACCTGCCTTCACACCTCGCCTCACATCTGAGCTGATACCTAAACCCGTCCCTGAGATCATACCTCAGCTCATAGCCGGCTTCATCCCTGATCCCACCCCTGAGTTAATCCCTGAACCCATCCCTGAGTCAGTGGTTCAGCCAGAGGTACTGACCTGGGTCCCTCACAGGCCAAGCCAGAGTTTTCCCCCAGTTTGCTGTGAGCTGAGCAATCCCTTTCCCTGGAGATCTGTTGCTTCCCTGTCCTTTTGGAGCAGGGAATCCCTGTYCCTGCACTGCCAGGCAGGGCTGAAATGGGGCCTGAGGCAGAGAGGGAGCCCCCCATGTGCTTTCCAACCCCGTGTAAGTGAGCTTGGGTGCCTCTGCACGTGGGACAGCTGGGGGTCTGTCCTCCCCGCCTGCTCGAGCACACGGAACAAACAGGGAGCCCCTTGGCTGGCAGTCCGGGGTTCCAGCCCACACTCCTGTGACCTCCCACAAGCGGGAGTGCTGGGAGCATTGGCAGTGTCACTGGCACCATGTCCCCCGTGGTGCTGACATGGCCCTCGTGTCCCTGGTGTCCCACAGACCATGGTGTTGGCGAGTGGTGGCCAGGACGGGGCCATCTGCCTGTGGGACGTGCTGACGGGCAGCCGTGTGAGCCACATGTTCGCCCACCGYGGGGACGTCACCTCCCTGACCTGCACCACGTCCTGCGTCATCAGCAGCGGCCTGGACGATGTCATCAGCATCTGGGACCGCGGCTCGGGGATCAAACTCTACTCCATCCAGCAGGTGGGGCCCAGGGGGCAGCTGAGGGGGTTAACAGGGAACCGGGAATTGCTTGTCTGGGAAAAGCCTTCGGAGAGATTCCAAGCCCCCCTGCACTGCCAAGGCCACCACTGTGGCCCCAAGTGCCACAWKCACATGGCCTCTAAATCCCTCCAGTGATGGGGATGACTCCTCTACCCTGGGCAGCCCCTTCAAATTCTAATCACCGTCTCCATGAAGAAAATCCTCCTGATCTCTACCCTGAGCCTCCCTTGGCCCAGCCTGAGGCTATTCCCTCTCCTCCTGTCCCTGTTCCCTGGGAGCAGAGCCCGAACTCCTCGGCTGCCCCCTCCTGTCAGGGAGTTGTGCAGATCCACAAGGTCCCCCCGGAGACTCCTCTGGGCTGAGACCCCCCCAGCTCCACCTCACACCTTCAGGGSTCCTCCTGGGTTCTCCTGGCCCCTAGCGGACACCGCAGACACCTCTGCTGTGCTGGGAGGCTGAGGAGCCTCTATTCCAGCTCCACATGCTTGGAGAAGCTTCCCTGTTACATGCAAAGGCTCCAAACAGGCCGGATCCACGGCTTGGCCCCATTCCAGCCCCTCGGGGGTCAGCTCTGTCTCATTCCAACCCCGTGGAGCTCAGCTCTCTGCCTTCTGTCCTGCAGGAGCTGGGCTGCGGTGCCAGCCTGGGCGTCATCTCTGACAACCTGCTGGTGACGGGTGGCCAGGGCTGCGTGTCCTTCTGGGACATTGGCTATGGGGACCTGCTCCAGACCGTTTACCTGGGCAAGAGCAACGAGTCCCAGCCGGCGCGGCAGATCCTGGTGCTGGAGAACGCCGCCATCGTCTGCAACTTCGGGAGCGAGCTCAGCCTGGTCTACGTGCCCTCGGTGCTGGAAAAGTTGGACTGAGCCCGCGGAGGAGGGGCCGGCGGGACTGAGACGGAGCTCGGGGCTGTGCCGGAGAGGGGACGGGGCCGCCGGCGCCGTGGCTCTATCCGTCACCGCTCCSCCACCGGAGCGACCCGCTCGCCCAGCGGGGTGGGGCCCCCGCCCTGCCTGCTCTCCCTGCTTCAGCATCTTCCGTGGGGTCTCGGCGACTCGGTGTAGAGGGACATGGGATAGGGCAGCAGTGAGGACGGTGTGGTGGCTCCCAGGCTGGGCACCCAGCAGTGACTGTCTCAGCCCAGCAACGCTCCCAGGACACACGAGAATCCTCGGACAGCCCCAGCCCCGGATGGAAGCCGGGAGAGGGCCGGGACCGACCCCTCCTGGGCGTGGCTCGGCCCCCACGTGCCTTAGGGTGCGGCAGGGCCCCGCCCGATCCCGCCCGGGGCCGCAGCAGCCCCCGCCCTATTTATTTATACGCTGTAAATAGTTATTTATTGGGGCAGGGGGCGGGGGGGSCCAGCCCCTGGCAGTGCTGTCCTTGCCGCGCCCCGGCACAACTGCCCTGCCCGGCTCTCTCCTGCGCCCCGTCTGCAGCAATAGCACCTTCCTCCTCCTCCTCCTCCTTCCCTTCCTCCTCCTCTTCCCGCTGCGGGGCCAGAGGAGGCTTTTCTCAGGTTGGGAGTGGGCGGAGCCCTCGCCCCTCTCCCGCAGCCACTGGGGAGGGACGCGAGTGGGGTCACAGCGGGACCAAGGTGCACCGTCAGGGATGGGGCAGCAGCCGGGCTCCCCCCCCAGGACCCCCGAGCAGGGGCCAGGGACTCCGCTCCCGTCGCCCGTTGCTCTGCAAGCCCCGCTGCAGCCCCGCCCCTCCCGCTGTGCCCCCGAACCGCCGATGACGTCTGTTATTGACCCCCGGTGATTGTAGAGGCGGCGCCGGCCTGGGCCAGGGGAGACCCCCGGGACCCTGGCCCAGCCCCCCGCGGGTGGCCTTCGCCCAGCTGTACCTTTGTGCTGTACAGGGGACGCTTTTTGTACCGATCGTGTTTTATAACGTGTGCAGGAACATCCATTAAACGGAACTAACCCGAGCTAGGCTGAGCYCTGATCCTCCCACCCCCGACAGCAGCACGACCCGGCCCTGCAGATAAACTCGCTTTATTTTAGTAGCAAAGAGCTGAAAAAGTCAGTTCTACCTGGAGTCAAACAAAGTGGGGCTGGGGGCCGGGAGGCCCCCACCCCCCTCACGCCTTGTTGAGGGTCCAAAGGGGGTCGAGCATGCTGAGGGGGTCATCGCTGGGCCGTGGCCTCCGGAGCCCCTCACCCGGCTGCGCCTGCAGGAAATTCTGCTTGTTCATGCGCTGTTTGCCCTTGAGGGAGGCGTCCAGGCTGAAGGCCTCTGGCGTCAGTGAGGCCAAGAGCTCCAGTGAGGAGGAGGAGGCGGCAGCTGGGGGGGGAGCAGGGGGCTCTGGCGGTCCCTCCGGCCCCTCGGGGCTCTCCCCCCCAATATGGTTGCTGCTCTCAGTGTCACCCGATGGCTCGGGGACGGGTGGCTCCGGGGCAGGGAGCTCGGGGACACCGTCCACGACGCCGTCAGGAATCACYGGTGGCACCTCAGGATCCACAGGGTCTGGGGGGGAAGCGGGATCCACCCCCCAGCCCTCCCCAGGCTCTGTGCTGGGCCCCCCTGTTTTGATGCTGAGCTTGGCGATGGTGGCCTGGATGGAGCTGATGGGCACGTCCCCCCCCAGCACCAGGTCCTGGGGGTCCTGTTGGAAGTAGAGCTRGGGGAGAGTGGCCCCATGAGCCCTGGGAGTGGCAGAGCTCCCCAAAATCCACCGAAACCCCTGCACACATACCTTGGGGGAGGTGCTGTTGGGGGGCTTGGCCAAGGCAGGGCCACCCACGCCATGGCGCAGCAGCACCTGCTCGGCGTGGAGCAGGACGGCCTCGAAACAGAAYTTGAGGTGCAGCTGCAGGGAGGGGACATGGTGAGACCTGGGAGATGCAGCCCCTGTCCCAGTGCCCGGAGGCTGCGCCCCCCGCAGTACCTTCTCCTGCAGCATGTGCTTGCGCTGCTGCCGCATGCGCCTCACCAGCTGCGCCAGGTCCGGGATGCCGTTCCCGGCCTCCACCTCCTGCACGGCGGCGTAGAGCAGGCAGAAGGCGCCGGTGCGGCCCACGCCGGAGCTGCGGAGAGACCGCRAGTCGTGACGGCCCCGAGAGACGAGAAGGGAGCCCCTGTCCCCTGCCCTGGGAGCCCACCTGCCCCGCTCACCTGCAGTGCACCACGACAGGAGTGTGCAGTGGGCGCTGGTGCAGGTAATGGCCATGCACCTCCTGGATGAAGCGCAGGAGGCTCCCCTTGCTGTCGGGCAGGCCCCTGCGGGGTGGGGGAATGCAAACTCACTGGAGGACCCTGCGCTCAGCCCCCCCAGAGGGGTCAGGGCTGCCCAAACACGCCCACTCCAGAGCTGTGATCCTGGAACCGCCCCCCAGGCGATCAGGGCTCTGAGAACACTCCAACCCACCCTCACCACAGTGAGACCCCCCAAAGCTCCCACCCCCTTCCTTCCCCCGCGTACAGCTCAGGCCAGGAGGTGAACTGGAGGTGGGCGACGGTACGTTTGAGGCTCTGGTCACGGTACTGCAGCGTCAGCATCCGCTCCACGTGCGTGGGGGTCACCCGCAGGCTGGTGAGCACCAGGGTCAGGGGGCCCTGCGCCACCGGCTGGCCCCGCTCCGACGGGAAGTACCGGAGCACCTTCTGCCACGGGAGAGGAGGTCAGCACACCCCTGGGACCCTCGGGTCCCACAGGGCCTGGCGACGCCCGGCCATGGGCACCGGGCAGAGTATCCCGTCACCGGGGCCCTGCCCGGCCATCCCCGCACCCAGGACAGGACGCACCTTGTCCAGCTCCTGTTCGGACACCAGCATGACCACCACGGACACCTTCTGCTCGTAGATCATGAGCCAGAAGTCAGCGGCGGTGCCGACCAGCGGGGCCTGGGTGGCGATGAGGGCGGGGCAGTACGGGGACAGATCCTCCACGCGGCTAGCGTTGATGTAGTCATCCTTGCCCGAGCGCAGCACGACGCGATTGCAGTCGTAGGGCATGATGTCCTGGTGCCGGTTCTTCATGGAGTAGCAGCGGGCGATGGCGATGGAGCGTTGCCGGGCGTCACGCTCCTGGGCCTCCTGCAGCTCCTTCCAGAGCGCGTCCAGCTCGGAGCCACCGCCTGGTGCGGGCCGCTCCAGCCGCTCGGCCTGGGCGCGGAACCGCTCCAGCTCCGCCAGCAGCCGCCGGACGCGCTCGGGCTCCGCGTAAGGGTCGGCCTCGATGAGCTGCACGGCCCGGGGCCGCTGCCCCTCCTGCGCCCCCGCCTTAGTGGGCTGCAGCAGCCCCCCGGGCGCGGCCGAGCCGCCGGGCTGGCTCTCGGGGCTGGACGACAGCAGGTCGGCAGGGCAGGCGCTCTGCCGCGGGAACGGTGCATCCCCGGCGCCCGGCGGGGGCAGAGCCGGCGAGGGTCGCGGCGCCGGGGGCTGCATAGGCAGGGCAGGGGACGGAGACGGAGCCGGGGAGGGGACTAGTGGGCCCTGGACCACCACGGTACCCGGCACGGGGCCGGGAGAGGGGGCCGGGGTGGGTGGGGTGGGCGCGGGGGGGCCCAGGGCCATGGTCCCGGGGGGCAACTGAGCGCTGGGTGGGGCCGGGCTGGGGCAGAAGGGCAGCGCTGGGGAGCCGGGGGGCACCGTCTGGAGCGCCCCCAGGGCCGGGGGTCCGCTCTGGGCAGGGGTCCTGGGGAAGGGCACGGCCCCCGGATGTGGGGTGAGGCCCGTGGGGGGCAGCTGGTCCTGTCCGGGGAGCTGGTAGAGCTGCGGGGGCAGCGGGGMCTGCCCCGGGGCCGGGGGTGGCAGCTGTCCCCCAGGACCGCTGAAGGGCTGCTGGGGGAACTGGGCCGGGGCGGCCAGGGGGACTCGGGGCGGTTGCTGGAAGGGCAGCGGGGYCTGGGCTTGGCCCGGGGACAGGAAGGGACGCGGGGGCAAGTGCTGGGGGCCCTGGGCGAAGGCGGGCGGAGGCTGTGCCGGGGGAAAGGGAGGCTGGGCCGGTGCCGTGAAGGGTTGAACTCTCGCTGCAGTGTAGGGGAAAGGGAAGGGGGAAGGGGGCACCGCCGGGCGCTGGGGGGGCAGGAAGGGGCCCGGAGGTCCGCGGGGGGGCAARGAGCAGCTGGAGATGGGGGCCTGGATACTGTCCACCGTGGTGGTGGCCGGGCGTGTCCCCGGGGGTTCAGGGCCACCCATCCCTGGCTGGGCAACCACGGGTGCTGCCCCAGGCATGGGGGGCCGGAGTGGGCCAGGGGCTGCCCCGGGCTGGCCCAGGCCGTAGGCGGGGGTGGGCAGGGCCCCGTGCTGGGGGGACGAGCGCGGGGGCAGCCCATGGGGCCCCCCAAAGCTTGGCTGTCCCGGGGCACGGATCAGGGGTGTGGCCGGGAAGAGCTGGGGGGCGGCAGAGCTGGGGGCGGGCCCGGCAGGGGCCGAGGGCTGCAGGAGCTGCCCCGGAACTCCCCCGGTGGGAGGGAAGGGGCCAGGCATGGCAGGGGGCCCGGGCAGGCGGTAGTGGCCCGGGAAGGGGGGCGTGGGGGCCAAGGGTGGYAGCGGGGCGCTGGCCACCCCTCCTGGCAGCATGTAGGGCTCAGGGGGCCGCAGCCCCSCGGCCATGGCGGCCAGCGCAGGCGGGGGTAGCTGGGCCAGAGACCCAGGCAGCAGCTCCGGGGGGATGCTCCGCAGCTCCTCTGGCAGCTCCGACAGCACCAGGGAGCCCAACTCGGCGGCCTCGGGACCCCCAGCCTCCAGCTCCGGCAGCTTCTTCTGCAGGGGGGGCTTCGGGGCCGTGGGTCGGGGAGGCGGCTGCTTCTTCAGCTCCCTGGGGGGACAGGGGGCTCAGTRTATGGTTGGGTGCTGTCCCCACACTGGCCCACGGGCACCAGAAGTGCCCACCCCCGCCATTCCACCCAGGCCACCACCCAAAGCTCCCCAAAGCCCTTTCCCCCCACCCGCGGTCTCACTGGCCCCTGCCCAGGCAGTATCCACCCACCTCTCCAGCAGCTGCTGCCGGTGTGCCTCGCTGGCCTGGCACGCGGCTCGYGCTCGCTCCAGCAGCTTGGCCGCCTTCCCCTCCAGGTCCGTGTAGAAATCCTTCCCCTCCTGGGACTTCTTCATCAGGTCCTCATAGGCCTCGTAAGAGGCCACCAGGGTCTGCACRGTCGTGTTCCATCTGGGAGAGGGGCATGGAGGGGCTCAGCAGGACGCAATGCCAGGGTAAAGGTTTGTAGCCAGCTCTAGGCACCTGGGGGACACTCCAGTTCCCACTGGCATRGGTGCAGGGGCAGGACAAGGGCACCCCCCGGCAGTGGGGTGGGACGGGAGAAGCCGCGGTGTCCCCACAGGTCCCAGGGTGTGGGGGTGAGGGCCGTTCCTGGGCCCTGAGACCCCCCACTGCACTGGGACCCCCCTTCCCCACTCACTTGTGCTCCACCTCAGCCAGGGCCTTGCGCACGGCCGCGTATTTGACGTTGGCGTCGGTCAGGGCCTTGAGCACGTTCTCCTGGGCAGCCAAGTTCTGCTCCAGGTACACTTTGAGCTGGTCGTACTTCTTCAGCTGCTCCTCGAAGAGCTTCTGCCGGGACACGGGAGGGGACACAGGATGGTCCGCAGGGCTTGGGGATGGGGCGGTCCCTCAATGGGACACGGGGTGTCCCCAAACCCACCTTCATCTCAGAGCGGTCAGTAGTAACCAGTGAGGTTGTGATGTCATCCTTCTGGATCATCTCCCGCAGCTGCTGCTCCAGGGACATTCGCTGGTCCCGCATCTCCTGCACTTTGGCCAGAATCCGCTTCAGGTTCTGCAGCACCTGTTTGTCATCTGGGGGTGGGGTGGGGTCAGGGGCCCGGTCGGATCCCGAGGAACCRCACCGAGCCCGCAGGGTGGGATCTGCAGAGCCAGGTCTGGCTGGGACAGTCTCTGTCCCCTCTGTTCCCAAACAGGACACACCCTGCATGTTCCCAGAGGAAGCTCTCATCCCACTTGCATGGACGGTGCCAGGTGACACACAGGGACCACCAAGGGGCACAGGGAGGGGCGACCCTGCCTCCGCCAGCCCCAAGGGAACACTTGCAGCACCCCGGGGCCAGGACTCACCTTCGGAGAGGCTGGGGGTGGGCAGCGCRGCCCGGACCTGCTCCAGGGGGCCGCCGAGCAGGCGCAGGTTGCCCAGGTGCAGGTTCATGGCACGGTGCAGCTCGGTGTTGGTGAAACTGGCCTTCTCGTGTAGCTCCAGGTACTTGGAGCACTCCTTGCTCACCTCGGCCAGCCCCGGGGGGGACCCCGGTGCCGGCGGGACCCTCCCCAGCAGCTCCTGCAGCTTCCGCTCCTGCACCTCATCCTCTTCCAGCAGGTCCCGGATCTCCTTCAGCGATGCCTCCACATCGGTGAAGACCCCGGAGAGCACTGGGGAGATACGGGGGGCTGGTGGGGGTTGGGCTACCTCCCGCCTGCTCCAGGCTGAAGCCAKGCAGGGACACAACGGCTCCAGGAATAAACCCAGCTGTGGGCAGCCACAGGCAAGGACACRACAGCCCAGGCTTTGGTATGTTGGGCTCCTGGGCACCCGTGCCCTTGGGGTCATCCCCCCTCCMATCCAACAGGGAAAATGTCCTGGGATTCAGGAATTTATGCCAGCACAGAACCAGCTATTGCTGAGAACATTCTCAACACCCTGGGCAGGGATCAGTGCCATCCCCCAGGCCCTGCCAGCACCCTGCAGTGCTGGAGCCCTCACCCTGCATGGACTGGACGAGGTTGCGGACGGTGTCGGGGCGCACGCTGAGCGCGGCACATTTCTCCATCAGCACGGGTGGAATGTGGTTGTACATGTCCAGGTTGTCCACGGTCTCAGGRTCCAGCTGCATGGAGTCCATGAACTGGCTGTGGGACACAGAGGGGCCCCTGAGGGGTGGCAGTGTCCCCCCTCCCAGAGSCTCGGGAGCACCGGGACCCCGTGGGGTGGAAGGGCTGGGCCCCTCACGTACTCCAGCACTTCGTTCTTGGCTTCAATCTTGGCCATCACATCCCGCAGCAGTTTGGCCTTTTCCTCGCTGGAACAGGACAGAACATTCCATGAGCAGGGAAACCCCCCCACCAGGCTCCATCCCATCCCATCGCAACCCATCGCAATCTCATCCCATCCCATCCCATCCCATCCCATCCCATCCCATCCCATCCCATCCCACTCTGGCCAGAGCCCAGACACACCTGTACAGGGACGAGGCCTCGTGGGCAGCCATGGGCACCAGCTTGGCAAAGATGTCAGGGCCGGTGACCGCGGGGTCCGTGGGGTTGACGGGCAGAGCCTTCACCAAGGGGGCACCTGCAGAAAAAAAGCTGGGCTGGGATCGCTCCTGAAAGGATCCTCCTGCTCAATTCCAGCAGATCATTGTCCCCAGAAGTCCCAAATCCCCCTGACCTTTGACAGACTGCAGAGTGTCCAGTGCGGGCACAGCCTCGTGGTAGATGAAGTCATTGTCTTTTTTGGCTGAATTGTACCTGGAATGGGAAGTGATGCTGGAAGGGAAGAAGCGGGCGACATTCCTGGMTCCCTAAGCTCACTTCAATGGGCTCAGCCCCACTGGATCTCCTGGGATTGCTCCAGCAATCCCACAGCAGCTGTCCATCCCCAGGGCCTGGGGCAGTGCTGGGCTCTGCATGTTGGGGACACTGGGAACACTCCCCAGGCTCCCTGCCCCACAACATTCCYGACCCCTGGAAAAGGAAGGGCACACTCTGGGGTGCCCCACAGACTCACTTCCCTCCGATGACATCCATGGTGAACCTCAGAGCTTCCTGCACAGTTTCAGGCTGTCCCTGTGGAATTGAGAGCAGGAATTGCTGTCTGAGTGCTCCTAGAGCATCCCATCGTGCTCCAGACGGAAACAGAGAGGCCTGGAGGCACCTGACCCTCTTAAACTGATCCCAATCCTCCTCCTCCTCCCAGCCTGGCAGCCCAGGGCCCAGCTGTGGAGCAGGAAGCCTCCAATCCCAGCCAGCAGGAAYGCACCTTTGCCAGCTTGATGGCTTCGTTGAGCTTATCCAGAGCACTCTGGAAGTAGATGACCTGTGGGAGAGCAGGAATTGGGGTCAGCATGGGAGGTAATGTCCTGGCTCTGCACAGGGACACCGATTCCCGAGGGCCATAGCTTCCCACGGCTTTCCCAGAGCACCCTGGGAAAGGCCCTGGCAGGACACAGGACTTGGGTGACATGCTTGTGTACCAAAGGCTGTGGATACCCAACCTCTTCCAGGATCCAACCCCTTTCCCAGGACCACGACCCAGAGGCTGGAGCAGATGGAATGGGATGACATGGCCCCACTTACCCTTTCCCCAAACTTCTGCTGCTCCTCAGCCTGTTTCCCCATGTGCAGCTGGAAGAAAACAGGGATCAGAGTTCTGTAACTCCAGGGAGAGCTTTGAGAGGGGCAGGAAAACCCCAGTGAGCGGCCAGAGCTGCTCTGCAGCTGGCACAAGTGTCCTGAGGTGGGATAGGAGCACAGGGAGAGACCCCCCAGCCCCAGCTCCCCCTCACTCACGTGGGCCACGGCAGCAAAATAATAGATTTTCATCTGAACCAGTTTCTTCCAATCCTTCTGGATCTTGCCGAGCAGTGAGGCCGTCTCCGAGTTTTCCAGCGCCCGGCASGCCTCCTTGTAGTAATCCACCACCTATGGGGAGGGACAGGGTGGGGAAACCTCCTGGGAAGCCGGATCCCAGGTGGAATCAGAGCAGTGCAGGGAAGGGGGAATCACTGGCACCACCCCAAGGACTCAGATCGCCTGGAAAAATGGTTGGGGGAACTCAGGGATGTGTTTGGGACCAAAGCCAGGGATTGGTGACATCACTGGGACACCTGTCACCAGTCCAGGTTGCTCCAAGACCCATCCACCCTGGACTTGGACACTTCCAGGAACGGGGCAGCCACAGCTTCTCTGGGAAATCCATTCCAGTCTTTCACTCACCTCACAGCAAAAAATTCTTTCCCAAACTCCCCCCAAATCTCCCCTGTCAGTGTGAAGCCACTGCCTGTCACTCCAGGCCCTTGCCCAAAGTCCCYCTCCAGCTCCTGATCCCAGAGCAGCAGGAGCAGGCCCACGGTGGGAGCAGCTCCTGGAGCTCACCTGGGCACTGATCCGGGCCACGAGGAAGCTTTTCCTGTTGTCCAGCATGGACTTCTCCAGGAGACATTCCTGTGCCTGGCCCTGCCAGGGACAAGAGAAGAACATTCAGTTTCTTCAACCCTTGGGACACCCCAGACCCCTGGCAGGACCCACTGGCTCCAGCCCCTTTCCCAAGGGCTGGATATGGCACAGGGATTATCAGCCCTGAGGGTGCTTGGAGAGCCTAGGAATGGCCTGAGCCTTCCCCCATTGCCTCCCACAAATCTCCTGCCCCTGAGAGAGAGAACCCAGACCCCACAAAGAAGCCCCTGCGGAACACTGGGGTCCTGTCTCCTCAGATCCACAGGGAACACAACCCTACAGACACACTCTGAGGTGTCCCAGTATGACCAGTGCTCCCAGTCCCTACCAGCATAAGGTTGATGTTGAGGCTGAGGATCTGGTGGCTCATGTCCACACTGTAGGAATGTGGGAAGTGATCCCGCAGGTAGGTGAAGGCACCAGCAGCACATTGGAAGTGGGTGCAGGAAACCTTCATGCCCTGAGAGGATGGAATTGTTTGGCTCGGAAAAGACTTCCCAGATCACAGAGTCCCCCCAGCCCCCAGCACCGCCAAGGCCACCCCTGACYATGTCYCTAAATGCCACATCCCCAGGGCTTTTAAATCCCTCCAGGGATGGGGACTCACCCCTGCCCTGGGCAGCAGTAGCAGGGCTGGACAGCCCTTTCCAGAAAGGAACATTCCCAATATCCAACATGACCCTCCCCTGGCCCAGCCTGAGGCCGTTCCCTCTCCTCCTGTCCCTTGTTCCCTGAGAGCAGAGCCTGACCCCACCCCTTGCTGTGCTGAAAGCTCCTCCTGAGTGCCCTCATCCCTCAGTCCTTCCTGCTGCTCCAGCCCCTTCCCCAGCTCCCCTCCTGTCCCCAGACACGCTCCAGCCTCTCAATGTCYTGTACCCACAGATGCCAAACCTGTCCCCAGATGCCACGTTCCTCACAGGGCCCAGTACAGGAACAGTCCCTACCCTGCCACATCCAGGTGCCACCTTTCCCCTAGTGGGACAGGTGGCTGGATTCTGGGGTCATTACCTCCTCAGACACTCGCTTGTCCATGGCTCCCAGCATGGAATGCAGAGCTCCTGTGGGGACAGGCTGGGGCTCAGAGGGCAGGGACACCCCAACAGCCCCTGGGAATGGGGGCTTGCATCAGGGACACCCAAACCCATGGGAATCGGGAGCTCACCCAGGTTGTAGAGGACACAGGCCTGCTCATACTTGATGTCCTCATGTGTCACCGTCTTGCCCGAGAAGATCTCAGTCCTGGGGGAAAGGGGGCATAGGACAGGGAACAACCAGAGATTCTTCCAGRAGGAAGATTTATTGAGAGCCCAATTCCTCAAGGGTCCCCGGGACCACCTTGTGAAGGGCTCCGTTCCCCAAAGGTTCTCTGGGATCCTCCTGTGCCACCCCAGGCAGGATACTKCTGTACCCCAAGGGGTCTCTGGGATCCCCCTGTGCCACCCAGTACAGGACCTTGTTCCCCAAGGGGCCCCCAAAGCAGCTCCTCCTCAGGGGAGGGGCACGGCCACATCCCGCCTGGCTCAGCCCCCATCCCAGGGTCCCCATCCTGGGATCGCCACCCCGGGATCGCCATCCAGGGATCGCCACCCCGGGATTGCCATCCCAAGATCGCCATCCCAAGATCGCCATCCCAGGATCGCCATCCCAGGGTCCCCATCCCAGGGACCCCATCCCAGGGTCCCCATCCCAGGGTCCCCATCCCAGGGACCTCATCCCAGGATCGCCACCCCAGGGTCCCCATCCTGGGATCGCCACCCCGGGATCGCCATCCAGGGATCGCCATCCCAGGGTCCTCATCCCAGGATCGCCATCCCAGGGTCCCCATCCCAGGGTCCCCACACCAGCCCCCCTCACCAGGTGACCGGCACGGCCGCGTCCTGCCCGTTTCCCATGGGGATGCGGCTCTGCAGGAAATGCAGCTGTCCCAGGTACTTGCGCAAGGTGCTGCAGCCCTCGAAGTCCCTGGGAACGCTGACGGCGCTCTGGGAACGGGACAGGAGGAGGGAGAGGTTTGGGGGACACGTTCCAGGCAGGAACAGGAGCCGTCGTGCAGGGGAGGCCAGAGCCAGCATCATCCGGCTGCTCCAGATGAGGCACAACCTCCTGGAAAAACTTGGGAATGGGCGTGTTCTCCCAAAAATGAGGCTGGAAGAGCCATGTTATGGGTCCGGAGGGAGTGGGTGGGAAAATGAGGCTCTGACTCCTGGCACAGCTCCCAGTGGTGGGAGAACCAAAGGGATTTGGGGAGATAGAACTGGGGTGTCCCAGACCACACTGGGAGAGGAGGAAACAGCAGGAGCACCTGGGAAGGTTTCCTGTTCTCCTGCTTCAGGATAATTCCCAGTGYTGGGCTGGGGGAGTCTGGGCCCCCCAACTCTGAGCCTACTTAGAACCCCCTGGACTTTGGGGACCCTGGGACCACCATCAGGAGCTGTCCCTGCTCCCCCCACCCAGCAGCTCGTGGCTYCTGGATCATTGGGGTCATCCAAAGGCTGCTCTGTGAGACACAGGAGAGGGAGAGGAGCAGCCAAGGCACAGCCCTCAGGCCAGGGGTGTCGGCAGAGCCATCCCAGGGAGGCTCCCGAGGGTCTCCCCTCACCTGCCGGAGCAGCTCCAGCTTCCGCAGCTCCTCATTGTAGTTCTCCGGGTTCTCCCCATAGTTCTTCAAGACAAACTGGAAAAGGGAGGGGCGCTCAGAGGCCCGAAACACCCCCATCCCCTGGAGAGGCCGGTGGGGAGGTGGGAACACCAGGCCGGACCGGGGGAGTTCCCGAGGAGGAGTTTCATCCCCACGGGCAACTCGTGGGATGGGATCGGGGAATGGCTGAGGGTGGAATAAGGAGTTATGGGTAGGGAGAAGGTCCYCCCGACCCCCAAGGTGAAGCAGGATGGGGACATTCTCAGGGGCCGCCTGGGTCCCCCGCAAAAACCGCGAGGGAGCGACACAAACGCTGAGAAACCCCCCAGTTCCTCCCCATCCATAAATCCCGTGGCACGGGAAGCGCCGGGCAGGGGTGGAGCTTGTTTACAGCTGTTAATTAAGTGACTAATGAATCAGGTCCCCATCGTGATGGCAGGGACAAGTCGTTGCCCCCCCGGCCCTCGGTGAGCGCCGGGGAGGAGGATCGCGCCGTCTCACTCCTCCCGTGCCCCTGTCCTGATCCAAAGCCCCGCCAGCTCCAACTCCCGACTGCTACAGGGACTCCCCAGGCATCTCGACCGCCGTTTTCCCCTTCCCTGAGCACCTCAAAGGCTCCCAGACCTCGTTTCCCTTCCCAACGCCTCCCGTTCCCCACAGACCCCGACACTCCCGCCCCGCCCCTCCCGGGCCCCTCCCGGCCCCCCGCAGGCCCCGCCGGCCCTTCCCCGGCCCCACCTTCTTGACGGCGGCGTTGAAGGCGAACTCTCCGGCCTCCTTGAGGTCGAGCCAGATCATGGGCATGCGGGGCACGGCCTCCATCCCGGCCCGGCCCCGATCCCGGCCTGGCCCCGATCCCGGCCCGATCCCGGCCCTGATCCCGATCCCAGCCCGGCCCGGCCCGCCGGAACCGCGCGCGGGGCCTCACGGGACACCGAGTCCGCGCGACACTTCCGGTCCGGTTCCCATGGMGACGCCCCGCCCCTCGCGCGGGTTTCCACGACGACGCCCCGCCCATAACCGGTGGCGCTCGCTAGGCCACGCCCCTTTGGGCGGGATAAGCGCTGTTGCCATGGGAACGCCTCGCTCCCTGACTGGAGCGGACGGCGCGGTCATGGCGGAGCTCCGCCCTCACACGGAGCGGTTGCTGTGGCACCCAGGCACGCCCAACCCCTCCTCAGTCCTTTCAAGGACTCCCCTAACGGGRCGCCATTAATTAATTACCCCGCTAATAATCCTTTTCCCCATCTCCCGCTGTCCCCTCAATGTCCTGTTGTGCATTTAGATCCCAGGGACACCTCGTTCTCCCCCACCAGCTGTTGCAACAAGGTCGATCAATCAAAATAACGGGGGCTGGCTTTATCCTACAATATCCCATTAATGCATTTAACCTGGCAATGTAATTATATGCTCCTTTAATTAATTGATCCATTAAGTTAATTACTTGACCCATTAACTGAACTGATTGGTTCTAATAGAGGAGCAGCTCCTCGGCAGCTTTCAAGATTCCAGCAGGAGCACACTAGAGCCACCTTTCTCCAGCTGGGAATTACGCCCCACCTCCCAGCCTTCCCAGCYAGCCTGACCCGGTTCATCGGGAACCCGGACACCCAGGGACTGGGGACACTGGGACACAGGATGTGAGCATGGGGACATCAGGACCTGGGAGAAGGGGACACCAAGACACAGGGATATTGGGACATCAGGACTCAGGGACATTGGGACTCTGGTTATCTTGGACACTGGGCCTCAGGGACATTTGGGGCTTGGGGACAAGGCATACAGGCACTGGAACCACCAGGATCTGGTACATGGGAACACCAGGACCCATGGATATCAGGACAATGAGTATTCGRGACACTGTAGCTCAGGGACATGGGGCTACCATGGCCATCTAAACGTGGGACATGGAGATAGCAAGCCCAGGAAACCCTGGGACAGAGTGACACCRTCAGGGACATCTGGATCTGGGACACAGGGGCATGGGGACACAGGGTGGGTCCCTGCTCTCCACAGGCATATCTGATGTAACACTTGGAGCACCTCATTCCCCTCCCACTGAATCCTCAGTTTTATCCCTTTTAACCTGAAATGGAAAGAAAAAAAAAGCTTTGGAATGAAAACATGGAAAAACTATGGGTTCATGTTTAATTCCCTGATTTTGTTATCACTGAATCCTCATTCTTCCACAGGGAATTTGCCACACTGCTCAAGCTCCTCCTGGACAGATAAATCCCTGTGGGGTAACAGCGCTGGCCTGGGYAGGTGACACCTAGCGCACGCCTTGCTGGGTTTGGCAGTGTTAATTAACCAGCACTGGGTCAATTATGGTGACAAGAGTGTCGCACACACTTTCTCCTTCCTGGTGGCTTCCTGAATCCCTCTGGATCACGTCAGCGGGAGCCTGGAATGGAGAAGGGTGGAAATGTCATCAGTTCTGCTACACTGAGAACAGCCCCGGGCTGCCCCCATTTTCCCCAAATCCCACTCGGGCCTGGGGATGTCCGGGGTTTCCATAACCGCCCCCGGGAAGCACCGGGAGAGGCCTCAAACGGCCCCAGGATGCTCTGGCAGAGCTTCAGGAATGGCAGGAGCCACAGCAGGCACCCCCATGCTGGAGCCTGCRGCAGGAAGAGCCATGGGCACCGGGACACGGTGCATTCTGGGCTCTCCAGAAGGCCTGGGAAGCACTGGCAGGTTGGTGTCACCCCGGGAATCACCTGCTGGGGYGAGGGGTGACACAGGGACAGCCCAAGAACGTGGCCCCGCAGCCCATGGTGACACCAGGACCTGCCCAGGCTCCCAGGAGTCAAACTGCCCGATATTCCCACGGCATTTCAGCCCTGGAGACTCCCTATGGGCATGACTCTCACCTGGACAAGTGGCGTCAATGACTAAATTCTGCCACACTGGAGCTCTATGCCCTAGGTCTTGGCATTCTGATGGAATTTCAGCSCCGGTGAAACGCGAGGTCGAGGCCTTGCTAGTATTAGTTAACCAAAATCAGGCTAATTATGCTGACAGGTTCCTTGAATCCACTTCTTTCTTCCTGGTGGCTTCCCGGATCCCTCAGGATCCTTGGAGGAGGAGCCTGGAATGGTAAAGTGCAGGAATGTCACYGGCCGCACCGCGCCCAGGCCCTGCCCGGGAATTTAGACTCCCCCAATCTCGGAGTGTTCTCCCTCACTCCCTCCCAGGCCGAACGTGTCCGGGGAGTCTATGACCGCCCCCGGGAAGCGCCGGGAGAGGCCTCAAACGGCCCCGGGATGCTCTGGCAGCGCTGCAGGAATGGTGGGAGCCACGCCAGGCCCCCCCATGCTGGAGCCTGCGGCGGAAAACCCCAGGATGCCTCAGAACAGCCCGGGGAGCCCTYCRCAGCATGCACCGCGCCCCGCSACCCCTCACGGCGGAGCCCGACAGRGGAGAAGCGCCGCACCCCACGCGGCCCCTGAAGCCATCGGGGCAGCCCCAGGCAACCATCGCTGGTCACCGCGGTGGCGGTCCCGCGCGTGGATGGCGGCGGGTGACCCCGATTAGCGGCGGATGAGCCCAGGCCGCCATCCCACCCTCACCTGCTCCTGCGGCCGCCATGGCTGAGAGAGCGTGCACCTCGTGATGACGTAACCGTGGCGCGAAGGGGCGGAGGGATCAGCACATGCAGCACATGGAGTGGGCGGGGCCCAGAGGAGGGCGTGGTCAGATGGTGGTGGGTGCGGCCCCGGTATTACATCCCATGGAGGCTGCGGTATGGGGGCGTGGTCTAATGGTGATGGGCGTGTCCTACAGGGTACACCAATGGAGGGCGTGGTTTCAATGCGGGGTGGGCTCGGCTTGCGGATCGGACGGTTTGGCGCAGGCGCATTGCTCTCGTCTCCCCCCGGCGGCGGGGCGATGACGTCACGGGAAGGCGCCGCCCAACATGGCGGCGGGACTGAGTCGCGGGCGCTGAGGCGGCGCCGGGACCGGGACCGGGACCGGGACCGGGAGCGGGGCCGGGAGCGGGATCGGGATCGGGAAGCGGGGCTGGAGCGGGAACCGAGTGGGCCATGGCCGCTGCCGCTGCGTGCTGAGGCCTCGCCGCTCACCCGGGCCGGGATGCCCCGGGGGGGGCCCGGGCCGCCGCCGCCGCCGGAGCCATGGAGGAGGAGGGCAAGAAGGGCAAGAAGGTGAGATCGGGGGGTCCGGGGCAGAGGGACAGCCGGGGGTCGCGCTGTGCTACCCCGAGGGTCGCTCAGCCCGGATGGGGGTCGGCCCTTTTCCCGGCCCTGAGCCCTCCCGGCGGTGCCCGATCCCCTTCCCGGAGCTTTTTCAGAGCCCATTCTCGGGAATTGCCCAGCTTCCCCTTCTCTGGCGAATCTGCCTGGCTCCCCTCCCTGGGGATCTACCTGGACCCCCCACCCCAAARCCTCCCGATGTGAATGTCTTTGAGGAGGTTATTAATTGATGGGGCTGTTAATTATGGAGCGATTAATTTATGTGTTTACTAATTTRTTTAAATTATTATTGATGCCAATTGATTTAACTTATACATCTATGAATTTGTGCCTTTATTATGTCTCCGGGTCTCAGCAGCTCCAGCCGTGCCTGTGTTGCCCTAATTTCTCTCCTTTAAACCCATGTCTGTGTCCCCTGGGAGAGGCTCAGCCAAAGCCAGAGCTGCTCCACACACCTGGAGCATGGGGATGCATTTGATCYCATAATTTTGGGGAGAAATTGTTTTTTTTTTGGGAGTCCCTGGCCTCACAGGGATCCCGGGAGGTGGCAGTAGGTTCCTGGTGAAGCTCTGCCTGGAGCTGAACAAAACATTCCCAGAATGAGTAAAATTTAATGGGTTTATTGTGGGAATTGCCCTCCAGGCTCCTCAGATAGTCAGATTTGGGAATTATATCCCCATGATGGCATCAGGTGACCCTGGGAGATGCTGCAGGAGCAGCAGCACCAGTGAGGGAGCAGTTTTTCACCTGGAGACGGGATGGTCCTGCTTTTGGGAAGAAATCAGCTCCCGAGGCTCCAGGGGCTTTTCGGCTGTGTCTCGCCTGTTCCTTGGGGTATCCTGGCACTGGGAAGAGTCTGGATCTTTCCCTCCTTCCCTTCCCCAGGTACACATTGGGCCGGTCCCCCCAACCCTCTTATCCCATCAGTCTTCCCTCTGATCCCTAAACCCTCCTCATGGCCCTTTTCCAGGGMTGATCCCACACTTTCCAGTCTCTCTACTACTGATAATCCCAGACGTGGCCACTCCAGTCTCTCCATCCCACTTTCCTGCTGTGTTTTGGATGAAGACAATTCCCAGGGCTGATCCYGCATTTCCCAGTCCGTCCTGTACTGGTGACTCCCACTGTGGCCACTCCAGTCCCCTGCTCTTGTTCCTGATCCCAATGGATCAGGAGCTTCCCACATCCCTCTGGAGCGGGGCTGAGCTGTGGCCTTACGGAGCTTCCTTGGAGCAAGTTTTCCACCATTTTGGTGGTTAATTAACCCTTGGAGCTGCTGCCTGTGGATCGCCATTTAACCTGGATAATTTGGATACGGAGACAGGAAGATCCATCTTTGTATTCCTCACTCTCAGGGAAAACTCTTCCTCCTTTTCCCACTCTGTAGGTCATTCCAGCAGCATTCTGAACCGAAGTAAAGGAATTGAATTCTCTCAGTGCTGAGCCAAAGGGATTTCAGGGCAGGTTTGGTTGGGATGAGGAGGTAAATCCCAGCCCGGCTTTGGGGCTGAGTCCAGCTTTGGGTAAAATATGAACAGGTTTAAACTGGAACCCTGGAATTCCTTCCAAGAGTTCATGTTCCCTGGATCTCACTTGTGGTTATTGCAGTGGGAATGTAGGGCTGCGTCCTGAGGTTTGGGGTGAAACACTCCTTTCCCTTAAATTTTGTGAGGCAGGATGGATCCGTCTGGAATTCCAGCTGGGCCCTGGGAACCTGCCCTGGGCTGGAAGGGTTGGTGTCACACGGGGAGCCTCAGGTCAGGATGGATGCTCCCAGGGTGCTTATTCCCTGGAAGAAGAATGGGTGGAGGTGGATTTTCTGCTGCTCTGACTGAAATCCATACAGTGACTGCTGATGATCCAAAGCTTGCACGGTTTCCCTCCGGGAGTTCTCTGTGTAATCAGCTGTTAGTGTGGAATTCCTGGTTTTTCCAGCTCGGGAATGCCCTGGATCACTGAAGTTGGTCCCACTTGCCTCTTCCAGCAACTGCCTCAGCATTTCCCTCCTAAAACATGGAGTTGTTGAGATTGGAGCCGGATCTTTGGGGGAAATTCTTCTTGAACTTCCTTTATTATCCCAAATATCCAGCCTTGTGCCGTGGGCTGGGCTGATCCCCAACATGGGCAGCAGGGGAGGGGAAATTCTGCCCCTCCCAGGTAAGCTCCCACCTGCAGAGCTGCCCCAGCCCTGTGGCCAACAGCACAGGGATGTGGAGCTGCTACAGAGAGCCCAGAGGAGAACACGGAGCTGCTCCAGGGCTGGAGCCCTTCTGCTCTTTGTGGGGCCAAATAAAGTGGATTTTGGCGCATCTGTGCTGTGGGATGCAKGGGGGATGCAGATGTGCTGGTATTTGCTGGGAGATGGGGAATGGGGGTGGTACATGAACTTCCACAAATCCAGGKTGCTCCAAGCCGCATCCAGCYTCACTTTGGACACTTCCAGGGATCCAGAGGCAGCCACAGCTTCTCTGGGAAATCCATTGCAGTCTCTCCCCACCCTTTCMGGGAGCAATTCCTTCCCAATATCCCATCCATCCCTGCCCTCTGGCASTGGGAAGCCATTCCCTGTGTCCTGTCCCTCCATCCCTCRTCCCCAGTCCCTCTCCAGCTCTCCTGAAGCCCCTTTAGGCCCTGCAAGGGGCTCTGGGCTCTCCCTGGATCCTTCCCTTCTCCAGGTGAGCACCCCCAGCTCTCCCAGCCTGGCTCCAGAGCAGAGGGGCTCCAGCCCTGGGAGCAGCTCTGGGGTCTCCTCTGGACTCTCTCCAGCAGCTTCTGGGGGAATGAGTCCTGGTTCCCATTCCCAGGATGGCCTTGTCCTTCTCAAACCCTCTTGCAGGTCTTGGAGTGCTGCTTCTCCATCCACCCTCCTTCTTCAGGGAATTGTAACCTCATTCCCAAATTTGCTTTGCAAATGGGAAACATAAAACTTTTAACAGAATCTTGGAATGGTTTGGATTGGAGRGACCTCAAGGATCATCCAGCTCCCCCATGGGCAGGAAYACCTTTCACTATCCCTGGTTACTCCCAGCCCTGCCCAGCCTGGCCTTGGATGCTTCCAGGGATACAGGGGCAGCCACAGCTCTGGGCAGGAGAAAGTTTTACAGCCCMTGGACTCAGTGGGTCTTGGGATCATTAAGACTGGAAAGGCCTCTGGGAGCAGCATGTGGGATCCAGCCAGGTGTCGTAACAAAACAACTCTGAACTTGGAAGAGAAACCAGGGCTCAACYTCCCTTGGGATGGGGATATTTCCCTCCTGAGTGTGGTAATGGCAAAGGGTGAAGGATTTGGGGAGTTTTTAGGGGTGCAGGAGGCGAGATGAGAGCAGGGAATGGGCTCTTACCCCAGCCCCGGTTCCCTCCCCAGCTCGATCTGTCACGTGGGACAGAGGAAGCTGTGCCTGTGGCACTTCCTGGTCCCAAGCACCTCAGTTCCGGCACCCCCAAAACGAGAGGAACAGCCCCTGCTCCCCCCAAAGCCCCCGCGGTTCCCCYGACCTGGCTTGGGCCTGCTCTCCTGCTGGGAATTCCATGGAGGACGAGGTGGGTGTTGGAATTTGGGAAGCCCCAAAAAGCAGAAGTTGTTTCAGGCCGTGTTACAGMCAGAAGTGCCTCTGCCTCAGATTTGGGGTCCCAGTTCCTCCTCCAGGACAGCCAGCAGGGTGTGGGATCATCCCAGCCCTMCGGCTGCAGCTACATCCTTGAGGGAAAAGGGGTTTTCTGTGGATTGGGGTAGATCTGGATCCTGCCTGGTGGAGGGGGAAGTGTCTGGGTATGACCTTGATCCCAGAGGCACATTGCTGCATTTCTCTGCTGAAAGATTCCTATGGATTTGGATCCTTAGGCATTGGTAGGCAAAATTTCGGATGGRACATTCCTGAGATTGGAGAGTTCTCAAACCTTTGCTCTTGGTAAACACACCTGTTGTGTCCAGGATTTCCTTCTCTCTGGAGTCCCAGCCCCTTGGCAGGATTATGGAATATCCCAATCGAGGATCATTGACTCCTCCTGGATGCTCTGTGTAGAGGTGGATGCTTCCTGAAAATCCACACTGCTTCTCCTGTGGCTGAGCTGTGGAGCTGTTTCCTCTTCCATTTGTCCTATAAGGTCTCTCTATTTTTATCTCCCTGCTCCAAGGGATGTTTTTCYAGGCTGGGCTGTCCCCAAAGTCCGTGTTGTTCCTTGTAGTCCATTGTCCCAGGAGCCCTTCCTTGGTTTAGATAATTAATTTGCCACCAGAATCAGGTTCTCTGCCCCTTCATATCCCACATCCTTTCTCTTGCCCACGAGGATCAGGAACACCGGGATGTGGTTATCCTGACGGGTGGGAAGCACAAGAATTCCACCAGGAATGGGACATTGGAGTCACATGTCCAAGGAGTTCTGAGATCCAGCCATGAATCTGTCTGCTCCACCATTTCATGTGGTAAACCTGGAATTGGAGCAGTTTGGGGATGTTCCCACTCATTTATCTGGTGTGGAGCAAGGTGGGATGCACGTGGCATTCCCATGTTGATGCCAAAGGACAGCTGGGAGCCCCCATGTTCACTCCAGYAGTTTTCCAAATGTGGCATTTCAGGAGCCATCAAGACCCATTTTCCCAAGGAATTCTGYTTTCTAGGTAATTTCTCCTGATTTGGGATCTCCTTGGAGCATTCCTGCCTGTTTTTTGCCATTCCTTGTTGAGTTGCCACAGCAGATCCTCAGGGAGGTACAAAACCATTGAGGATGCCTCTGGATCTGCTTTTCACCTGGAATATAAGAGTTATATTTCTCTTACCTGGAAGGTTGACCGTAGTGACTTTGGGGGAAAACCACCATGTTTTTGTAGTGGTAACATTCAGCACTCATATTGTGTCCCATTAAAAGGGTTTTCTTTGGAAAACCATGGATTTATAGCTCGAAACGTGGCGTGTCCATGGGGCAAAAACAGCAGGATGGGATTAAGGGGTGCCAGGCAGGAGGGGCTGCCGGACCCCCTGTTGCCAAATCCCTTTCTCAYCCTGATCCTGGTGTTCCCGCTCTCTCCCCAGCCTGGAATTGTGTCTCCRTTCAAGCGAGTGTTCCTGAAGGGGGAGAAGGGCCGGGATAAGAAGGCGCAGGAGAAGGTGACGGAGCGGCGGCCGCTGCACACGGTGGTGGTGTCACTTCCCGACCGCGTGGAGCCCGACCTGCTGCTCCATGACTACATCGAGAAGGAAGTCAAGGTATCTACAAAGGCCCTGTTCATTRGGAATTCCATCCCAACATCCCTGCTGGCAGTGGAAACCCATTYCCCCTTGTCCCAAGTCCCTCTCCTGCTCACCTGAAGCCCCTTTAGGCACTGGAAGGGGCTCTAAGGTKTGTCTGGARCTTTCTTTTTTCCAGGTGAACATTCCCACCTCTCACTCCAGGTTTTCTTTGGACCATGTCCATGACTCATTCTGCCATGTCCAGGATSATGTCCATGCTGTGGTAACTGTTTGGCTCTTCTCTCCCAGTATTTAGGGCAGCTCACCTCCATCCCAGGATATCTGAACCCCTCCAGCCGCACGGAGATCCTGCACTTGATCGACAATGCCAAGGTGAGCACTCAGCTGCTCCAGGAGCCCCAGCGGRCAAAAATCCAGGCTCACGGACCTTCCTCAGGGCTGGGGCCTCAGCCAACTGCTGTCTTCCTCTGGCTGTTCCATGGATGGGAGGGAAAGCTGTTCCCAAAGGGGAAACATCCCTGGAAGGGTGATGAGGAACTGGAATGGATTTTCTGGAGAAGCTGTGGCTGCCCCATCCATGCAAGTGTTCCAGGCCAGACTGGATGGGGAACAACCTGGGATAATGGAAGGTGTTCCTGCTTGTGGCAGGGAGCTGGATAATTCTTAAKGTCCTTCTAATGCAAACACCAAACCATTCCACGACTAATTCCATATGAATACCTGTGTTCCAGAGAGCCCACCAGCTCCCGGGACAGCTGACCCCAGAGCAYGACGCCGTCATCAGCCTCTCTGCCTACAACATCAAACTGGTGTGGAGGGACGGGGAGGACCTGATCCTCAGGGTGCCCATCCATGACATYGCCTCCGTGTCCTACATCCGGGATGATTCCGCACACCTGGTTGTGCTCAAGACAGGTGAGTTGTGGCCATGGAGTTGGGATTGTCCCCRTGGGGGCCAGGCTGGATTGGGCACAAAGCCACCTGGCACAGTGGAAGGTTTTCCTGACCATGGCAGGGGGTGGGGCTGGATGGTCTTTCCAGCCCAAAGCATTCCATGARGATTCCATGATGCCTCATTCTGTGTCCTGAGCAGCTCTGTGTGTGTCACACCATGCAGGTTTGGGAACAGGGGGCTGGGGAGTGCTGAGCCAGGGTTTTATCTGATTACAAACCCCATGGACAAGCTGTGTAATAAAGGAGTGAATGTTTCATGGGCTGGAATTCTGGTGATGGAATTCTGAGCTGTGAAAACAGCCAGACAGCTGTCAAAACCAGCTCCAATTTGGAGGCTTTTCATCCCATTCTCCTGCTTTAGGGCTCTTCCTCACCTCCAGGACTCCTTCCTGTTCCCTCCCTGCCCTGCTTTTCCCTCACCTCTCCTCTCCCCTCAGCTCAGGATCCCGGGATCTCACCGAGCCAGAGTCTGTGTGCCGAGAGCTCCAAGGCGCTGACGTCAGGATCGCTGTCAGAGAGCGCCGGGGGGCCCCTGGAGTCCTGCTGCCTGGTGATCCTGGCCACAGAGAACAAGGTACAGCTCCCRCTCCTGCTTGGAAACCATGGGAACACCTCGGCATGGTCTGAGAGTCACTGGCATTGCTGGGAGGTTTCTGCCTCTTGGGTGGAGCCACAAACTCCACAGTGGCCAAGTCCTGTGGTGTGTCCAGATCCTTCCCTGCTCCCACACCTCATGGGACACAAACATGCCCAGAGATAGGGATGCCAGGTGTGGTTGGGYATTGCTGAAACACCTGAAAGGGGAGCCCTGATCTCTGTCCCARCCCTGGGACACAAGAGGGTCTCCAAGAATAGTTTCTCTTGGTCCCTGTTGCCCAGAGCCTTCTGCAGCAACACAAAATCCAGGAGGACAATCCCACAATGGGGTTTTGCTGATCAGGGTGYTTTCCCTGTGCTGAGCTGGGAATTTGTTTCATCCAGTGTCTGGATCTAGGGATTCCAGTCTCAATCCTCTCTGATCTCTGCTGAGGGTGGAGTTTCACTCCCCTCATTCCCAGCTCTGGCACTCCCTGGGGCACTTGCACCTCTCTGGGATGAGCCAAAATTCCAGGGCGATGCACAGCAGAGCCTCAGCACAGAATGTGGGGGCTCCCGAGTTGGTGCTGGAGCATCCCAGCTCCCGCTGCCSGGTGGAAGAGGGCTGGGATGCTGGGAGGGTGACGGATTTGGGGTCTGCACATTCCCTGTCCTCGTGGGGGGGCAACACCCATCCCGTGGTGCAGAAGAGGGAGGGGGATGTCCCTCCACAGGTTCTGCCACRGCTCCCTGCTCATTCCCAGGTGGGTGCCGAGGAGCTGTGCTCCCTGCTCAGCCAAGTCTTCCAGATCGTTTAYACCGAGTCCACCATTGACTTCCTGGACCGCGCCATTTTCGACGGCGCCTCGACGCCGACGCGGCACCTGTCCCTGCACAGCGGTGTGTCCCTCCTGCTGCTTTCCTGGGCCTGCTCCCCATACCCAGCACCTCTCCAAGGCCAGAGACACCTGCAAACACGAGTGGTTGAGGTTGGAAAAGCCTCAGAGATCCCCGAGCCCACCCAGTGCCCAGCACTGCCAAGGCCACCACTGAGTGTCCCCAAGTACCACATCCACCGGGATGGGGAACCACCCCCGCCCCTGGGCACCCTGTTCCAATGCCCTGTGAGGGAATCTTCCCAAGACCCAACCAAAACCTCCCCTAGCTCAACCTGAGGCTGTTTCCTCTCGTTCCACATCACTCATTCCCAGCATCTCCCCTTCTGGCCAAGTCAGAAATCACTTCTTGTCACTCCTGACTCGGGAACTCACTGAGTTTGTGCATCTCACATTCCATATCCCAAATTTTTCCCCCCTGCAGATGACTCTTCCACCAAAGTGGACGTGAAGGAGCCCTTCGAGGCAGACACCAGCACTTTGTGAGTGATCCATGGCCCCTGGAGCTGGGATTAACCCGGATTCACTGCCATCAGCGCATCGGGAGGCTCAGCTGAGCCCTGCCGGGCCTCGGGGGGGGTTGGCACAGATCCTGTCCGGGCCTGGRTTGTTCTGCCCTCAGCATTCCAGGGAGAGTCACATCCACAGCAAGCAGGCCCTGTGTCAGCCCAGTGCAGGGTCACYAGCTGGAGTCCAGCTGGACCTGGGAGAAGGGTATTCCCCAAAAGCTTGTTCTTTGGGAAACTTTTGCCTTCTGGGTCACTAAAAACATTRACAATGTTTGTGGAATGAAATCCCAACACATAAACCATTGGTTAACATGGAGGGATGCTTTAGGAATAGCTAATACAGAGGGGTACTTTAGGAATGTTTAGCATGGAAGAATTATGAACATTATTGAAAATTGTACATTTAAGCCCAAAGTGCAGACTTTAGGCATTTTTCCCTGTGTTATTCCCAATGAGGAAGCACCCTAATTCTCCACACAGGGCTCTGTTGTCACTGTCACCAAAGCAATGTTCGGTTCCTTGGGAGTCTCAGGGTGCCCTCAAGAGCTGGGGGCTCCAGAATCAGGGAGTATCCTGGGTTGGGTGGGACCYCAAGGATCAGAGTCCAACTCCTGGCCCTGCACAAGCCACCAAAAATCCCACCRCCACCTCCCCACCCATCCCAAGGGGCTCCAGAGAACTCACCYGTGTTGGGTGTCAGTTCCTTTGCAGACACTTTGGAAGCAGGGGACACCTCCCCATCCTTCTCGGCGCGCCCGTCCCCACACGTGACCACAGCGAGTGAGAGYGAGCTCAGCACCACGGCCACCGAGCTGCTCCAGGACTACATGATGACGGTGGGATTTGGGATCAGACCCCGCAGTCAGGAGTGGGGAGTGGAAGAACAGCTCTTCCCAGCCAGACTGGGCTTGGGGGCGTTGATCATGGGCTCATGTCGTGGAATCATGGAGTGGGTTGTGTGGGAAGGGCTGTAAGGATGATCCAGTGCCACCCTACCATGGGCAGGGGCACCTTCCACTATCCCRGGGTTGCTCCAAGCCCCATCCAACCTGTCCTTGAKCACTTCCAAGGATCCAGGGACAGCCACAGCTTCTCTGGGAGACCCATTCCACCCCCTCCCCATACTCTCAGCCAGGAATTCCTTCCCAATATCCCATCCATCCCTGCCCTCTGGCAGTGGGAAGCCATTGCCCAGGTCCTATTCCTCCATCCTTCCATCTTCTGAAGCCCCTTTAGGTCTTACAAGCGGCTCTGAGCTCTCCCTGGATCCTTCCCTTCTCCAGGGGAACACCCCCAGCTCTCCCAGCCTGGCTCCAGAGCAGAGGGGCTCCAGCCCTGGGAGCAGCTCCATGTTCTCTGGATTCACTGCTTCTCCCACAGGATCATCCCTCCCGTTTCCCTTTCCCACTGTCCAAGTCCCCTCATGTTTGGAGACTCCACACATGACAGTCCCAGTGACCCCCACAGCTCATCCCTGCTTTCCCATCGGGTTCCTGGCCATTCCAGCACCATTCCCAAGCCTCCCATCCCCCATTCCCAAGTACGTGGTGCCATGAGGGCCATGTCCCCGCAGCTCCGGACGAAGCTGTCCTCGCAGGAGATCCAGCAGTTCGCCATGCTGCTGCACGAGTACCGCAACGGGGCCTCCATCCACGAGTTCTGCATCAACCTCAAGCAGCTCTACGGGGACAGCAGGAAATTCCTGCTCTTGGGTGAGTGCGAGAATGGCTCCCGAGCCAGGAACGTGGCACTGAGAGATGGCATCAAGGGGTGGGGGGCACAAGGAGCTCTTGGGGTGTCACCACGAGAGGAGAAACATCCCAGTCCATCTCTCCTGTGAAGATTCCTCATTCCTGAGGGCAGCAGATCCATCTATCCCAGCTTCAGTCTTCCCCTGGAGCTCTTCCCTGCTCCCACCTGGCTGTGAGGCACCTGGGAACCTCATCCGGAACCAGGCGACCTAATGCAGACCTGGGAACGTCTCCCAAACCTAGAAACCTCCTCCAGAGTCAGGGATATTTAAACAACCTGGCCTACTCTGTCCTAAAAAAAGGGCAGGAATACAAAACCCTCGCAGGACAGGAGAAGTGTTTGACTGCACGTGGGGCCTCTTACCTGGCCTCTGATATCCAAGGAAAAGGAATCAGGAATTTAAAATCCCCACAGGATAGGAGTAGTGTCTCTCACATGGGCCTGCTGGCCCTTGGGGATTTCAAAGGGACAGGACAGATGTCCCTGATTGGACAAATTATTGGGATAAGCTCAGCAAAGCCGAGCAAGATGCTGGGTGAGGAATTTGATCCTTTGGAGCTTGGAAAATTGCACTTGAGCTGGATTTTGCCCTAACTGAGCAGTAGCTGCAAGTCTTGGGTGCAAATGAATGGGGGATCCTGGAGGTCCCTATCCCTCCCAGAGAAACTGCCAGGCTCTCCTGGAAATCTCAGGGTCCCCAGCAGTGCCACGCAGGTGAGGAATCCCCACAGATACCTGTCCCGGGCTCTCACCGTGCCCCAACCCGTGTCCCTGCTGTGTCCCGGCTCCAGGCCTGCGACCCTTCATCCCGGAGAAGGACAGTCAGCACTTCGAGAACTTCCTGGAGACCATCGGGGTGAAGGACGGCCGCGGGATCATCACCGACAGCTTCGGGCGCTACCGGCGCTCCCTGGGCGCCACCTCCGCCTCCAATGGCACCGGCGCTGCGGGCAGCTCTGACGAGCAGTCGGTGCCCTCGGAGGAGGACGAGTGGGACCGGATGATCTCCCACATCAGCAGCGACATCGAGGCCCTGGGCTGCAGCCTGGACCGGGACTCGTCCTGAGGGAGCCYGAGAGTCGCAGCTGCTCCCGTGTGGAACGCGGGGCTGCCCTCGGGAGGGACACAGAGTTAGCCCCAGGGGGAACGTGGGGCTGCCCCCCGTGGGGACATGGAATATGGAGCTGATTCCAGGGGATCCCAGGACACAGAGCTGCCCCTGGAGGGACCCTGGAGCTTCCCTAGGAGGGGACATGGAACATGGACCTGCCCCGGGAGGGCTCTGGAACTGCSCTTGGAGAGACCCAAGAACACCAATCTGTGCCCTCATGGAGATCCTGGAACGCGGGGCTGCCCTCGGAGGGATCCCGGACCCGTCCCGCCGGATTTGGGGTCTCCGGCAGGATGTCTTCACTGCCCCAGCTCTGTTAACAGCTCCAGGGGTTCCCTCTGGTTCCCAGGGCTCCAGCTGGAATTGGGGACAGATCTGGATTTGGATTTTGGGGACAGGTCTGCTCCCAGAGGGACAGATCTGCTTCTGAGCACCCATGTTTGCTCTCGAGGGATCTCCCGGGCATTGGGATCTATTCCCGAGGGGCCGGATCCGCTTCCCCCGTTTACAGTTTGCACAGCGGATCCCCCAGCACTGCCCCCCAATGAAGTTCTACCACAATGTGAATATTTTCACCCTCTCATTTGTGGTGGTAGAACATTCCAGAACGTTCCAGCTCCCTCAGTAGGGGATTCCTCATGGTCACCACCCCCCTCCCCCAGCATCCCAGGGGTCCTGGTGGGGACAGGAGATGAGGGGGGCTGTTGGAGCTGAACCAGGGCCCCCCCTCTATCTGCACCTCCCGGGGGGCTCCCACCCTGGGCAGGTTCTCCAGATGGGCCCGGGGTGTCTCCAGTTACCCCACAGCCACACCTGGGGGCTTTGTCCCCTCCCCACCTCCAGAGCCAGATGCTGACTCAGCAGTTTGGGGATCCAGCACCTCCAGCACATTCCAGAGACCTTGGGCCCAAATTCCCCTGAGCTCCCAGTGCCTGTAACCCCTCTGCACCCAGCACTGCCCAGTTCACCGCTGCCCTCACTGGAGTGCCCTCAGTTCATCCCCACCCTCACTGCTGAGTGCCCCCCTTCACTGTTTCCCCACAGCCATACCCCGCTCTGAGCTCTGCTTCCCACTGGCTTTAYTGGTGTCTCCCTAATCCATACTGGTGACCTCCCCCCTTCTCCCAGGGGTCTCCCAACCCCTCCTCCCCCTACAATTCAGATGTCCTGGGGACTCACCTGGGGRCGTCTCTTCCCACAGCCCTTCCCATTCCAACACCAGGAAAATGGGGAGCAGGAAAGTGGGGGCAAGGAGGAGGATCCTGRGACACCAGGGATTTGGGCCCCAAGAGTTCCCTCCCTTCCCAGCCTTTGGAGCTGGAGGGCTTCGTTCCCATCCCAGGTCTCTGCCCTCCAGATCTGGAGGGGAGGGGGATATCTCTGATTCCCAAGGATGTTGGGAGCACCCTGGGGTGTCACCACCCCCCAAAACCTGTCCTTCCACCTTCCCCATCCAGTTACACCCCCAGGCAATGCCCTCCATCCCACTGCTGGAAGAGGGGCTTCCCAACCCCCCAAAATCAGGCCTGGGAGGCAGAGTGCAATCCAAGGGGCGCAGGAGGCCTTTATTGAGCAGTTCCGGGGGGCAGGAGGAGGATGAGGGGGCAGGAGGAAGGATTTTGGGGAGCTCTGTGCATCTATACAGGGGGCCGGGGCACCCCTGAGTGCTACATGGTCAGTTCCTGTGGGAGAGAGGGGAGAGTCAGGAATTGTGGGGTTACGGCCCCAATTCCCACTGGGAAAAGGGGGGGGGGGTCACAGCCCCAATTCCCGCTGGGAAAAGAGAGGGGGGTCACAGCCCCAATTCCCGCTGGGAAAAGAGAGGGGGGGTTACAGCTCTCCCACTCACCATGATGGCATTGACGATGTCGTTGTTGTTGTGCCGCAGTGCCCGCACAGCCTTGGGACGTGACACGTTGGCCTGGGCCATCACCAGCTCGATGTCCCGCACCTCCAGCCCTGTCTCATCCACCTAGGGTGGGGGACACAGTGTTGCCAACCCCCCCGTGGCACCCACCCAGCCCTGAACGCCAGGCATCCCTCTGCACCCCCTCCCGGGACACAAAACCTTGACCTGAACCATCCCCAGCTCAGCATCCTGCACCTCCCATCCCAACGGGGCACAGCAGTGTCACCCATCCCGTGACACCCCCCTGACACCCTGGGTGTCCCTCTGCACACCCCCCGGGGGACCCTCAGCACCTTCTCTCAGGACACAACACATTGACCAGAGTCACCCCCTGCTCCACATCGTGCACTCCAGCCCTGCCCCATCCACCCTGGAGGGTCACAGCACTGTCACCCCCTTGGGACACCCCCCCAGGGGTCACTCAGAGCCCCTCCAGTACTCACCTCCTCCTCCTCCTCGCTCTCCTCCTTGATGGCCAGCGCAGGTGCGGTGTCGGTCACGAGTGCCGAGTGCTCCAGGGGCACCTTGAACTTCTCAGCCGCTGCCTTGTGCACTTGTTGGGACAGGTCCTCGATCTGTGGGGCACACAGGGTCACCACAGCCATCCCCGAGCCAGGAGCTCCCTCCCAAGRCCCCCCGAGCCCACCTTGGCCTCCCCAAAGACRATGTAGATGTCGGACGCGGGGCTCTTGAAGACGTCGGGTTTGGAGATGACGAACAGGATGTTCTTGGATTTGCGGATGGTGATGCGGGTGACACCATGGATCTGCCGCAGCCCCAGCTTGGACATGGCCTGAGGGGCCGGGGGTATGGGGTGACCCCCTGCACCTCGGCACAGCATCCGGGAGATCCAGCACCCCCCATAACAGCCAAAATCCCCGGGGTAACAGGGAAAGTAGCGTGGCCAGGACAGCCCCCCCAGCCCACAGTGGGGACCCCCCAGAGTCCCACCACAATGTGGCCCAGAGACGCCCTAGAGTGGCGACCTGACCCTCAGCACCCCGGAACTGATCTCCCCAAACCACAGGGTGGGACAGGGACCTCCAGTGTGACCCRGGGACCCTGCAAAGTGTGGACCTGCCCCTTCAACACCCCACRACTGAACCCCAAACCCTGGGATGGGACAAGGGACCCCAACCCTGTGGGGGCTCCCCAGCCCCACAGGGACCACCAGCTCCCCACGGAGCCCCCACCTTCCGGGCCTTCTTCTCGCTGCGGCTCTGCTTGGCTTTGCTGAGTGGTTCCTCTCCAGGGCCAAGGGCGTGGCTGAGGGGCACCTGCCGAGAGTGGGGGGTCAGTGGGGACCCCACTCCCTCAGGGGTCCCCACCACCCCCGACCCCTAAAACCCCACCTGGGGCTGGGCAGGGGACGGCTCTGAGCCCTCGGGCTCCTCCAGCTCTGGGATGGACTCGTCGTTGCTCTCGGACTCGTTCCCGGACCCTGTGCAGAGGGAGGGGGGTGAGAGGGGCCCCCCGGACGTCCCAAAGGTGGGTGTACCCCAGGGACCCCCCTCACCTCGGTGGTTGGGCTGGCAGCGCTGGGGGGCCGGGGGGGGCTGGGGGGCCTCGGCCTCGCTGGACGAGCTCGATTCCGACTGCAGAGACCCCCGGGGGGGACCCCGGCCTCCCCCAGCCCCCGGGGCCCCTGCCCGGCCCCGGGGCTCCGGCTCCTTCTGYGGGGAGGGCTGGGGGGCTGTGAGGGCAGAGGGGTGAGCAGGAGAGCCCCCAAAACCCCTCTGGGGGTTCAGCCCCTCCTGCTCGCACCCTTCCCCCACCCTGGGCCCCCCCAAAGGCACCCCCACACCCCCGGGTGCTCACCCTGTTCCCATGCAACCCCCCCCATGGCAAGGAGAGGTGCTGAGCTAGTGGTGCCCCCAAAACCCCCCCCATTGAGCTGAACCCCCCAGGGGTCCCCCAAAGGCCCCCCCGCGGGCAGTACCCACCCCAGTCCCACAACCATGGGGGCTCTGGGGGCTCTCTTACCTTCGAGGTGCTTCCTGGAGAGGGGCGGCCCCTGGGGGGCCTCCTGGCTGCGGGGGGGCCCGGCAGGGGCCAGGGCGGCGGGAGGAGGCACTTGGCTGAGTTTGGGGGGTGCAGGGCAGGGGGGC